>NW_012114766.1:3837761-3956168 GCF_000951035.1 Colobus angolensis palliatus | reverse complement strand
ATATTATGCTATATATGATATATGATATAAAATACATTATGTTATAAAATATATATGATATATAATACATTGTATGTTATATATACAAATTAGAGGAACTGGTTTTAAAATCTAATCTGCATAAATCCTACATTTTCTATTTAAATACAATTGTAGAACCATTATTTTGAATTATATCCACTTTACAGGAATCTAATATACTTTGATTGGAATGACTTAGATGTACTTTTTCCAGAAAATGTATAATACCTGTGTGTGTTCATGAGCATAGACATAAAAATCCTAATTTAAAAAAAAAGAATGCAGTGCCCAGAGTCTGAAAGAAAAAGGAGATGATGAAGAGGCTGAGAAGTCATATCTCACAATGTCAGGAAATAGCTTTAATGTATGTAATTTAGTCTTTGTGTTTCATAGTTTGCTTGTATTCACATGTTTTATTTTAGTCTTTGAAACTTATGGTTACTGCTTTGACTGTTAGGTTCTCTACTTAAAATTATTTCTCCTACAATCCACCTCTTCAAGCTAATTTCGCCTTTTCTGTGTTGTGGTGAATAGCAGGAATATTCTTGAGTTTCTTTCTTTCTAAAACGTCGCACATCCTGTGTCTGAGCCGTAACGGCATCTGCTGCCCACGGGGTCCCATAATGTCCCTGGATCTGGTCTGCCCCGAGCTCGGCACAGGATTCTGACCCCAGCACCAGTGGCCCTTCCAATGCTCTCAGCGGTCATTTCTACTGCTGTGGCCACTTGACACTGATGATTGGCAATGCGGCACTGTTTTAAATGACAGTGTCCTTGAAACGGTTCATCTGCTCATAGCATACACAACTGATGTTCCTTTCACCTGCCTAACCCTACAAGGATAGGATTCCGTTAGTGTATGTGGGAAGAAATGAGAGGCTTCGTCTCACTTCTGCTCCTAAGCTCATTAACAGGACAAATGCTGCCCACGTGGTGGGTTCCTCAGAGACGAGCACCCCACTGCCCGGTGCCCCATCCCACCACTGCATGGCAGCTGCAGATGGGAGGGCACAGGTGGTGACTGCCATGCTCAGTGTCTCCCCGTGCCCCGTCTGTGACCTCCACACCATACCTGGGGTGCATGACTTTCCTGTAAACCAGCTTTGTAAACCTGGAAGGTTCAGGCGTAACATTGTAACTATAACGCAGGAAGTAGAAACACCTCTGTGAGCAAGACGTTGAGTATGATTACTCTCAGATGCCATGGGGACATTTTTGTAAATTTAGGTTCTCATGGGAGAAGTCGATCTGGGCCTCTGAGGGCTGCTAAGTCCAGGGTGGTACAGTCCCCAGCATGGTACAAGCCCAGGGTGGTTCACACCAGGATGGTACGCCCCAGGGTGCTATATGGCTAGGACGCTATGTGGCCAGGTTGGTACATGCCCAGGGTTGTACAAGCCCAGGGTGGTACGTGTCCAGGGTGCTATGCATTCAGGGTTGTACACAACCAGGATTGTTGGTGGCCAGGGTGGTATGCAGCCAGGGTGGTAGGTGGCCAGGGTGGTACACACCCAAGGTGGTATGCATCCAGAGTGGTATGTGCCAGGGTGGTACGCGTCCAGGGTGATACGCAGCCAAGGTGGTATGCGTCCTGAGCGGTACGCGTCCAGGGCGGTACGCAGCCAGGGTAGTACATGCCTAGGGAGGTATGCGGCCAGGGTGGTACGCGTCCAGAGTGATACGCAGCCAGGGTGGTATGCGTCCAGAGCAGTACGCGTCCAGGGCAGTACACAGCCAGGGTGGTACATCCCCAGGGTGGTATACGGCCAGGGTGGTATGCATCTAGGCAGGAGCCTCCATGTTGGAACTGGCCTGTTCTGGACTAGAAGGCTCTGGCCTCTCACTCCAGTGTAGACAGCACTGAAGGAGCAATACACATCTCCAAGAGCAGAGCTCCTTGCAGGACTGGCTGAGGCCTTGGCTGACTGCAGGTCATCTTGTCTCTCTGCCCAATCCCGCTTCCTTCCTGTCCCAGTTATGATTATGCAGACATGCCCTCCCAGTCAGCTTCCCTGGGAACCTACTAAGGCTCTTCTCATTGCACAACAGAAGAAAATGAGACCTGGATTTAATTATCCTTCCAGTGATTGAGCTCTGCCATGGTGGAGTCAAAGATGGAACGAAGTGTCCTGATGCTCCTGACTCTTCTCCCTCCCTCTGGAGGGGTTGCTGGCCCCTGAGATGTGACCCTCCAGTTACATTGAGTTAAGCGTCTTTTATGGTAAAGAATTTTAGAGCTTAGAATGACAGAAAGTAGACTGAAATCGCCTTGAGCTTATTAAGACAAGGTTCTTATAAGTAAGTGGTAAACAGAATTGCATTCTGTCTTATTTTTAAATTTTGCGTTACTTTTCAGAGATTATTTCTGTGTTTTTCATTTGCCATTTTTATATTTTTTAATTTGCAATAAGGAAGTATGAGAAAATAAGAGAAGTTGTATGTATTTGAAACAGCAGTTATTGGGCAGATGCCTCAACTTTTAGAATGAATGAGTCCACCCCACTTCTCATCTTCTTTCTTACTGTTAAGATGAGAAGATGTGAGCCAGAAAATATAATATCAAATAATATCACACAGACAAGCAGTGGGCAAGAAAAGACAGGAACCGGTCTCCTAATTATTCAGCCTTTTTTTAAAAATTAAACTCTGCCAAAATTATTTCTTTCTAACTTACAGTTGCATTTAAAAGCATTTCAATTATATCAACACAATTGCGACGGTAAGTCGTGGAAATATCATAGGTCTATACAGATGCAGGTTTATCTCTGTCATCTTAACTGAGTTGCTTAGCCTCTCTGGGTCTCAGCATGTTTATATGTGAAACTGGAATAATGATGCCTCATGTGGAGATATGTAAGTTTTGAAACACCATATATAAAGCGGTCCAGCATTTGAAACAAAATCTCAGCAAGATATCAATAGTGTCTATTAGTAATAAACCTTATTTTAAGGTAATTGAATCTGTAATTCAGAACACTGAAATAAATGTATAGTTTCACCCAGGAGCCGCCACTCCTAGAATTAAAAAATGCATTCGGTCTTTTGAAATTCCAGTTTGGCTATTCCACATTCATTTCCCCCTCAAGGCGGCCAGCCATCGGCACACATAAAGCTATTTGTCTTTTCTTATTATTTCACTGTTATCTGTTTGTCTATTTCTATTTAAAATACTTTTTCCTGAAGACAACATAACACTGGTTGTATTTTTCATCCAGTATCATGATATCCACCTTGTAACTGTAAGGTTTGTGTCATCTATGCTTCCTGTGTTTATTGGTATGGCTGTGTTGAATTTTACCACCTTGCAGTTTGCTTCATATTTGTCATTCAATTTCTTTTTTCCCCTTCTTTTTATGTTTTCCTTATGTTGGATTGGGTACTTTTTGTGATTCGTTTTATCTCCTGGGCTAGTTTAATAGCTGTAACATTTGTCTTTGCTGTTTTAGGGGTGCCTTTAGACTTTATGGTACTCTACCCTAATCTACTGTGATGTTATACTGCTGCTTTTCTGTTTGTTTTGTTTTATTTTGTTTTGTTTTGTTTTTTTAGAGAGAGTCTCGCTGTGTCACTCAGGCTGGAAGTGCAGTGGTGCAATTTCGGCTCACTGCAACCTCCGCCTCCCAGGTTCAAGCAATTCTCCTGCCTCAACCTCCCAAGTAGCTCGGACTACAGGTGCTGGTCACCATACCCAGCTAATTTTTTTTTTCCCCCCATATTTAGTAGAGACGGGTTTTCGCTATGTTGGCCAGACTGGTCTTGAATTCCTGAACTCATAATCTGCCTGCCTCGGCCTCCCAAAGTGCTGCGATTACACGTGTGAGCCACTGTGCCCAGCCTGCGCGTATATATATACACACACATATATACACACACACATATATATACGCACACATACACACACACATATACATGTTGTACCACTTCACCTATTGTGTAGCAAAGATACAGCAATATACTCTTCTTTCTTCTTACCCAGCCTCTGTGGTATGTCTGTCATTTCTGCCACTTCTACATATGTTAGAAACCCAAAATATATATGATTTGGCTTTAAACAGCTAATAAGCTTTTAAACAGATTTTTAAAATAAAACATTGTGTAATTCCCCATACAGGTATCATTCCTGGTGCTTGGTGTTCCTTACTACACTGTTTTCTTCAGCTGGAATGACCCTTTTAATTTTCCTTGTGGTATGGGCCTGCTAGTAATGGACTTTCAGTTTTCATGTATCTGAACTTGTTTCTCTACCCTGTGATTTTGCAAAATATTTTTGCCGTGTAAATTTATTAGACTGAGAGTTGTTTTGCTTATTTGTTATTTCGGTACGTTCTAAAAGTTGCTCAGTCTCTCCTTGATTTCATTCTTTCTGAAGAGGCATCGCCTGGTACCTTTATCTTTGTCTCTCGACACAGAACCTTACCCCTACCCCCGCTACTATGGATGCTTTAAAGATTTTTTCTTCATTGCTGTATTTAGGCAGCTTGATTTTGACATGTGTGATATCGTGCTCTTCATGTTCTTTGCATTTTGCACTTATTGAACTTCTTGTATTTATGAGTTCACTGTTTTAGTAAATTTTGAAGTTTTGGGGTAAATGGTTTTCTTTCTCTTTTCTTTTTTCTTTTTTTTCTGTCCCTCTTTGTGTTCCTTGCCTTTGGTGACTTTAATTACACACATAGGTCTGCTTGGAGAGGTCCCACAGTTCATTGATTCTCTGTGCTCTTAGTTTTGTTTTGATTTTGTTTGGAAATCTTTCTTTTTTCTTTTATGTTTCATTTTAAATACTTTATCTTGCTATCTCTATGTGTTCATTAATGTTACCTTCTGCTATATCTATTCTACATTATAACATCCATTGAGTTTTGAATCTTACATGGTTTTAACTCTAGATGTTCAATCTAGGTCTTTTTTTTTCTTTTCTTTTCTTTTCTTTTTTACATTTTCCATGTCTCAAGATAATATGTTCCATCATCACCTGATTGAGAACAGGCCATACAATTCTGATAACAGTTTTAATGTTGGTGTTCACTGATTCAAAATTTTGTTTTATTTCTGGCTCATTTTTCATTTATTGAGTTTTCTTCTTATGGACATCCTCTTACTTTTTTGCATGCTTAGTAATTTTTGATTGGATGCCAGACACTGTGAATCTCACTTTGACAGGTGCTGAATGTTTTTGTATTCTCATAAATATTCTTGAACATTCTTTCACTGGGATTTGGTTGAGTATTTTTGGAACAGTTTGATCCTTACAGACACTACTTTTTAAGGCCGGATGTAGGTTGAAACACGAACGATGTTGCTTCTTTCTTAGTAGTAAGCTTGATTTGCATTTAACAATTCTTGTCATAGTTTTGTGAAAATTTATATATGGTTTAATTCTTCTAGCGTTTAAAATGGCAAAGGCCCGGCTGGGCATGGTGGCTCACACCTGTAATCCCAGCACTTTGGGAGGCCGAGGCGGGTGGATCACGAGGTCAGGAGATCGAGACCATTCTGGCTAACACAGTGAAACCCCGTCTCTACTAAAAATACCAAAAAATTAGCGGGGCGTGGTGGCGGCGCCTGTGGTCCCAGCTACTCGGGAGGCTGAGGCAGGAGAATGGCGGGAACCCGGGAGGTGGAGCTTGCAGTGAGCCGAGATCGCACCACTCACTCCAGCCTGGGCGACAGAGCGAGACTCCACCTCAAAAAAAAAAAAAGAAAAAGAAAAAGAAAATACAGGACCACATGAGGATTAACTAGTGATGTCAAAATGTAACACTATAAGATTATTTCATAATTCACACTAGCAAATACACATGATGCTTCTCAAAAGCCATTTACGTAGTCAAAATCATTTTGCAACAACATTTTTATTTTCTCAATTGTCAAGAGCTTCTAATGTCTTTCACGTGCCATTCAAAATCTTTTGAACATCCAGTCTACAGGTTTCAAATCCGTTTGCCAACTAGTCGCTTACCTAGTTTTTTACTTTGCTGCAGTCTCTCCTGCAGTGTTTCTGCTGTTATATGAATTTGCCTGGAGAGCTTGAAACATTTTTTTCAAACTATGTTATAGTTGTGCCCTCAGTTCTACCTAAGAAAACATTGTAAGTCTCCCCAATCCATATATCCCTGTTATTATAACAAAGCTCCATTGTGAACAGTGTAGATCAAATGACACCTGATCATCTCTTTTGATGTGAGCCACATTTTCATATGAAAGAGCTTTTTGTCATGCTTGAAAGTAGAGATTCTGAATCTATCATATGCAAGCTCTACCACCAATTCTTAGCAGTTATGTGTCATGGAAGTGACTTGATCTCCCTGCAGCATGCTTTTTGTTTGTTTAAAATGGGCATAATAATAGTACTTACTCATATACACTCTTAATATATACAAACTACTTAGAACAGTGTCCAGCACATAGTATGTGTAAATATATATAATATATTACCATATATTATACAAACTACTTAGAACAGTGTCTAGCACATAGTATGTGTCGTACAAGTATTTCCAGTTATAAGGCAGAAATAATGAAGTAGACTTAATATTGCTAAGTGAAAAATTAGGATGTCCTCTTTTACTTCCATTACAACTATGCTAGTATTTTAATAATAGCCTTGACTCTGATACCCTTTAAAAATATTGTTTGTGAAATTGGGATATGTTAAAATCTCTGTATACTATGAAGATTGTATTATTTCCCTAACATTTGCATGGTGCTTTAGAGTTGGGGAAAATAAACTTAAAAGTCCTGACGTGTATGGAGCACTTAACCTGTACCAAGTGCCCTGACGTTTTGTGATATCTTTTTACAATTTTCTGTGACAAACCCACAAGCAAGCTTTACTTTTCATTCCCCTTTTTAAGATGTGGAAATTAAGGTCTAAGTAATTTGTCCAATGTTACAAGATCAATTTCTGGAGCAGAAACAAATCTATCTCACGCCAGGACTGATGACCGTAACTCACTGTGCCGTATACTTTTCTGTAAATGCGTGCCACAACGACTTCCCCCACATCAATTTATCTTTCCTTTCTTATTTGGCCAAATCTTGCCCTTTCCCACCTGTAAGTATATTTACAACCCACTTCCTCATTGAGTTTCTTCTCAGCCAGTTCCTATTACTTCCCATAGTAATGCTTTCTATGGGGTCTTTCTCTTTCACTGTCGTTCCTCATCCTGGAGAATGAGACTTTTTGAAAATAGAAGGCATTCAGTAACTGCCACCTCCTGGGAGGTCCTCATTGCTTTTGTCATAAATGCTTCCTCAGCACCTTCTCCTTTTACAGATTGGCCCGCATTCAGAGAGCCAGTAAAGAGAAGCAATGTCAGGTTACAAGATTTGAAAATCTGATTTTTTAATGTGATCCTGAAAATTATATAACCCGATTTTTCTAATCCTTCCCAAAGCCAGGAGAGAGAGAGGGGTGAAAACTTTCAGCAGCAAGTAGTCCAAAGCAAATACATCTGATGTTGTTGGTTTACATCGGAAGTGCACATCATGAAGGAATTTGGAGTTATATTACCTTAAGCTACCGGTAGACTACTAGACAGGCAAAGTATAAAGAAATGGACAGGAACGCTAAGGGACCCAGATTCCAAATGAAAGTCCACTGATTGTATACATGCTGTTAAAAATGCTGCCGTTCCTTTGATGAATTTCAAACTTCTTTTCGATAGCCTTGTCCCATGTAGTAATGAATATTAATGTTGTATTTTATTGTAGTATCATACTTTCACTTTTCTTGTGGAAAGATATTTAATATGACATCCACTTAATTATTGAAACAGCTGGGTTAAAGATTTGATGTGATAGCCCAATTAAGTCACTGAATTGTGACCATATGTACTTGCCAAATTCAGTGTTACGGACAGAATTTTCGTGTGTATATTTAGAATGGCAGCCTATGTTTCAAGTTTCGAGCCCTGGTGTACAAACTTGGCTTCATGATGTCTGATGGAAACCTGCCATGAGAGGAAAGAAATGTTTCCAGAACTCTTTCAAGAAATCCTTTCACATTACCAAATGTCTGCGTTGGCCGCAGAATTCCCATAACCTAAATAAGTATTGCTTTCTTGAAGCATCCATGGGAAAGAGTGCAAATGGCTTAGGAAATAAATAAGAGAATTAAATGTAGAGTTTTTGTCAACTCAGTATTTACTAAATTCTTCATGTGTATTTATTACTTGTGGGAGTCCTAAAGGGACATGCATAATCTTCAGGCAAACTGGTTAAAAATTTAGTTAAAATGAAATTGGCAGAAATGACATTGGATTGAATTTACTTGCTTTTAAGTTAGTTTTTCTCAACCACTGAATTATCATATTTTGGCAATTTTTGTGCCTGTGTCTTAAATCTTTGCATAGACCTACCAACAATTCCATTAATATTTTATAATTTGTAAGTTTTTTGATTTTATTAATAAAATTGCTGATAGATTTATACTATGTCTATGTTGCATTTGTTAGTGTTTGCAACTAGAAGAAAATATTCTAATTTATTCTTAATTATTTCTATTTATTTGTTTTACAAAACTTCTTTTTTTTTTTTTTTTGGAGGCGGAGTCTCGCTCCCTCGCCCAGACTGGAGTGCAGTGGCCGGATCTCAGCTCACTGCAAGCTCCGCCTCCGCCTCCCGAGTAGCTGGGACTACAGGCGCCCGCTACCGCGCCCCGCTAGTTTTTTGTATTTTTTAGTAGAGACGGGATTTCACCATGTTAGCCAGGATGGTCTCGATCTCCTGACCTCGTGATCCGCCCATCTCGGCCTCCCAAAGCGCTGGGATTACAGGCTTGAGCCACCGCGCCCGGCCACAAAACTTCTTAAAAAGAAAATTCGTTGAAGATGAAAATCCCCAATTCCTAAATCGTAAATTTATAACTTTGTGTCACCAACACAAATTCCTTTAAACCTTAAATGGTAGATTTAATCATTTTTTCCCATTTCCTAAGTTATTTTGCTTCCAGAATCCTTAAATTAGTTTTAAGCCTCTGATACTTATTTTCACTTTTTGCCAAGTGTGGAAATAAAGTGACTAAAATTATACATTATTTATTGATTCATTGCTTCTAAAATAACATTTTGTCCAGCTGAATTTTGAAAAACTTTTTTTCCTATTCCAACTAAGCTTATGAGCTATGTGAATTTTAGTTATTGTATATATGTATAGAAAATATATGATCTGCTTTATAATATATTGATATTTATATACAAAGATGAAAAGATCAATTCCAACTTGGAATGATTCAAGGCCCTCAGAACTATTAACGGATGTTTACAATAAAATCTGATAGAGTCATATAAAGAACAGATATTTGGAAACCTGTTATCTCATTCAATCTTGACACCTTCCCCTGTAAAATAAATACTGATGGGAAAACATTTTCAGTAAATAAGCAGAACTGATAAATGTAAAAGAAGAGACCTAAAGGCCATTCTCCTTTCCATTACAATCCTTGTCAATTGAAAAACATCAGCTTACAAAGACTGTGTCTGATGTGTGTTTTTCAAATTCTTTTATAATTAAGTGTCAAGATGTTAAGGTAAAGACAAAAGTCTGTAGACGAGAGAAAGAAGCAAACCATTAAAGGAGTCTAAGATGCCCCAGAAGTAGACATCCTCTTTATCCTCTGTAACGCCACTGGGCTGTTGCTGGAGCTGATGGCCATTGCTATTACAGCAAATGCTCACTTCACGTACTCAGTAGGTTCTGGGAAAATGTGACTCTAAGAAAAACAACATATGACAAAACCAATTTTCCCACAGGCTAATTGACATAAACAAAAGTAAAGTTCCTATGACATATTACTCATCATGCAAAACGTGACCAAAATTCTAAATATTACAGATCAAAACACTTCTAATATTGAGCACTGTAATAGATGTGAGCTATACATTCATTTAAGAAAGATTAATAAAAACAAGTAAAATAATTTGTCCAATTATTTGAGTTTTGGGTTGTGGGTGGCCAGAGTTGTCTCAGCAGCTCAGGGTGCCAGGTGGGCACCAGCCCTGGATAGGGTACCCTACCATGGCAGGGTCACACACACACACACACACACACACACACACACACACAGACAGGGACCCAGGGCACATGCCAACGAACCTAACATGCAAACATGTGCATCTTTGGGATATGGAGGAAACTAGACATACCTCCGGCAGACATGGAAAGAACAGACAGTGGCCCTGGTCAGGAATCTATTTATTTTTCTCTTCCATGTTGTAATGAAATAGTGGTGATGACAACAGTGCTATTTGAGGGCCTGCTGTAAAATAAAAGCCTGCAACTGCACCTGGAAAAGGATCATTTACGTCAGATACAATGGGAGATGCAATTTCATCAAAAGAACAGGCATGCTCTGCATTGATGTCTAGTTTTTTCTTTGACATCCGCTACTTCTAACATCTGCCTTAATTTTTCCCTATTAAAAATATCTTTCCTAAATTGATGAAATTGAATGGAATACATATTTTTCATATTCATTTTTATGGGAGTAGCTGTCTGTTGGAAGTTTGAAGACATGGGTGTTTACAAATATTTCTTTTCAGAAATTTTGGGGAGACTCTTGTGTTCAATAATGATATTTTCCCTTCAAAAATATGTAAGTCAGTATGTTTCTACACTGCTGGAAAATACCATTGCACAGTACAATGGTAAAAATTTTGGAGGGCTCCAGTTCTCTTTAAATTTACTAAATATACTGTAGATAATAAAGTGTGAGGCTTGACCGTAACAACAGTATCTTGAGATATGTTACACGCAGTCACGTGTCACTTAACAGCAGGGATGCATTCCGAGAAATGCATCCTTAGGCGATTTTGTCCCTGTACAAACATCACAGAGTGCACTTACACAAACCCAAGTTTTGCAGCCTACCTCACACCTAGGATGTATTATGGTGTAGCCTAGTGCTCCTAGGGTACAAACCTGTACAGCATGTGGCTGTACTGAATACTGTAGACAACTGGAACATAATGGTAAGTATATGTGTCTGTAAACATAGAAAAGGTACAATAATAAAACAGTATTAAAAATAAAAAAAATGTTACACTCGTATAGGACATTTACCAGGAATAGAGCCTGTGGGGCTGGAAGTTGCTCTGGGTGAGTCAGTGTGTGAGTGAGGCGTGAGTGTGAAGGCCTAGGACAGGACTGTGCACTACTGTATACTTCATAAACACTTTACACTTAGAGTACCCTAAATGTGTCAAAACACATTTTTCTTTTTTAATCATAAATTAAGCTTAGTGTAACCCTACTTCATAAACCTCTTTTTCATTTTTAAGCATTTGACTCTTCTGTAATACTATTTAACTGAAAGCACAAACATTGCACAGTTGTACAAAACATTTATATTCTTATTCTATAAGATGTTCTCTATTTAAAATTTATATATATTTACTTCTTAAACTGTATTCATTAAAAATTAAGACACACACACACCAGCCTAGGCCTGCACAGGGTCATCTCTTCCACCTTCACGTCTTGTCCCACCAGAAGGTCTTTGGGGCAAGGACAGGTATGGAGCTTTCATCTCCTAGGATAACAGTGCTTCCTTCTGGAATCCTTCCTGAAGGACCTAAGGTTGTTTTACAGTGAAATCGTTATTTTTTTTTAGTAGAGCAGCACACTCTGAAATAATGATAAAAAGTGTAGTAGAGTAAATACAAAAACCAGCAACAGTTGTTCATTATTATCATCAAGCATATGTAGTGACCTAATTGTATGTGCTATACATTTGTATGACTGGCAGCTCAGGTGGTTTGTTCACACCGGCGTCACCACAAACATGTGCGTTGCACCTGGCGTTACCACATTGTCACGGCTACAACATCAGTAAGCCATCATCTCCTGGGACCAATGTTGTATATGAGGCCTGTCATTGAGCTGTCATTAGGCAACTCACAACCATATATTACTGTAGAATGTTCCAATGATCTTTCTACATGATAATCATTTACATTATTCATACCAAAGTTAATTGAAAAAAATAATTTCAGGCTCTTTTAACAGAAAAAAATGTATAGCAGAGTCGCACAGACTAAGTTCCATTTCCAGAGTGGTTCATTTGGATTTTCCATGCATGACAATGACTGGTCATTGTGGTTATCTTTAGCAGGTTTATTTGATGGATTTCCATTGACAACCCTTGTCTTTGGGGAACAATTATCTGGGCACCTTCTGTTGGGAAATGTGTGCCTTCTAAGAAGAATTAGCAGTAACAGTTAAAAATAATAATGACCCTAAGAAGACGTGATGATTTGTTTTAAATATTCCTGGACATTAAAGAAAAACATCAAAAATCTTTTTGTCACACATTTCCTTTTTTTATCACTGTTTCTCACTCTTCCCACTTACAGTGGCTATTCAGCCTGTATCTTTGCCCGTAAGAGCTCTTGGCTCAGCTGATGGACACGGCGTTCTGCCCATAAGTTGAAGGGCTGCCCTGATAAAACGGAAAGTTTTTCTTCCTTATAAATGTCACTTTTAATATACTATAAATAGCACAGATTTTTGCTTTAGGGATAATGAATGTGGAATTAAATTCAGAATTTTCTTATTTAAAAAGACAACAAAAATGATTGTAGACAATATTGAACGATTTTCTGTTGTGTTTTTAAACAGATTTTTGTAGAATGCTCTCAGAAATTATTTCTTAAAAACTGGAACTGAAAAAACTTTATGCAAATAGAGATTTCATAAACATGTCAATAATATTCAATATCTAAGCACTAGTATTTATTTCCTAAGTATTTCTACAGAGCTCAGTTTGTACTTAAGTAATATTATGATAAATAAAAAATAACTTTAGAAATAGCTGAGATTCCTTTCTCACATTCTAAAAAAGTTCTATATGTTTCTCAGTTTAAAAACTAATAAAACAGAAAATATTGTTCTACATTATACCAATACATTAAAATACACCCTGATGCCAATGCAAAGACAGTGGATACGGACATAACCTGGTTTCTGTTCAGTTGGAAATACATTTTTATTTGGAAATCTTTTTATTTTCCTGCTAGTAAGTTTCATAACTTATTTGAATACAAATAGTAGCAGCTAATTTACTGATGACACACTAAATTTAAACCATAGATATGGAGACAACAGCCCACAATGATGAATTTCATCCATTCAACTGAATGGTGCACCAGTTCAGTTCACAATCGTGTTCTATGAGTATGGAATGGAGTTTCAAGTCGATTGATTTAGACAGAGAATCATATCAAGGAAAAAGTGAGAGGATCAAAAAGAACAGAATCAATACCCCATTATTGAAATTGTCAATGAAAAGAGTCAAACTCTGTAAAATATTTGAAAAGATTTATTCTGAGTCAAATACGAGTGGCCAATGGCCCATGACACAGCCCTCAGGAGGTCCTGAGAACAACTGCCCAAGGCGATTGAGCCACAACTTAGTTTTATACATTGTAGGGAGACACAAGACATCAATCAATACACATAAGACGTACATTAGTTCAGTCTGGAAAGGCAGGACAACTAGAAGTGGGAACTTCCAAGTCATAGGTAGAGTCAAAGGTTATTTGTTTGTTTTTGTTTTTGTTTTTTGAGACAGAGTCTCACTCTGTCACCCAGGCTGGAGCGCAGTGGCGCAATCTCAGCTCACTACAAGCTCTGTCTCCCGGGTTCATGCCATTCTCCTGCCTCAGCTTCCCGAGTAGCTAGGACTAGAGGCACCTGCCACCATGCCCGGCTAATTTTTTTGTATTTTTAGTAAAGATGGGGTTTCACCATGTTAGCCAGGATGGTCTTGATCTACTGACCTCATGATCCGCTCCGCCTACCTCGGCCTCCCAAAGTCCTGGGACTACAGGCATGAGCCACCGTTCCCGGCCAGGTTTTTGTTTTTTTGTTTTTTTCTTTTTTCATATTGGAAATTAATTGAAAGAGTTAAGTTATTGTCTAAAGACATGGAATCAATAGAAAGGAATGTCTCGGTTAGAATAAAGGGTTGTAGAGACCAATGTTTTTGTCATGCATAGAAAGCTTCCAGGTAGCAGGTTTCTGAAAACAGATCGCCTGTGTTTCTTATTGGAAGTAAGGAGCCTCTTCTATCGGTAATTCCAAAAGGGAAGAGGGTATAATGAGGCATGTCTGGCTCCCCGAACTAGTTTTTCAGGTTAGCTTTGGAATCACCCTGGCTGAGAGGATGTGTCCATTCAGATGGTTGACAGGCTTTGACTTTTATTCTCGGTTTGCAAAATGCAAGTGAATTCAGTATTTGTGTTGTCAAAACTTAGCACTGAAACTTACTTTTGAATCAGACACTATAAATGGACAGAGCCTGGCTGCGGGCCTGGAATACAGTAGTGGAACCCTTTTTTATACATAGATGGATGAATGTATGAAATTTCTAGTTAATTATTTAATTCAATTGCTTATCCATCAAATGTTGATTGAGCATTGGGTAATGATGTGTAACAGACACCATACTGGTCCTGGAAGCATAAAAATAAATAGGGTATGAGTATTCACTCTTGCAGTGTTTCTGATACTGCTGTTTTAGATTTCTGTAGTCTACTGTGTCTGGCTGCTGACACTGATATCTGGTTGCTCACTACAGGAGTACGTAGAATTTCATGACTAGAAAAATATAATCTAGGCATTATTTGGAACACTGAATAAAAGCAGGACTATATTTTTCTCTCAACAAAATGCATTTATTTACACTTTATAATGTTTATAAAAGTGCTATACTGCAGATATTCTAAAACCAGAAGACATTTTCTCAGTTTAATTTTTAGGAACAATTAATATTTTTCTGATACTAGAGATTTTCTCATTTTAATAATTCAAAAATGGTGTCTGTTTTGTGTTATAAGTGGCTCTCCATAGAAAATTTAACTTGTTTTTTCTCCTTTCTTTTCTCTTTCCAATAGTTTTACCTAGCCACACTTGTGGAAATCCTGGAGAAATCCTGAAAGGTATTCTCCACGGAACGAGATTCAACATAGGAGACAAAATCCGATACAGCTGCCTCTCTGGCTACATCTTGGAAGGCCATGCCATCCTGACCTGCATTGTTAGCCCAGGAAATGGTGCATCGTGGGACTTCCCAGCTCCCTTTTGCAGAGGTAAAGTGCTACAAGGGGGCTGGTGAGCAGACTTCAGGGCAGGGCAATGGCTTTGGAGCAGCTTTTATAAAAGTTTCCACTTAAATGAAAAGATGACGTGTTGGGCTGACTCTCACTATGTCAGCTCATTCTGCTCCTGAAAGCAATATTGCATGTTATTACTGTGTAAGAAATAACATGTAACATGTAATAACAATTAATATTACATGTTACTAGTATGTAAGTGATAGCATGTAATATGTCATAATAATATATAATATTACATATTATAATATGAAAGAAATCATGATTGGACCACATAAAGTCGATAGGAAGTTTAGGACTTGTGATACGGTTTGGTTGTGTCCTCACCCAAATCTTATCTTGAACTGTAACTCCCACAATTCCCACATGTTGTGGGAGGAACCTCGTGGAAGGTAGTTTAATCACAGGGGCAGGTGTTTCCTGTGTCATTCTCATCATAGCAAATAAGTCTCATGAGATCTGATGGTTTCAGAAAGAGGAGTTCCCCTGTACAAGCTCTCCCTTTGCCTGCTGCCATCCATGTAAGACATGTCTTGCTCCTCCTTGCCTTCTGCTGTGATTGTGAGGCTTCCCCAGCCACATTGAACTGTTAGTCTATTAAACTTCCTTCTTTTGTAAATTGCCCAGGCTCAGGTATGTCTTTATCAGCAGTGTGAAAAGAAACTAATACAGTAGATTGGTACCAGGAGTGCGGTACTCCTGAAAAGATACCAAAAGATGTGGAAGCGACTTTGGAACTGGATAATAGGCAGAGATTAGAACAGTTTGGAAGGCTCAGAAGAAGACAGGAAAATGTGGGAAAGTTTGGAACTCTCTAGAGACTTGTTGGATGACTTTGACCAAAATGCTGATAATGATAGGGACAATGAAATCTAGGCTGAGGTGGTCTCAGATGGAGATAAGAAACTTGTTGGGAACTGGGCCACAGGTGACTCTTGTTATGTTTTAGCAAAGAGACTTCTGCCCCTGCCTTAGAGAGCTGTGGAACTTTGAACTTGAGAGAGATGATTTGGGGTATCTGGCGGAAGAAATTTCTAAGCAGCAAAGCATTCAAGAGGTGACTTGGGTGCTGTAAAGGCATTCCGTTTTATAAGGGAAGCAGAGCATAAAAGTTCATGAACTTTGTAACCTGACAATGTGATAGAAAAGAAAATCCCATTTTCCAAGGAGAAATTCAAGCCAACTGTAGAAATTTGCATAAGTAATGAGAAGCCAAATGTTAATCCCCAAGACAATGGGGAAAATGTCTTCAGGGCATGTCAGAAGTCTTCACAGCAGCCCCTCCCGTCACAGGCCTGGAGGCCTAGGAGTAAAAAGTGGTTTTGTGGGCCAGACCAAGGGTCCCCATGCTGTGTACAGCCTAGAGACTTGGTGCCCTGCATCTTAGCCGTTCCAGCTGTGGCTGAAAGGAGCAACACAGAGATCAGGCCATGGCTTCAGAGAGTGTAAGCCTCAAGCCCTGGCAGCTTACACGTGGTGTTGAGCCTGCAAATGTGTAGAAGTCAAGAATTTGGGTTTGGGAACCTCTGCTTAGATTTCAGAGGATGTATGGAAATTCGTGGATGTCCAGATAGGAGTTTGCTATGGAGGGTGGGCAGTGGGGGCGGCTCTCAGAGAACCTTTGCTAGGGCACTGCAGAAGGGAAATGTTGGGTCAGAGCTCCCCCACGGAGTCCCTACTGGGGCACTGCCTAGTTGAGCTGTGAGAAAAGGGCCACCATCCTTCACATGCCAGAATGGTAGATCCACTGACACCTTGCATCATGTACCTGGAAAAGCTGCAGACACTTAATGCCAGCCCATGAAAGCAGCCAGGAGGGAAGCTGTACTCTTCAAAGCCATAGGAGCATAGTTGCCCAAGAGTGTGGGAACTCACCTCTTACATCAGCATGACCTGGATGTGAGACACAAAGTCAAAGGAAATCATTTTGGAGCTTTAAGATTTGACTGTCCCGCTGGGTTTTGTACTTGGGGCCTATAGACCCTTTGTTTTGGCCAATTTCTCCCATTTTTGAAAGGCTGTATTTACCCAATTCCTGTACCAGCATTATGTCTAGGAAGTAACTAGCTTGCATTTTATTTTACAGGCTCATAGGAAGAAGGGACTTGCCTTGTCTCAGATAAGACTCTGGGATGTGAACTTTTGAGTTAATGCTGAATTAAGTTAAGACTTTAGGGGACTGTTGGGAAGGCATGGTTGGTTTTGAAATGTGAGGACATGAGATTTGGGTGGGGCCAGGAACAAAATGATATGGTTTCGCTGTGTCCCCACCAAAATCTCATCTTGAATTACAACTCCCACAATTCTCACATGTTGTGGGAGGAAACCACTGGGAGGTAATCGAATCATGGAGGCAGTTCTTTCCGTGCTGTTCTTGTGATAGTAAATAAGTGTCTCAAGATCTGATGGTTTTAAAAATGGGAGTTTCTCTGCACAAGTTGACTTTGCCTGCTGCTATGCATGTAAGACGTGGCCTGGTCCTCCTTGCCTTCCACCATGATTGCAAGGCTTCCCCAGCCACATAGAACTGTACGTCCATTAAACCTCTTTCTTTTGTAAATTGTGCAGTCTTGGGTATGCATTATCACCAGCGTGAAAACAGACTAATTCAACTTATTATTATATCCCCCAAATATCCAAAATTGTTTTCATTCTATTTTTCAATCTTCATGGATTTCTGCCTATTTTCATCACCTCTTGTTGCAGGATTCGAAGATTTGATGCCAATGTTTATGTCCTTCTAGCCCTGTTGCCTCCGTTTTATCTTTTGTTACTAAAAATTGCAAACACTCCTTGACCATTTAATGTGTATATTTTAAGAACTCTTTCAACACTCTCAGACTTCTCAGATAAGGTGATTGTAAGTTAGTGCCCTCTTCCAAGTGCCATTGTCACATTTCAGAGCAAGATGAGAATTCCTTTACCTGGAGCACTGCTATTCTCACATTTTCCAAAAGTATTATTTTACTGTTCCAATGACTTTAGAAAAGAGCACACTTCAACTCTTACGTTTTGACTTTCCTAAGAAAAACTCATCTTTTGAGTACAAAATTAAAAGTATAGGTAACATTTATTGAGGTCTTAATGAGATGCCAGAAAAAGTGCTAAACACTTCACTTGGATTATACCATTTAACTCTCATAACAAGCCACAAATATAGTAATTATTAACACTCATTTAAAAGGTAAAGAAATAGAGTTTTAATTTCCAAAAGGTTCCAGAGATAGTAAATGTTAAGACCCAAACATAAATCTGGCTTTTAATCTAGGCTTGAAAGCATGTCAATTCACAGCCTCCACTGCAAGTCATCATGTGACATTGTATTATTTCCTTCAGTATGCTTTTAGTTTATCCTTTGCTAGTTATTGCATATTTGCCTATTTTTTCTTTTTTTTGTAAAATGTTATACTCTTATGAGATCTACTTGATGCTTATTATAGTCGTAATGGCATATGATGACCACGACTACTACTACTACCACCACCCCACAAGATAGTATGTATTGTCCACTTACTCTAAGCCAGCCATTACTTTAGCAAATTTAATCTTTACAATTAGGCATTTTATTTAATATTCATATTATAGGTGGGGAATCTGGATGTTAGGTAGGAAAAGTGACTTTCTCAAGGTGTTCCTGCTGATAGGTGTTAGAGTTGGGATTAATCATATTCAAATTATTCCTCTGTACTAGACAAATTCATATGATGATGACTTCCTCCTCTAGATGCCCATTATTTCTTCTAAAATGCTCATTTTCTCTGCACATTCCTGAAGTTTATTATGTCCCTTTTCATTTTTTCTTATTATTATTAATTACTTTTCATCTTTATGTTGTCAAAACAGTGGTGGCCTCAAAATCTAAACCTATATCCCATTTCCCTTGCTTTCCACAGATTTTTCTCAAGTAATTGATCTCACTTAAGGACAGTCCCATTGGGCATCCTAAATATATTCTTTCTTCTTCCTTATTTCTATCATTATTTCCATTACATTCTCACTCTCAGAAAAAAAAAATCAAAGTGACTCTGGCTTTGTTCTCTTTATTTACTTTATAATAGATCATGTAGATCTCCAGTCATGCTCTTTTTTTCCTTTCGAAGTGTCTCTGCCTTACTTCGATTTCTACATATACTGTACTATTTTAGTTATGTATTTCCCTTCTCAACCAGACTGGCCTCAAGTTTGTTGAATGGGCTCCCATGTCTAGAATCTCAGTTGTCATCTGTATTAGTCCATTCTCATGCTACTACGAAGAAATACCTGAGACTAGGTAATTTATAAAGAAAAGTGATTAATTGACTCACAGTTGTGCATGGCTGTGGAGGCCTCAGGAAACTTACAATCATGATGGAAGGCACCTCTTCACAGGGCAGCAGGAGTGAGAAGTGCAGAGTGAAGAGGGGAAACCCCTTATAAAACCACCAGATCTCACAAGAACTCACTCACTATCACAAGCACAGCATGGAGGACCCACCCCCCTGATCTAACCTCCTCCCACAAAGTCCCTCCCAAATACATGGGGAGTAGGGGATTAGAATTCAGATTACAATTCAAGGTGAGATTTTCAGTGGGGACACAGCCAAACCATATCATCATTCTACTTTCTACTCCTGACTCACTGTCTCCTAACATCCATCTTCATCCTAACCTTTCTTTTGTCAGCCAAACCACTTTGGTGACTCAACAAGAATAAAGTACAAACCTACAACATGGCTTCCTTATATGCTCCTTACCTCATTGTAACTAAATGGTGCAATTCCACCTGGTAGTGTACCCAACATGAGTGTAAAGCTTTTCGCTCTACAAAGCTGTGTTTTTCTGTGGCTAACCTATCCTGGCTGGCCTGAGAATTATCTGCTTCTCTGTGTTCCTCGATATCATGTGGTTAGCTTGCTATCTGTCATGGTGGGACTACACCATAAGAATTGGGCAAACACTGCAAAGTAGGTTTTCAGTTTGTTTGTTTGTTTGTTGTTTGGTTGGTTTTTAAGGAATTCGCTCAGCAGCATACCACACCATGCCAAATTCCAAACTTTTGCTCAGGTTTTTACACTGCCACAGAGTCTCCCTATCTTCTCCCTACAGCCATAAATCTTACTCATTTGTCAACTTCAAACTTAAGTCTAAATTTTGGCTTATCATTGCAACCCCTTCTTACAGTTTCTTTAAGGAAAAAAAAAAAAGCCCCTTGGTCTCTCAGATAGCATGTATCTGATTGCGATTTTATATTTTGAAATGATGTCTTTTTTTGTTGTTGTTGAGACGGAGTCTCGCTCTATCACCCAAGCTGGAGTGTAGTGGCTGGATCTCAGCTCACTGCAAGCTCCGCCTCCCGGGTTCCCGCCATTCTCCTGCCTCAGCCTCCTGAGTAGCTGGGACTACAGGCGCCCGCCACCTCGCCCGGCTAGATTTTTGTATTTTTTTTAGTAGAGACGGGGTTTCACCGTGTCCAGGATGGTCTCGATCTCCTGACCTCGTGATCCGCCTGTCTCGGCCTCCCAAAGTGCTGGGATTACAGGCTTGAGCCACCGCGCCCGGCCTGAAATGATGTCTTAAAGGTGTTAGCTTGTAAATTCCCAGGAGATAAGATACCACCAGTAAAATTGTGAGTGGCAGTATCCTTAGTTCCTTGTGACATTAAAACTTGGCCTGTGTCATGAGTATTTTCCTTCGTTGTTTACTGCTTTTTTATTCACACATCCTCCAATGGTTTTCTTCTTAATTGGAGGATCTTTAAAATTTCCATAATCATATCTGTAGTCAAAGTTGGCATAACAGTCAGCTAAGTGTCTTTCCGATGCTGCCACCAATGTAGTCAATTCCAATGAGATCAATGTGCTTTCATCACAGGAAACATTGTTCTTCTGTATTATAGATTATTAAATTTACATTTAAATTTTGCTTTTTTCAATATGTGGTCTAGTATGACTTCAAAGGGCATTCAATTACATATTATTTTATAAAACAAATTTGAATGATGCAGCACAGTTTCTCATGGATTTGGATAACTAGATTATAAAGAAAAAATGATCTAATTCTTGTAAATATGTAAATGTGACATATTTATGAGAGATAGAAATTTCAGCCATATGGAGTGAGATAATTCACATGAATGAAATGAGTATATATTCTGCTTCCCCAAAGTTCTATTAATACTTATTTATTTGCAGAAATTGGTTGAAGAGTTAGTTTTTTTATAGAGTTCCTAACAGTAGCATGACTGTCTCCTACAACGATCTTTTGCCAGTGTTATAAAAGTTTATCATTTATTCAAACTGGCAAGATTTTCCCTGAATAATGACACCTAAATGTATTATATATGTAGCCATGATGTTCTTTAAAGAAAAAGGTATAACTGTATATTTAATTAATAGAAAATAATTAGCATAGAATTAAATGAGAGGCCAGTCACCTTTGCTTAGAACTGTGTCCCTTAAACAGGGAACAAGCATCACATTGACATAAAAAATGAGACCTCACAATTTCTTTTTCTGGAGAGGTAATCTTTCAGTTATTCATTATTTTTGAGTCTTTCAACTTAATATCTGTATCTTTCTTAATTCACCTTATTCATTGTATATTATTGCCATGTTCTGCCAGTCCTTAAAAGGATTTACTGTTTCATTTCTTACAGGCATGATGTCTGTCTAGGGGAGAAATATGAAAAAGGAGAAGAAGAAACTAGATAGTTTCAATGAAAAATGCTTTTGTCTCTTGATTTAAATGCCTTCTTAATTTGCTTTATGTTTCCTATACTTTATTATTGAGTCATAAATTATTAAATCATAATGGTAGAGCCTAGGATAGATTATACATTACTTTGAGTTCTGGGTACTACAGGGAGATAGAGGATCCAATCCAAAACAAAGGTATTCTTCCCGATTGTAAAACATGAAAGATGGTCCACTGTCTGGATTTTGGATAGGGGCATACAAGAAGGTAGAAAGGAAGTAGGTAAATATTTGTATTCAGAGAATCCTCCTCCACGAGAAAGCTAACATCTGATCCAGAACACTTCCCAGGGAGAGGGTGTGTTTCTTCACAGGAGCTCACATCCATGGGAAATTATAGTCTCAACATCTCTTGCAGCCCCTTCGGTGTCCCCTTTTACTCCATGGTTCCAATTCTGAATCTTAGTTTTGTGAGTATTAGTCTGATCTTACCCCGGCTGCCTAATGCTACCTATGTAATCACCGAGGCATCAGGCCATTTGAACCCAGCCAGGCCTAGCTCAGCCCAATCGTACTTCAGACAGAGATTCATGCTCCCTCTCACCGGAACACCACCTTTTTAACATGCTTTTATTTATTCTATGATGGAACACTTTGTTTTAGCAAACCTTACTTAAAAAAACAATTCTCAACAGCACTGCAGAGCTGAGATCCCTGAAGTCATACTCTGGAAGTTCCCAGTCACAACCTGTCATAAGCGACATCTGTTTATGTAGCTGCACTTCACAGAGTGGCCTGCACTAGCATCCTCTGTGCAACTCCAATGAACCACCTTGGGAAGGCATCCAGAAGTCACATTTATGTGATGTCTCCTTGGGAATAGGCTGAGGCCCCTAAATGCAAGATCCTGCTTGTGCCTCAAAGAACCTTAAGAAATGGGCAGGGAAAATATGATTATTTCTGTAATAAGGGTGAAAAAATAAAGTCTCAAATTGACTTGACCTCTGATTTAAATTTCTGACTTGGACATTGTAACAAGTCAGCTATAGTTTTAGTGGTCTCTTCCCAACTTTAGTAGCATTTAAGTTAAGTAACATATGAACATGGTTAAAGAATTTAGTAATAAAGAAAGTTTTACCATGAAAACTTCCATCAGCGTATCCATATTCTTTAGCCATAGAATCAATAACATTTAACCATTTCTGGTTTTCTGTCATTATTGTCTTTTATCTAATGTGTTTGCATTATTCTTTGTGCTTTATCCATTGTGAACTTTCTCAATTGACAGCTTGATATGAGTATTATGTTACATCACTTCTGTTTCCCATGTCTTGTTACTATCCATTATATTTAGGAACTAGAATAATATAGTTGATTCTTTATGCTGTATTTCTTTAATTTTTGGTAACATCGCTTGTCTTTCCATTTAGTAAGATGTGAATATCCTTGCTTCTACCCTTTCTAGTATATTTTCTCTCCAGTTTTGGCCTCTTTATTCTCTCAATTGCAGTAGAACTTTTGCAGTATCAACTATGTTAGCATTTGTATTTATTAAATAATAATAATGAAGTTGCTCTTAAGGTATCTAAAGGCTGCTTGTAAAAGTTGAAAAGCAGTAAGCATTCATAGTTTGGTAAGTGCGTGAATATTGCTCACCACAGAGCCAAGCATATGCCCGTAATTAGACTTCCTCTTCTGTGATTCTGACATCACAGTCCCTAATGCTACTCAACCCAGAGTCCAGATGAGCGCTGGCTTTGCCTCAATTATCCATAATGAAGTTGTAATTACTTTTGTTTCACATTTGGACCAGGGCATTCTTGTTCTGCTTGTTTCATTAATGCAGTATTAATGGGCTCAAACAGAAATATTCTTTGTGCATGTTAAATTCAAAATGCGTCTCAATGATGGGTAGTTGGTTCAGATATTTTTATGGGCAGCGGTGATTTGGAGATGGCCACCTTCCACATCTGGCTTCCCTGAAGGTCTCCAGCCTGCTCCATTCCGCTGGCTGAAAAGGAAGAACTTGAGTTGTGATGGGCAGGTCCTGCACACATTCATGTACATCTCCTGCACACCTGCTGCATTAGTTGAACCTCAACCATGAGGCTACATTTCACTGCAAAGAAAGCCAGGAAATGGAAGCATCTGTGAGTTCAGGAAGAAGAAAAACACAGATTTGGTAAACGACTACCTGTCTTTGCCATACTGCTATTTATTTGTCCTAAAATGTTGAATTATCCTTGTTTTTCTCTCGTTGCTTAGTTGCACGCTTGCTTTCATCACAATAATCCAGGTATTTTCTGCTTCTTAACTATCTGAATTCTTGCTCTGAATGAACTCTATTCTTCTTTCTGAAGGCCACTGATTTGTTTCTCTAACTTACACATGGTTACTTAATATGTGGAATGCAATCGTTTTCTGTAATTCCTAAAGTTTCTAGTTGTCTGTTCATCCAGTAAGTTGTCACTTCACCACAGCTTTTCAATATCCCCCTTGCCTTCATTTCCCCCAAATCTACCACGTTCTTCTCCTGAACGCTCGCCCAGAGGGTTCCAGAATGGTTTCTAGGACTGTTACAAAGCAGTACCTTGGAGGCTTCCCTTTACTTGTGCCTTCAACGCGCACCCTGTTTCATGACAACTTCCTGTACCTCAGTTTCACCTTAAACGTTTTCCAGATGTTTTCCAAGTATTACTTTGGAAGGAAGTCTTTAAACCTGAGCATGGCTGCAAATGTCCTTGTCTGCATCCGCACTGACGGAGGTATTGGCTACGTACAAAATTGTACGTAGAAAATATCTCCTCCCATAATTTTTACAGTGTTGCTTCATTATTTTAAGTATACTATTCACTTCTGCAGAATTGGAGGGGTGTGCAATAAATAACACTTCTCTTCCTTTTCTGAGATCTGAAATAAATAAGAAATAAGCAAATGAATAGTGAGGCATAGACCAAAATAATCAGCACCTTTATTACCAATAACCATGCTATTGTAATATATATATATATATGTTTATGCCATATACATTCATATATATGTGTGTGTGTATACATGCTCCCATACATATTCATCTAAATATTTATATTAAAGAAGGAAAAATATAGGCAATTGGACTTTCCAGTGTTGGACTCCAGAATTAGATAGACCTAACTATCCTTTCCTAGGCAGCACTTGACTGAAGCTAGTTGAAAAAAATTAAAGATCAAAAGAGCCAGTCAGCTTTGTTAATGATCTGGGGGAGTTTGTCTTCCTTCCAAGCTGGAGAGGGGCATGATACTATTTCATTGTTATCTCTGAGCCAACTAGAGTCCAGGGTCTTTAGTTTCTTTGATTGGGTTTTATCACTAAATGGCTTTTTCATTTGTCACTCAAAATAAAGATGATTGGGGAAGGGATGGGGATAGGTAAAGGGAGATTCCAACAAAACATAGAGGAAAAATAATAGTCACTTGGGAGAAGTTTCCCAGGCATGCATCAAAAAAGAAAAGGGATGGGTAGAGAGAGTTTAAAGAGAGCAGCTACACATGATAAGTCATTTGAGGGGATCAGGATAAGACGTAGCATGAGGATGATCCCAGGTGCACCTGCTCAGAAGGAGCTGATCCCAGCTAGAGCATCCGCACTCTATTGAGGATGATGCTGGGGATGTAGGGGATTCAACTGCTACACACATAACCAAGAACAGAGCAGTGCTATCCACTGAACATATAACACAATCTATAATGTGAGCCACAGATGAAATTACAAATCCCCAGATGCTACACGACAATGTGAAATGAAACAGGTGAAATAAGCTTTAATAATGGATTTTGTCAACCTGATATATCCAAAAGATTATAATTTTAATGCAGAATCAATGTAAACTATAAGTGAAGTGTTTTGCGTTTTAAAAGATGCTAGTTTCAAAATCTGATGTGCGTTTCAGTTATGCCATTTCTTAGTGCTGTCCAGCCACATTTCACATGCTCATGAGCCACATACACTTGAGACTTCTGTATCGAGCCTCAACTTTAAACTTGTTTTATCATCTGTCCTCATTATTAATAATACTTGTAGAGCTCTGATGCTGTCAGTGGGTTTTATTCTCATTTATGTTGTAGGGTTGAATAAAACAGATGCAGTTTAATTATAAAGACTGATAAGGCAATGGGTCTGAGATACAAAAATCCACGTCACAATGTGATGGAAATTCTTCCCTTTAGCTTTCAGCAATTGCTGAAGCATATTTGAGCTGAATAGGACCAGAGAGCAGAGTCTGTTTTAAAATTAGTTTAGGCAAAAGATAAGAGTGAGCTAACTCTTGATTAATCTAAAAAGGCTTCTCAAAAGAAATCTCCTTTCAGACCTTTTCTCAAGGTTGGAAGTAATGACGTTGGGTCTAATGAGTGAAGATTACAGAAGACTTTTGAGGAACATGTGGATTCGCTGGTGGAGTAAGATGAAAACAACTTTGTTGTATGTTCCTGGAATAAGCAAGAAAAAACACAGAAGCGTGATTCTAGGGACCTAGCAGTTATGATCTCTTACCACAACAGAATTGGAGGCCTTGCTCAGACTTCTCCATCTTGATTATGTATTCCTATCTTGATTATGTATTCTTCTTATCTGAGATGTTCACGCATCCAGAAAGCAATAGAGGTGAGATCTGGACCCAGGCAGCCTGACCCTAGAGGTCACAAAACCAGTCCCTATGCTATAATATCAATATAGAGCATAGAAAAAGTAAATATTTTGAACAGATGTCATGCTCAGTGTCAGTATAAGGATTAAATGAAATTCAACATCTTGCAGTCTTGAGCACAGAAAGAAGGGGAGTAAAGTGCTTGTCGTGCTGAAGCAGCTTATTCAGCAGCTGTGCACCGTCACCTGGGGCAAATCCCAGTGCCATCAATTGGGCACTGTGTGTCTTTGGTCAGTTTATTTAATCTCTCTGGCCTCGAGATTTTTATCTGTATAAAAGTGCCTACTTGAGAAATCTGTTGTAAAGATTAAATGGCATAACCCAGGTAAAATGGTTAGCAAAGAGCCTGATGCATAGAGAAACTCTAAAAATATCAGCTACTATAATTACTCTTTCTACCTACTCTCCCTTCCACTCTTAAGCACAATTTTAGATTTTAGAACTAAGTGTGCAGAGCAAAATGGCAAACAGTTTGAAAGGAAATTCATGTAAACTACAGGATCTCAATATTGGTAGCTCTTAAATAAAAGTTTTTTTTGTTGTTTTTTTTTTTAATGAATTACTGATACTGTTTAGAATAAGAAACTAGCAGACTGACTTGAGGAGAGAAATGGTTTGGGGCTCAGGCAAAAGGAAAAGAATGCCTAGTGAAAGAAAGGCCTGTGTGGCAGTGTGTCACTTTATTTTACTCGCCACCACTTGGACAGAAATAGTGAGAAAACTGCATTTACAACAGTCACATTCATACCCACGTGCATGTAAATAACTGACAGAGCAGGAGCACCATTATCTCGGACAAACTGACACTTTAAGTTCCAGCTCCCTTTCTAACTTCATGCATTTCAAGGAAATCACTTCTCTTCTAACAGCAAGCAGCCAGCAAGAGCAGACAGTAAAACACAGATAAGATAGCTCAGGCACAGAGGGAATGGGGAATGTCTCTTGGGTAACCCACCAAACTTCACACTCATGCAATGGGCCCCAGTAAGTGGGCCCTAATAAGCACATTCCCTTCCCTTTAGGTACATGAAGATAGGGAAGCTAAAAGCATAGTTGGAGATGTGCCTGCAGCTTCAGGGAGATGTATGGGAGCAGACACAAAACTCTCCCTCCCGGATAAGCAAGACAGAGACACAGAAACATTCCAAGACTGTGATAAGCTCTCCTGCCCTGAATCCTTAAAAACTCTTAGTCTGTAAGAGAGAGTACCTCTAACCTAACTCAGCCAGAAGCCCCTCTTGAGTTTATCTCCAAAATAAACCTGTCTTGGACTGTTGAGCTATTTTTTTGTGTTTCTTTCCTTTTTCTTTAATTCTTGGAATAACATGACCTAGTACAGAAATAGGTATCTAGCAATAGTCCAGATACAGATAATTTCTAGCAAATGGAGTAGCATCTGTCTCAAAGTGATAGAGATTTCAGCTTAGTCACTACAATTGTAGATTTTAAGAAAGAAGTGTGATAATCAGAGTTAAACAGAAAGCAGTCACAAAGTGTCAGACAATGTTTACATGCCTTACATATGTTCTTGTCATTAACTTTCATGACAAGTCTAGAAGTTATATATTATCATCATCCCCCTGGTTTAGATGAGGAGACTCCATCACAGAGGAATTCAGTGACGTAACTGAAGTCCCACGCTGTTTGTGGGGAAGGCAGAATCTGACCCTGGACACTTTGGCTACGGAGTCCATGCCACGGCCCCTGTCACATGCTGTCTGTTCCCTTCTAACTCATGAGAAAAATAAATATTTCTAAAATAACCTAACTTAGAATTGAGAAACAGACATTGGAACTTGAGTTAAACAAGCATTTTCTTCTTGAGAAACATACGCTTGACCCCTGAAGAGTTTGAGTGGGGCAGGGGGTGCTGGTTGCCTGGAGAGACTCCTCTTTTCTCATCAAAGCAGACGACATGGCTTGTACCAGAGAGAGAGAAAGATGCTGGGCTTTGGCTGCCTACCCTTCCTCCACCTGCTGCTTGTGCAAGGCAGGTGCAGCTGTGTTGACAGACCTGTAGCCACTCAGGGATTGCAAACTGGGGGAGGACAGGAATCGAGGCAGGAAGGTGCCAAGAGAGAAACGTGATGGCAGGTCCTCAGCATTCTTTGTGGATGAAAATGAATACACATTTCATTTAAGCCAGGCACTGAAAAAAATGGCAAAAGATTGTAATCCCAAAAGGTAGACTCTCAAACACCATAATCCCAAATGTTGAAATCGCAAAACATCAGAATCCCAAAAATATAATTCTGGAAAAATATTTTTAAATTTTGTAGAAGATATGTATTTATTTTTTATAAAGGGTTTATTTCAAAAAAGACATAAAAACACACAAAACACTTTGTAGGATGCTTTATGCAGTACAATAGGCTATAATAACCAGCTTATTTTTGCAAGCATAGATACCCACACTAGTGACAGTTGTACGAGTATAACAGGTATGACTGGACAAACCATACTCATGAAGCAATGAAGCAAAATGCAGCATGTATAAATGCATGCCACTATAGTTGCCAATTGTGTGCAACCGGCTTTATGATTGGAGTCATCAGAAATACCATGATGAACAACCTAAGTCCTTTGATCAATTGAAAATCATGATGGATCACCACCAGATAAAGAGTCACCCAAACAACCGAGATCACCAGAAATTTTATCTTTCCCAAATGCAGATGTACAAAGAGGACATCTCTTCATTTATTCAGGAAGTTTCAACCTTTGTACCATATGCATGCACAATGCTGAGGCACAAAGTCAATGCTGTGACCATGCAATTTTTGGAGTCAAATTTGAAAAAAAATTCTTAAAACTAATGAGGACTCTCTAATAGTTTCTACACAATTTAGAATTGGAAATGAGGTGGCAGCCAGGTGGCTCACGCCTGTAATTCCAGCTCTTTGGGAGACCGAGACAGGCGGATCATCTGACGCTGAGAGTTGGAGACCAGGCTGACCAACAATGAGAAACCCCATCTCTACTAAAAATACAAAATTAGCTGGGAATGGTGGTGCATGCCTGTAATCCCAGGTACTCAGGAAGGCTGAGGCAGGAGAATCGCTTGAACCTGGGAGGCGGAGGTTGTGGTGAGCCAAGATCGTGCCATTGCACTCCAGCCTGGGCAACAAGAGTGAAACTCAGTCTAAAACAAACAAACAAACCACAAACAAAAAACAGAAAGGATACAGCATTTGATATTAGAAATGATGAGAAGATGAATTACATAGACTTGAATTGTGAAAAAATAGTGCTGACAATTTAAAATAGTGGGCAATCTTTAAAAAAGAAATCTAGAAGGAAGCTTCAACATACACAAAAGTGTATTGCAGGGGTAGATATGGACAATTGCATGGAGATCATCCACCAAGGCTGACTGAACTCCACAGTCACTAAGTACATACTGAAGTCTTGCCTCCGCATGAATATCTGCTTTTGTTCTTTTTTTTTTTTTTTTTTTTTGAGACGGAGTCTTGCTCTGTCGCCCAGGCTGGAGTGCGGTGGCTGGATCTCAGCTCACTGCAAGCTCCGCCTCCTGGGTTTACGCCATTCTCCTGCCTCAGCCTCCCGAGTAGCTGGGACTACAGGCGCCCGCCACCTTGCCCAGCTAGTTTTTTTTTTTTTAATTTTTTTTTTAGTAGAGACGGGGTTTCACCATGTTAGCCAGGATGGTCTTGATCTCTTGACCTTGTGATCCACCCGTCTCGGCCTCCCAAAATGCTGGGATTACAGGCTTGAGCCACTGCGCCCGGCCTGCTTTTGTTCTTTTAGGACGTGGCTCTCCCTTCTGAAAGTCTTCTATGATTTCTGTTATTGTGATTTCAGGGTTTTAGACATTAGGGATTTTGACTTTAAGGAGTTTCATCTTTTGAGATTTCAACAACTGGGATTATGGCATTTGGGATTGTGTTTTTCAGGATTGTGAACCATACCCAACTAAAATCGCCGTTCTTGGTCTTTGACAGACATGACTTCCAGCAACCTCGTGGATGTTAAACAAAACACCACAAAACAAAACAACAACGACAAAACCCAACTCTACACATCAACTTAGGTCAAGAGAACCCTTAACCTAAGGAGGGCGGTTTGGTTGTAGGGTCTTCCTAACATGTTACTTAAAGGCTAAATCTATTTTGCTGAAGCTCTTGCTTTACAGAGTAGGACAAACCAAACCTGTAGAAGACAAAGCAAAGAGTCGTCTATTTACCCAAATAATTTTCCTCTTCTCTTCTGGGGAAAGGCTTTTTAGGATTGAGGGCTGAGTGAATCTTCATCTTTTCTCCTCTTTCCTTATCATAGCCCCAGATCCTTCACTAAAATGGTGGACCTCCTTGTCTTCCTGGAAGCTTGCACTCTTGGGCTGAGGCCTGAGACCTGCAAAAGGCTCAGAGACAGGCTCAGTGCAGCTGCAGGGTCGCGTATCTGCTCTGCACCTGCTCGGTCATCTCCGGAAGCCAAGTGAGGCAAGAGGAACTTGTAAAATGTTTGAGAGTCAGTTGATCGGTAGTTTATGATTCCCTGTTTATTTCCTGTTTCCATCCCCTGGAATCTTTTTAGGTACCTATGAATTACTAAAGCAGGAAAGCAAAGGGAGTGGAGAGATTGCATGACTAAATGTTTCACTTAGACTAATCTTCTCTGGCAGGTGTTATGAACTTTTCATGCTTTTATGCAATCCTGTCCAACATGTTTTCTATTAACTTTTATATGATCCCATCCCCAAATTTCATGGTAAATATTAATGGGTAGATTTCCCAGATACAGAATCACATTCTCTAGAGCTTAGCTTTCATGTCCAAGGCTGAAAGGCAGTGGCTGCTAAAGCCAACTCTGACTTGGTGCTTTTCTACACTTCCCTCCAGCTGCAACCTTCTTTGAGGCAGCTGAAGAGACATTTTGTTGTTTGCTGCCATTTGTTTGTTTCTGTTTTGCTTGAAAGCATGATCTGTAAACCACAGAAAACAGCAGCATATGAACCATTACTGGAAACTTAAGCCACTTGCTGAATGAAGTTTCGCCCTTGTTTTTGTCTAAACACATACATTTAAGGTAAGTATTCACCTAAACATGTCAAAAGACATTGTCAGTATTTTGCCACAGTTTTAGATAAAATGGGATGTAGCAGCTGTCTTGAGTTTTTTTTTTTTTTTTTTAAGATTCAAACCGATTTTTATCAATTTTGAGACAGTTGTATTTCTTGGAGAATGAATGACAGTCATTGGGCCAGGATGCCACTAAATAAAGTAGCAGTAGCGGTAGCACTGACACCTTTAATACAACGTGCTAAATAATGTATGCCTATTGTTTGATTTAGAGCTATCTGAAGCTGTGGATTTCTTTAATTGTTAAGCCTTACATAACGTGACTGGAAATGGCAATATGTCACTCACCAGTTCTTTATGAACTGTCAGTCAAGGTTTTTAAATCATAGGCGTTCTGCTACTAGTAATGAAAAGGCAGGCAAACTAGGAAAGACATAGCCAGTGGGGAGGAGAAGGAAGAGAAGTCATGCTTTTTATGGGTGCCTATAAATTCTGTGATATTTAAAGCACAGCTGTGTTTTTATCAATTATGTTACAGCAGTAACATTGTAAAGTGAATCTGAAATGATCTGTCACCTCAGGATAAGAAATATAAAGTAAGATTGAATGGGACAGTTTTTATATAAGAAACCTAGGATTAAATTGTTTGAGTGGTTTTAGACAATTTGGCTGTAAGCACTTTCCTTGCATACTTTGCAATAAACAACTCCAGGGTAAATACTATCAAAATTAAAATAAAACTATTCAAAAAAATCATTCTTAGATTATAGAAAACCTGGTCTACATGGTTTGCATCTTTGCTGTGCTACATTTCCTGCAAAGCATGTTATTCACATTATCTCATCCCAAACAATCTTGTAACCAGCTTAAAAAATAATCACAAGTGGTTCTGCCCATTATTTTCAGCTTCATGGGTTACTTTATAGTATTTTTAAGATTCTTTTATTCCATGCCGGTACCATGTTAATTATAGAGCTGTAAAGATGAATGTGTCTGGTGCCAGAATGAATCCATGCCCAGGTAAATGCCCTTCTTTGTGATGGGCAGTAATGTGAAGTGTTTAGCAGTGAAGACTTTGTCATTCTAGCTCCAGCCTCATCACCAGCTGGCATAGCTCAGACAAGCTATTTCCTTGCAAAGCCTCAGGCTCTGAATCTGTTAAGTTGGGCTAATATTACTTTTAGTCTCACAGGACTGATAAAGATTAGATGAGATGATATGGGTGCTCAATACCAATAACTGCTGTTAGGATCACATCGTGGTCCTTGAAGAGTAAGAATGGAAGGGGAACAGAGACCAAAAGAAGCCAACTCAGTATCTAAAAAGCTTCTCAGAGGCTGAAGTCACAGAACAGAGAACATTTATATTTTCCTTGAGAAGATTAGTGTTAAATCACACACATTTCTACGTTCATTGACATAATTTGATTCTTAGTATTATACAAATTGTTTTCTCTCTATAATTGAATGTAACGAGTGTTTCCCATGCTCACTTCGACACACAATGCCATAATTAGTGTCTCTGTACATACCGCACTGCTTTCGTTGCTTCTGTGAGATTATTTCCTAAGGAAAACATTCTAGGAATGTTTATGCTATGTGAACTTGCTGAATGAATTTCTAATGATATTGCAGTTCACCACAATTAATATAAGTTTGGATACTTGCATTTCTTTTTAATTTGCTGAGGTTGAGGGCATTGAAATGATGCTCAAAAGTTGTTTTCATTGCCTTCGATTTCCAATAGACATCAATATTTTTCCATATGTCTTTTTACTATTTGCATCCGTTAATTCTTTCTTCCAAGGAACATTTGTTGAGGACCTGCAAAGTATTAGATACACTTATCAATCAGGGCCAGTAAATATTTTTTGCCAAAGGTCAGATAGCAAATATTTTGTTTTCATGTCATATAGTCTCTGTTTCAGCTCCTCTAGTCTGTCAATGCCAAACAAAAGACCCCATAGACACCACCTAAACAAATAGACTGGTTGCATTTCAGTAAAACCCACTGTATAAAACCAGATACTGGACTGAATGTAACCCACAAGCTATAGTTTGCCAACATTAGTTCCAGCTGCTGGGGCTACAATATGAACATAACAAAAAAGAATTCCATTCTTTACAGAAATATTTTAATGGATGGAGACAGCATAAACAAATGAGAAGCAACAGATAAACTTTGTTGTCTGTCCTATTGAAATAAGTGTTTGGAAATGCTCTCATTAAGAAGCTGACATGTAATTAAGAGCTATGGTGACCATCTGCCTGGTCACTGCTTGGGCAGGATTGTCCTGGTCTCATCACCTAAGGTCCCATATCCTGGAAACCCCTCTAATAATGGAAAACCAGAGTATTTGGACCTCTAATGAGGGGGACAGAGTAAGCCCTGTGAGAATATCAGAAATGTGGTTCTGATAGAGGAAACAACCAGGTGTTTGGCCATGAGACAACAGCGTATGGTGAGTGAATGAAGAATAGAGCAACGGGAGTGTGGCCTGAGCAGATGGGATAATTGGAGGGTTGTAGGAGAGACGGTCAGGATATGAGAGGGGAAAGGTCCCAGAGGATCCCAGAGGATAGGAGTGGGCCCTGTAGATCAGCCTTCGGACTTTAACCTCTATGCTGAGCAGTGTGGGAGCATGATGGGGAGATCCGAGAAGAGAAAGGGCATCGTGTGATATAGCATTTAGGAGGATTACTCTGGCTACTTTATGAGGAAAGAACATATGCTAAGAAGGAAAAAATAAGAAAACCTGTTAGAAAATCATTACAAAATGAAGATGAGGGGTGGTGTTACTTGAGAGAGCACAGCAGCAAAGGAGATTGCAAGACACATTTGGATTCAGAACGCCATTTAAAAAGAAAGTGCTGATGGGATTTCCCGACACAGTGGTTGTGCCACATGAGAGACGTAGAAGAGTCATGGATGGCACTGTGCGTCTTCTCGCGCAACACTGGAAGAATGGAGTTAGCATTTATTGAGATGGAGAAGACTGCGAGAATTGCAGATTTGAAAATGGAAAGATTGAAAGAATCATTTTAGGATTAGTAAATCTGGATTGTTATTTAGACATCATATGGAGTTTAAATAGAGAGTTGGATAGATAAAGCTGGAATTCAGGAGATATTCAGGGAACTGAATGACACTCTGAAAACCATCGACATATAGATGACATAGTAAGACATGAGGCCTACTGAGGGGAGGAAGGAGGTGGTGAATGTTGAACGACTACTTACCAGGTACTGTGTTCACTACCTGGGTGTAGGGATTATGCATATACCAAACCTCAAAACACAAGATTTATGCAAGTAACAAGCCTGCATGTGTATCCCTGAAACAAAAATAAAACCTAAGAATAAAAAATAAAAATAAATAAATCCACGCAACTCAAACTGGATGAGATCAACAAGGCAATGAATGAATGTATTTAGGAAGAGAAGAGATGAAGAGACCGAATCTTGGACATCGTACCAAGAATTGGAAGATGAAATGACACTGGCATGATGACTCAGAAGAACTGGCCAATAAGATTAGAGAAAGCCTGAAGAGTAGTGTCTAAAGAGACGAGTGAGTAGAATGGCATAAAATCATATACAGTCAGCCCTCCTTACCGGTGGGTTCTGCATCCACAGGTTCAACCAACTGGGGATGAAAAGTATATATTTTTTAAATCTAGAAAATGTTACATTGTGGCTATGTCTACAATATATCTAGGCATATGATGGCTGCATCTGTATTGACCATGTACTGACTTGTTTCTCCTTGTCATTATTACCTAAACAATACAGTATAACAACCATTTCTGTGACATTTATAGTAGGTATTATAAATATCCTAGAGATGATTTAGAGTATATGGAAAGATGAATATAGGTCATATGCAAATAAAATTCCATTTTATATAAGGGAGTTGAGCATTGTGGATCCTGGAACCAATTCCCAATGGATACCAAAGGATGACTGTGCACACATTATTCCTGTGTAATTTTTTTTGTTTTAATATTGTACTACACTTATATAAGATGTAATCACTGGCAGAAAATGAGAAAAAAGTATGCCGATAACTCTACTATTTTGCAAGTTCATGTGACTATCCAATTATTTCAAAGTTTAAAAGTTTAGGAAGTGTAGGAATGAAAGGGATTCAAGGATGAGGAAATGGATGAATGTTAAATGTCACTGAGATCTTGAGTGAGATAAATCCTAGGAAGTGACTCTTAGATTTCTGGCCATGGCTGACATATAGGCCTTATGCAGGGAACCCAGGAGGGTAAAACTCTGACTCAAGTGGGTTCAAGAGAGGATGGGACAAGGTTAAGGACTGCAAATATGGACAACTTTGAGACATGTTGCAGCGAAAGGAATTTCAGAAAGTAAGGCTAGAGGGGAATGTGGAGTCTAGAAGCAGATATGGAATCAAAAGGGAAGTTTACAACCTTTTTTTGAAGAGGGACAATTGGGGCATGGTTATATGCAGAGAGCAGTTCTCCACTGAAAAGACAAACAGTCGTTTTGAAGGAGAAAATCCTCGTAAAACTTTGACTTAAAAACTTGATCAGAGATGAAAGGTAGAATACAAACAGTTGTACCCACTAGGTAGAAATATTTACAGGAAAGATATTTTATAAGTAGGGATCAAAACTAAAGGTGATAGATTACAAAAATTTCTCTTTCATTTCTTCTATTTTCTTTGTGAAATGGAAACCAAAGTCATCAGGTGGCAGTGAGGATTTGGCAAGAGATGCTGGCACCTTTAGAAGGAGGAAGGCACTAAACAGACATCCCCCAAAAAGGCAGCAGTGAACAGATGCAGAAAGTGAAGCAGGATTGCTAGGCATTATTATGGGCCAATGTAGGATTATGGCCAGACATGTAAGGCTAGACCTTTCAGTATCTTTTTGGTTTTGGAATTCCTCCAGCTGCTTTTACCTGCGTGGATAAAAAAGTGGACTTGGCCTGGACGGAAACCAAAGGTGTTTTATTCTGATGATGGCAGAGTTATGGGGAATGCAAGGAAGTTCATTAGGCCATGAGCCCCAAGGATGGTAAGACAAGAGATGGTAAGACCTGATGGGGACAAGGAAAGGAAAGTGAAGAGGAGGCAGGGTCAGGGAACTCTAGGTCCCATGGGTCAAGGAATTATTAGAGTTCAGGTGTTTGAGTAGGTGACCTGGTATGGAGAGTTGGGGTCTGAGAATGGAACATTCAGAACTGCAGGTGTGGAAGATGATCCCTTACTGGCAGTGAGAAGATGGAGGGTGATGGTGGGCATGGTGATAGTGTGGCTGAGGTGGAGTTGGGCTGTTGGAAGAGAGGGGAGAATTAACCAAAGAGGTTGTGTTATTCCCAGGATTACCTGTGTTGACATTGAAATGAGCAAAAATTTGGGCAAAGGTAGAGTTGAAGAGGCTGACAGTGGGCCAGAAGTTTAAATCTTCATGGAATAGTGGAGTTCAAGTAGGGGTTTGTAGATGACTGCAAGACAGAGGGTGCTAGATTCTCATGGCAAGAGACTCAAAGCTGGGCACATGTGGAAGGAAAGAATAAAAGTCACCTAGAAGTAGCCATGAGATGCATGTAGCTGGGCATGGGGTCAGCCAGCAGGACTGGTGGACATGAACTCCGGATGTAAAACATTGGCAACTGAGATGACTTCAGAGAAGACATCCGGGTTTCCATCAGAGGAAGAAGGGAAGGAAAATTCGTCAGAAGTAGTTGAAATGTAGGAAATTTTGCTTATAATTGACTTTCAGTTTTCGAGGAAGTAATAGAAGACATTCAGGAGCATAGGAAGAATTATGATTGGGGTCAGAAAATAAGATGTGTTAAAAGTTTAGGAAGTGTAGGAATGAAAGGGATTCAAGGATGAGGAAATGGATGAATGTTAAATGTCATTGAGATCTTGAGTGAGATAAATCCTAGGAAGTGACTCTTAGATTTCTGGCCATGGGGGATGAGAGTTGGAGGGGGATGAGAGTTGGAGGGATAAAGGGTGACCCAGGAGACCAGGGCTTTTTGCAGCGACTGTTGTAAAGGAAGACAAAGGATGTACAAGAGTATCCTCTTAATGGTCTCGGCATGAAGTAAGTGGGGTGGACTCTATGAGAACAGGAGGGAGGGGGATGGAGCAGGAATGGTCTGTGTCTTTGGGTTTCTTTCACTGTGGCCCCTGGAGGAGTGAGCACCTGTGGAGGTAGCCACATCCTGACCACCAGCTCTTTGTGGCCCTTCCTTCCTAAATAATGTCTCCTAGTATTACAAACTATTATATTGTATATGTGGGTATATTTCTTATTTCTTTCCTGGATATTTCCCCATGCAATTGTAAAAATTGAGATGGAATTATACATCCAATTGTATACCCTGCGTTTTATAAATTTAACATCATAACTTAGAAATTCACTGAAGGAATGTTATAAATGCTTGGTAAACACATTTGATGATCCTATGGTTTGAATGTATCATGGCTTATTTAATGATTTATCTGCTGTTGAATATTTAGATTATTTCAATTTTTCTTTTTGATAAGCATGGCAGTTTGCCTCTAACTAATGTTTTATTCTGTGTTTTAAATTATGTCCATAAGATAGGTTTCTAGCTACATTTATGCCTACGAAAGGGGCATAAAACTTTTAGGGTTGAGAAATACAATTTTCTTAAAAGTCTGAAATTCCTTGGGAGGAAATAGAAATCCGTTCATTCTGATTTACACTTACATTTAGAATTATTTTCCCCACTTACAGAAATAAGTAGATTCAAATGCCTCTTTCTTTAAATGCCTTATCTTCTTCTTGGATTAACTCAATGGCATTCAAACATCTTTTAGCTGTACCATCTTTTCTTCAAATGCAAGATTTTATGATAACTCAATAAAGGAAACAGATTTTTTTTTTTTTTTTTTGAGACGGAGTCTTGCCCTGTCGCCAAGGCTGGAGTGCAGTGGCACGATCTCCACTCACTGCAAGCTCCGCTTCCCAGGTTCACACCATTCTCCTGCCTCAGCCTCCCGTGTAGCTGGGACTACAGGCGCCCGCCACCACGCCCAGCTAATTTTTTAAATGTATTTAGTAGAGACGGGGTTTCACCGTGTTAGCCAGGATGGTCTCAATCTCCTGACCTCGTGATCCGCCCGTCTCGGCCTCCCAAAGTGCTAGGATTACAGGCATGAGCCACCGCGCCCGGCCTGGAAACAGATTTTTAAAAATAATTGCTCTGATGGAAATTCGGTATGGGCACCAGACCTATCCACTGACTATTTTACTGTTTGTAAACATTAACCCTTTGACATGGAAGTCATAGGAGCACAGTTTAGAACATGCGGAATCACGTGTTGTGTACTAACTTTAACAATCAAGTATTTATCTGTAACTTTCAACAATAACTTCAATTTTTGTTCTGCATCATGTGTAAACAAGAGAGGGCTGAAATTTTAAATAGCATTTATTTAATTATATCACATTTCAGATTCCAAATAAAAAAAATTATAAATATATAACACTATTATATTAGTGTCTGAAAAATTTGATATATTTTAATGCTTATTAACATCCATGGAATAAAATGAGCTTCCATTATATTAACATATCACCTAAAAATTGAACGGAAGACTTGTGTTTGTTTTAATAATTACATATTTTAATACGTTTTATATGTTATATGTGGTTTTTACGTTAATGATGGAACTTGAACTAATTTTTCCAGCTGCCCTGCAGCTTGCTCCTATTTGTCCTTTTGAAAAGTTTTGCTGTAAATATTTTGTTTTCTCCACCTGCCTTGACTTCATTTCATGCAGCTCTGGTGAGTTTAAAAACAAAGAAAAAGGCTCCTGGACTTGTGGTTTTCCTGCTTGCTGAAAACAAGAAAAGCAAAAACACAGTAATAAACCCCCTGTGGATTGCTACAATTATGAAATGTTCTTCTTGGTAATTAATTTTTATCTGAAATTTCACTCTACTAAGAGTTCTTGAGGCAGTTCTTACAGATTATTTTTTTAAACAGTCATTCTTAAGAAAGCCACATCACTCTATAACTAAATTAGCGTTTCTCCTTCTGTTCTTAGAGAGGATATGGTTTGATGCCATGTATAGCCCCCTGAATACATTTTGTCATAGTCCCAACATTTGCTAAAGACAACTGAATAGAGGCTTGTTTGCAACTGATATAACTGTAGGAAAGCCAGAGTCATTCACTTTTCATTTACTGCAAAAAAAAAAAAAAAAACAGGAAGAAAGAATACTTCCTATTAGGCTGCCTCCTAGAAACAGGTGCACACGTGCAAGAACAGGCTCATAAAGCTTGCATTCCATTGCTTTGCAGTCAGCAAGCACGGAGAGGTAAAGCATACAGAATGGAGAGGCGGGAAGTACTCTAGGTGAGTGCTCTTTTAAATATGGTGGTCAGAGAAGGTGGGCAGGAAAGTGGCTTGTGAAGGGCTCTGAAGTCAGCCTGGGAGATGCACTTCTCAGGCAGGGTGGTCAGTGCAAAGGCCTTGGGGCAGGAACATAGGTGCCCTGGCCCCAGGAAGCAGCGTGGCTAGACCCAGTGAGGAAATGAGGAAATGGGAGCCAGGGAAGAGAGGAGCCAAAGGAGGTGGAGGATGAGGAGCAGGAGAAGCCAAGGTTCCAGCTCACATAATGCCTTTCAGGGCCTGCTTTGGTTTTATTTTGAGTGGTGATTTGAGTAGTTCACAGCTTTGAATAGAAAATATACAGAAGGCATGTTCTATGAAAGTGGGCATCAGTGCTTGATTTTACTGAGAAATACTAAAAGTTGTGGCCGGGTGCGGTGGCTCACGCCTGTAATCTCAGCACTTTGGAAGTCCGAGGCGGGCGGATCATGAGGTCAGGAGATCGAGACCATCCTGGCCATCATGGTAAAATCCCATCTCTACTAAAAAAAATATAAAAAATTAGCCACATGTGGTGGTGGCACCTGTAGTCCCAGCTACTCGGGAGGCTGAGGCAGGAGAATGGCAGGAACCCGGGAGGCGGACCTTGCAGTGAGCTGAGATCACGCCACTCACTCCAGCCTGGGCGGCAGAGCGAGACTCCGTCTCAAAAAAAAATATATATATATATATATGTGTGTGTGTGTGTGTGTGTGTGTGTGTGTGTGTCTGTGTATACACACACACACACTCAAAGTCCTGGGTTCTCTCGCTCACAAAAGAAATATGAATGGTGATATAAGATATAAGCCGTGATAACTAGTGGTGAGTTACTTCTCCTTCCAGTCTAGACTTCATTTTATAGAAAACAGATATCGTGACAATGCCATCTGCATGTGCAGATTAAAAGGAAGAGGACAGAAACTAGTGCTGTTTCTTCTCTTGCTTTACCCATGGATTTGACAAAGGGAAGGATCAATTCTAAATAAAACTAATATCCCAAGAATTTTACCTTTATTTATTTATTTTTTGAGGCAGGGCCTCACTCTGTCACTCAGGCTGAGTGCAGTGGGGTGATCTTGGCTCACCACAACCTCCGCCTTCCAGGTTCAAGCAATTCTCTGGCCTCAGCCTCCCAAGTAGCTGGAATTACAGGCATGGACCACCACACCCAGCTATTTTTTGTATTTTTAGTAGAGACTGGGTTTCACCATGTTGGCCGGGCTGGTCTCGAACTGCTGACCTCAGGTGATCCATCCATCTCAGGCTCCCAAATGCTTTTCATTTTTTTGTTTATTCCAGAGTCATGATCCTTTTGGTGAATGAGACTTACTCCTGCACACAAACTCGGTATATTTCTACCCTGGAATTCTCAGCAACTGCATGAGAATGCACTGAAAAATGTCATGGGGAACTTGCAGTACATAAAGCATCTGTGGTTGATATGTGAACATCAAGTCTCCTCTGGGCCATGGCTCTTTCTGTTCTATCTGTTGGGAATGCTCTTCCTGTAGCTCATTCCTTGAATAGTTCCTTTTCTTCAAATCTGGCCTAAATGTTGTATTTTCAGAAAACCCTTCCCTGCTCATTCTAGTAGAGAATTAGTTTTCATATGTATTGAATGAATAAATTAATTAACATAAAGGCATGGTTCTGCAAAGTCTGGTTCTAAGCCAATTCCCAGTGATTTTGGCAGCTGGCTCCTGTTCATGGGGACCGGGGAATGAAGAGACCGTGCTTATGCTAGCAGTCCTGGGTCTATTAACGCAAAGCGCAAGTGAGATTTTGACACTGTTCATTCTCATGGTAATGTTTGCTTGTATACAGTAACTCACTTCCAAATATTTAGCGGGAACAAATCAAATGAGGGAGTCCTGAAAGTTCTTCTGTTGTTTGAAGTGGGAATAAAGCACCAGACATGGTATCCATGGGAGACACCGTATGTTCTCTCAATTGCGAGTCAATTCATGACTGCAAACCTTATAATCCCATGTGGAATGTCCTTACACAATAAAAGACAACTCAGAAAATAATCAAAGAATGAGCCAATTCGTTGCGAAAAGCAAGTGTCTCACCACACGATTTGAAACTGGAGATAATTAAGTGTTCGTTGTCAGCCACCATGTTGAGACAATGGCCCTGCAAAGCACTTTGTCTGTATCTTACAGCTTGCAGAGGGTGTGACCACCCGGCCACATGTCTCTATTCAAGGAGTCAGACCTGCCCCTACATTATGTTTTCTGCAATTACAATGAATGTCTATAGGTTTGAAACTTTTTTTATTATTTTATTTTATTTTCTGTAAGTTACTGGGGTGTAGGTGGTATTTGGTTACGTAAGTAAGTTCTTTAGTGGTGATGTGTGAAATGCTGGTGTATCCACCACCTGAGCAGTCTACACTGCACCATATATGTTTTCTTTTATCCCTCACCCTCTCCCACTCTTCCCCCAAAGTCCCCAAAGTCCATTATATCATTCTTATGCCTTTGTATCCTCATAGCTTAGCTCCCACATATCAGTGACAACATATGGTGTTTGGTTTTCCATTCCCGAGTTACTTCCCTTAGAATAGTAGTCACCAATCTCATCCAGGTTCAACTTTGTAACCTACCCAGCTGAATATTTTTAATAAAATAAAAATCTTAAAATCATGCTATATTAAATAATAGGTAATCATAGAATGCCTAAGTCACCTATATGGTATAGAAAACAATATGTCTAGATCTGTTAATAAAAAATTGAGGAAACAAAAAAACAAGAAAGTAACTATTTAATGCACAAATTTATTGAAATCTAAAATATATTGTAGAATGGTAAACTGAAGGAAAGAAGGAAAATCCCAAATAAATATATTTTGTTTATAATAGCAAATTATATGTTGCCATAAATACTACTTCATTTTTATGTTTTCCTTGTTACTAAATATAACACAAAAATCCAGATATATAATAAAAAAACAGTTAGGCAATTTTTTTTTTTTACTATAAAATAGGCTTTCCTTTCAAAAAAAAAGATTCATGGCAGAATTTATTTTAAAACAAAAACAATAAATATATGGTTTGTGAATATACTCTCTCAGAAACACATTATAAAGTTCTACATCTACAATGATTAAGAATTCAAAAGTTTCATTCATTATTCATGAATGTTATTGGGATGTTTTCTAGATGTTAAACTATTTCTTGACAAAACATTGAAGGAGTTTTTAAATCCCTCATAACAATTATATTATTATAATACCACAATTATATTAAAATGTTTACATTTCTTAGTCTTTTTACTTAAGTTGAAATATGCATATGTATACACCTTAATGTAGATCAATTTGTTCTGCTTTATCACAGAGCAGGCATTACACCTTTTTTTCTCTTTTACAATAGCGTATTTATGCTGATTAGTTTTAATTTTATTTAGTTGATCATGTATTTTCTGAGTCTCAATGTTTCCCAGTTGATGGATTTTTTTTTTTCTAAAAAAATGAAAAAAAAAATTCTCTTTTGGTAGCTGTGAAATAGGAACAAAAACAAACATTTTATCACACATTTTGGATGTGATTAAACAAAATAGTTCACATAGTGACCTTGGTTTAGAATATCAGACACCTAAAATATACTCAGTAAACATCAGACCCCAAACTGGGTAACTTGCCAGGAAATATGAGCCCTCTCATTGTCACTCGTGTGTGTTAGTAAATTGCCCGAAGCACTATATTAATGCATGTTGATATTAGGAACATACAACTATATCAATTTTACTCTTGGCATTTATGTATTTTCAAAATTTATCTTTTTAATGTATATTTGTATTAGATGATATTTCATTATTGTTTTAATTTGAATGCCTATCATAATAAGAAAGGTTGAAACTTCACCTTTGTTTTTAAATTTAATTTATTCTGGAATTCACTCTTATTTAAATTGCCATTTAAAATCTTTTTTTCCATGTATCTGTTTGTATCTTGCTATGTATTTATTTATTTATTTATTGAGACGGAGTCTCGCTCTGTCGCCCAGGCTGGAGTGAGTGGCGCGATCTCGGCTCACTGCAAGCTCCGCCTCCCAGGTTCCCACCATTCTCCTGCCTCAGCCTCCGGAGTAGCTGGGACTACAGGCGCCGCCACCAGGCCCGGCTAGTTTTTCGTATTTTTAGTAGAGATGGGGTTTCACCGTGTTAGCCAGGATGGTCTCGATCTCCTGACCTCGTGATCCGCCCATCTCGGCCTCCCAAAGTGCTGGGACTACAGGTGTGAGCCACTGCGCCCGGCCTGTATCTTGTTTTTTAAAATACAAATCAAGTAAGTGTAAATAACATCCCCCTGCTATGTTGTTGCAAATTTTTTTATTGTTTTGTTTTTATTTATATACATTTATTTTGAAAAAGAAAAAACAGGTAGATTGGTTTACTTATAAAGTTATTTTTGTTTCAGTAACTTCCACAATTTCTGCTTAGTTGAGATAATGCTTCATTTGAGACCATATATTGTATCCTAATGTGACAAGTTACCCATTATTTAATACATTCAAACATTTTGTGTAGCAGGTATTTTGTATGAGGGAATTTTTAAGTTGATATTTTTAAAAGTTCTATTTAGTTATTCCAATATACTTTGTTTAATAATGTCTCTTCACTCATCATTTATCATATTGGGTACATTTAATCATATTTAATCATATTGGGTCCTTATGGCGCTCCACACTATAGGGATAATGGTTCCCATTTCTTTCAGCAAAGCCTTTATCTTTTAGTGATATGTTGGAGCAATTTAATCTCTTTAGCAGCCAAACTGGAAGATAAGTTCACGACCAAATATTATATCAAAAATTAAGTAATTAATTTTTCTCAGTCGACATGGGCTTTGAAAACTGTTTCCTCTGTTGCATTATTTATAAATGGGTCAACATGTAGAGCTGCATAAATCTAAAAGTGAAACAAATTGATTTATTTTTAAAAATGTTTTGCTCATCAAAGATAGTAGTTATGTAGCCCTTCTTCAAATGCTATTATGTTTAAAATATTGCTGTTTAGAAAATAAAGCCCCTTCCAAAAATAGGGAAGAAATTGAGTTAAAAAGTTTTGTTAGAGAAATACTTACAGCACTTTACCAGGCGCTTTCAAACACAAACACACATACAAACACGTGCACACACACGCGCACACACACACACCAACACTAATTTTGTCTCATTCTGTACTAAAGATTTTCTGTGATTTAAGCATTTTATCCAATGAGTAGCATTAAGTTTCTTTGTCTTATATACATAATACTCAAATTATCAATCAGATTATCTTAATAATATTCTACAGTATTTTATGTAGAGTGCTATACAAAGAATTCTAATACATCTTGCATATATTACTCTGGCAGGATTCTAACTGTAACTCATTCTGAAATATTCTATGGGCATTAACGTGTTTACTGAAGAAATGCAATAGTGATTGCAGGTTTGGGAATTTTTTTTTTTTTCCTCTCTCTGCTATCTTGTTTTTTTCTTCATTTTATTTGACTTTTCTATTTTGCCTTCTTCATGTCACCTACTCCTTTCCCAACAAAGTTACCCTTAAATTTCACCGCCTGTCTGTTGCAGTAGATGCTCTGGTCTTACCTGGGTTCAGCGAGCATAGTACTCATGCTGGCCCAATGAAGTGTGGGTCTCCCTGATCCACCCATTCATCAAGGGAAGTTCTAGGAAAACGTAGATACTAAGTGTCTAAGATCTCAGACTCAGGGGATCCAAATATTAGACACGGACGTAACATTGGAGTTTATCCAGCTCAACCACTGCCTTTTTTTTTTTTGAGGAGGAGTCTCGCTGTCTCTCAGGCTGTGGTGCAGTGGCGCCATCTCGGCTCACTGCAAGCTCCGCCTCCCGGGTTCCCGCCATTCTCCTGCCTCCGCCTTCCGTGTAGCTGGGACCACAGGCGCCGCCACCACGCCCGGCTAATTTTTTGTATTTTTAGTAGCGACGGGGTTTCACCGTGTTAGCCAGGATGGTCTCGATCTCCTGACCTCGTGATCCGCCCGCCTCGGCCTCCCTAAGTGCTGGGATTACAGGCGTCAGTCACCGCGCCCGGCCGCCATTTTAAATAGCAGGAAACTGCATGATGGTGAGATACGGTCATCTGATCAGGGCTGGTACTCGGGGGCGGGCACCAGCACAGCTCTCTCAGCTGGTAAAATAACAAAGAACACGCTTGTACCAGTTAACACATATCCACTCCCCGAAGCCCTGCACACTCCCGAGACACCTCCTACAGGTCTTTGGAGCTTCCAGCAGTGGAGAAACCAGGGGGCTAATGGCTGCAGGGTGGGGGCCTGGGACTGGGTCCTGGAGCTGTGGCTGGTGTCCCTGTGTGTGTTGGCTGCCTGTGAACACTCTTGTCAGATAGGTTTACATTCACCACTGGTCAAGGTTACTGAGATGTTTTCCCAGAAGAATCCAGTGAAGCTTCTTCTTCTATACACTTGTATTCTGTGTTTATTCTATGCCATCCACATGAATACAACTATTTCAAAGCTTTTTCAATAATAGACAATACTTCAGCTGATAGGTTGCCATGACAAAAATTCGTAATCATTGGATATCAGTTCTTTTTTTTTTTTTTTTTCCCCTCTAAAACTTTGAAAACGGGGATTGCTGGCCAACAAGGTGAATTATTAAGAACATATGCAATTTCAGCAGTTGGATTTCAGTTAACACATTTCATTAATCTTTCAACCATATGGTTTTGGTAACTTGGACTTTGATAACTTTTAATTCCACACATCTATGATATTTTTTCTTTTTATGTAATAAAGGTATTAGAACTCTTGTTTTACATCTTTTTCTACATTGAGATGAATTGACTTTTGTATATAATGAATTCAGAGAAAATAAAATCTAAATATTAAATAAAATTATATATTTATACGTGAAAAACAATTATTAATCTGGAAATACGTATTTATGTGTGTGGTATGTTTATATAGAGTTATTTAATCAATTATAAAAGTATCTGTCTCTAGTGATCTTGTTTACCTCATCCCTTTAGGAAGGGGATATTTATATTTGGGTTTAAACATAAACAACATAGAGTATGTCTCACTTTTAGTTGTTAACCTGATTCACCATTATCCCAACCCAAGTGGCTCAGAGCTGAATTCTGCACAGTGTCTGAATCTCAGTAGTGGCTACTATATTTTTCCTCGTGGCTGGAATATGTGCTTCCTCTTACTTTTATACGGTACTGATTTTTATCTCTATTTTCAAAAATACAGTTTTAACAGGGAAATGTATGTTGTGATCACATTCCTAGTAGCTGTTCCCAAGAGTGTCATAAAAACTGTGGCGAGCTGGGCAGTTGTGGAGCTGGTTCTCAGATGATCGGGGATGTGTGTGTGCTTGCACAAAGGTGCCCACGGAGAGTAGGGGGCGGGAGAGGCATTTAGTCATGGCCACAGGAACTATTTTCACAGTTTTCAAATAGCAGTGTATATACACAGTTACTTTTATTTGTGTTCAGTTTTACACTTTTAAAAGAAAACAATATCATGATAGCATAATTTTTATAATCCCCACACTTTATTAATTTTAAAATAAATTTGGGGTCTCAAACATGAGTGTCCTGAGATGTCCTACAAGATATGGGCAGCCCTTTCCACAGTGTCACGTGCTTTGGATGGGCATCACAGACTGACCAACTATTAAAACATGAGAAAACCTATCCCTCCTGTAGTCTTGATTTCACTGATATTTGAAGGTAGCAATTTTCCTCCAACTGTACCTCTCAAAGACGTCCACTCTAAAGCCATTAGCTTTAGTTGTCATAAACAGCCTGAGAATGACTAGTGTGTAGACCAGCTTGGCATCCTGTAAGAAGGATGGAAAATGCAATACTCCAAACTCTGGAAACAAAAACAGTGTGCTCTCAACTACCCCTGTGTCCCTGGCATTCTTCTGAGTAAACTGAAGGCAGCTAATTTGAAGGGACCCATATCACCCTCTTACTGTTGCCCACAAGGTGGGTTCTATTTCGACATTTTTGTGAGGCTTAGATCCTGCCAAAATAAAATGAACATCACTGAAAGATGAAAGAAATATTGGAACTTGCAACTTAGGAGGAGTTAATAAAAGGAGGTCAGTTCCTCCCACTTTGCTGTAATTTTGGTGGAGAGAGGGTGGGTAGGGTCGAAGATACGCACTTTGTGAGAGCTCAGGCCGGTCACACAAGCTCTGCTTATGGCCAGCTCCCCCCTTCTTGGTAACAGGCTGACTTTTAAATAGCATCCACACTGCAGTGTCGGAATCAATGACTGTTAAATATACATTCTGCATGGGAAGTATTTGAGGAAAGAAAGAAAAAGAAGAAAAGGAAGAAAGAAGGGAGGGAAGGAAGAAATTTTTAAAAACAAGCTTTAAAACAAGTTATTTTTAAAAACATGCTTTAAAACAAGTTATTTTAAAATACTTCTCTCATATATTTATATGTATAGTATAGCTATATACTATATATAAACTATGTGTATGATAATATAGTTTATATGTTATATATAAACTATATATGTATATATAAACTGTGTATATAGGTTAACATGTATGTAGTATTTTGTAATAGATAATATAAATGTAACAAAGAAACTTTTTTATAGCAAACTTTCCAAGTCCTATTTATCTTCTAACCAATAATTTTTTAACTGTTAATTTGTATATTAAATGCACTTTTATCTTTACTGGCCTTTCACTTCTCACTTTTCCAAGATACTCCATTTTAAGTTTCATGCAACTATTTTCTACTCAGAACCTTTTTATGAGGTGATGTGCCTCTGTTATGTTACTCAATAACTATCTGAAAATTCAAAACCCAAATCTCAAATTTATAGAAAGTAAAATTAGGGCAACCATTTCTTTTAAGAGCACAGTATTCTCAAAGCCAGGTATCCATGAATTACTAATAAACGCCCACATGTTTTTAAGCCTCAAAATGTTGCTTACATAGTGTCATCTTCCAGGTTTCAGAGAAAATCTTTGAAAGTCGTGTTAGGCTGCCTATCAATGTCAGGTACATGGCAACTACACTTTCCACATTTTAGAAAAGCCACCATTTCCAGCTTTCCCACAATGGCCATTCAATTAATAATGCAATTTAAATTTTAGACTTTAGTCAGCCTTTTCATAGAACTCATTAACATACCAAAAGATTCTTTTTCAGATTGAGTGTCTCAAATATGTGTCGCTGATCAAGAAGTGACACTTTGTGGACACACTCCTGTACGAAAACCATCCTGAAATGTGATGCTTTCCTTCTGCTTCTGTCCCTGCAGCTGAGGGAGCCTGCGGAGGAACGTTACGTGGGACCAGCAGCTCCATCTCCAGCCCACACTTCCCTTCAGAGTACGAGAACAACGCAGACTGCACCTGGACCATTCTGGCTGAGCCTGGGGACACCATTGCTCTGGTCTTCACTGACTTTCAGCTGGAAGAAGGATATGATTTCTTGGAGATCAGTGGCACAGAGGCTCCATCCATATGGTAAGTCCTGGGAAGAGATGCCACAAAGGATACAGCTGGGTTTTCCCGGTTTTTCCCCCAACGGGCTTCAAGACTTGCTTGTCTCTGGATGTTCACGGGCAAGCATGGGTGTTCCTTTTTTTACTTTGCTCTTTTGGCTCTGAAAAAGTTGCCTTTACTGTGACTCCTTTCAAAGTTTCTAAGATGTCTTCGTGCTGGTGTTTGGAGCTTGGGAAGTTATCTGTGTGCTTGAGCTTAGAGTGCTCTCATTTTTGGACTCTTTTAAAGCAACTAAGTAAGGCGAGTTAGTTTCGGCTTTGGTCTGGAGCTGTTTCACTGTGAACAGAGATTTTTAGATTGTGTATTCTCTTTTATCTCACGTTACCGAGCATTGACAGACTGCTGCAGATACATGATTGTGCATTTCTTTTTCTTCGTGAAGACTGTACCACATTCTGCAGCCACCTATGGGAAGTGCCTGTGGCTGCAAGAGCCTCAAAGGCAAAACAACTTAACACTCATCCTAGTCCAATATATGTACAAAATTAACCACAGGATGGTCAGTTCTCTGGTGTGTATTCTGGTAGAGACAAAGGAAAACAAGATTTAAGGAAGTACTGCCTATTTAGGCGTGATGGTTGTGATTGCCAGAACAGTCTTGTTTGTGTCCATAAGTGCAATTTGAGAGACTTAAAAGCACAGATGTTCAACGGCTTAATTTCTGTCTCGAATTAAGTCATTTGTTGCATGTTAAATTGTGTTGTTATTTTTGTTATTTAAATTCTGAACACATTAAAACTGCTTCAGTGATCTGTTTTAGATCTTGAAATATGACTGAACCGGAACAGGTATATTGAGATTCAGGTAGACACTGAGGAAATGCTGGCCATTTATGAGTAGGAAGAGGGAAATATGGAACGGGTGATTGTGAACAGGTCCGCAGGTTGCAGTTTGCATTTCAGTACGAAGGCTAAAGGACACACGTGTCAAACATGAAACATGTTGTAAATAGGACCACCTGCTTTAAACCAATTATTGGAACTGAATTGAATTGTACTTTGTTTTCCAAAGCACAAGGCTCAGTGCAGAGGATTCCTATTCATGGAGAGGTCCTTTCCTGGTTGACTTTTTTGTGTTTGTGTTATATGTTTTTCCAAATAGGAGGGAGGAAGAAACTAAGCAAATTCTACCTAGATTGTCTTTGTTTTCAATTTTATTCATGCTGAACAAACTTTTAGATTAGTGAGGACCCATCTGCTTAATGTATGTTGTACAATTTTAACTTTAAACACTCAGGAATTTGTTTCAATTATGACCTATCTCACTATGTCTAACATTAGTGTTCATGGAAACAAAAGCTGAACTGAGAGCTGGGTAACCTAAGTTCTACCACAAGTTCTGCCAAAAGCAATCCTTACGACTTTAGACAAGTCTATTTGTGAAAAGAAAGGGTGTGCTAAAAAAATCTTAAAAATGAATTCATTAAACATCTCTTTAGTGCGTATTCTCTGCTAATCATTTAAAGATATTCAAGTGATCTAACCTCTTTCTAGCTTTAAAATTGCATTATAGTGGTTTTCAGAAAATCACTGAAGTATAAAATACACAGGGACTGATTCTCAGAAAATCACTGAAGTATAAAATACACAGGGACTGATTCTCAGAAAATCACTGAAGTATAAAATGCACAGGGACTGATTCTCAGAGTTTATACGCTTAGTGTTGAAGGTCTTATTTTTAGGAGAGTCTAGAGGTATTGGGCATTGACTGCACGCCTTGCTGGTAAGATGTCAGGTAGGGAGAGAGGGAGAAGCAAGTGAGGCTGATTTGTTAGTGATTCCAGAACCTATGATCAGTGGCAGCTTTTGCCAAACAAACTTAGTTTATGACAGAAAGTACAGATCATGAGTGTGATGAGAAGCGTGTTCTGTCTGAAAAGTTGACGGAACCACTGTAGCACTTTATGGCAACAATTGATCATCTTTGTCATAGACAGAATATCAGCACAGCTAGCCAGAGAGACTATCCCTGTCTTCTTGGTGCCTGGATCCAGGTTGGAAGACATCTTCTACATCACTGGAATCTCTCTGGGTGTTTGCTAGGGAAGTTGGTGGGAAATTTCTCAGTGGGAACTATGACCCTATGTGGCTATGTGCCTTCGTGTCTAATAAACTGGTGCCTCTTAGCTTAGCTGCTGTTTTCAAATAGCCATGATTAGCCAGGGATAGAGTTGTATTTATACTTGTGTTTTTAGGATGCCTTATATTGTCCTGTTTGCTTGGTGCAAAATCCCTGTGGAGTCATTATTCTTACTATTATCTACTATTATCCGTTTATCTATTATTGTAGATTTAAAAATAAAACTGAGAGGTGCAGAGGACAGGAGATGGCAAAGCTGATGGAACCCTTGGCAGAACTCAGGTTCAAGGTCTCTGACTCCAGGACATTTTCTTTTCTCTGTGTATAGCCCCCCAGTCAGTATAGTTGAGGTCTGAGCTTCAATGCCCTGTCAGAGAAGTATAGTTTCTCTGTTTCAGGACTGCAGGCTGGATCATAAAGCCTTGAACAGGTAACTGTCGTGGTGGAGATGGAAAAGCAATTTAGCATATGTGCTGGGTCAACAGAGTGTTTTGTGTGTGTGTGTGTGACATTTAATGTTTATCATAATAGTCAAAAGAAGTATCTTGACACAGCCATAAGGACTACGTTTAAGTGGAACTCTCAGCTTTCAATGAATCTTCAGTGGAGGCTGAAAAGCAAAAGATGGTTCTTCTAGATAACTATGGAAACCTACAGGAGCACATTTAAAATAGAAAACAGAGTAATTTGAAGTACCTTTTTAAGGCCTATACAAATGCATAATATGATTTATCTTAAAGACTATTACTTGAGAGTAATTTTACATTGACAGTCTCTGAAATATTTAATGACTCAAATGGGTATATTTAAAAGGTTTCCCCATTCCCGAACTGCACGGACAGGGACAAGGAGCATTGTGGGTGGTGCTACCTCTTCCCAAGCACAGATCATTCCACAGAGCCAGGAGGGTGGTGTGAGTAACTGTGAGTGCAGTGAGGGCAGATACCCATATGATTTTCCAATAATCTATTTTTTAAAAAGGACATAAGCAAGGGCACTCTAAGAAGAAGCTACTTGGAAAATTGTTAAGAGCAGTAATAGGATTAGATTTATTTTCATTTAATTTGGAGTGAAATTACCTGCTTGGCTATGTTTTAAGTCAGGGTTGCCATGGCAGCGGTGGAGGCAGTCTCAATATAGGGGATGATGTCATGTGCCAAAATTATCTGTATATTAAGCGTACAGTGGGTTAGTAATGTAAGCTTTATAGGCTGTATGTACATTAGATGAAACTGACTTTTTTTTTTTTACACTAGTCGGATTCTCATTTTATGCAGGTTGGCTTCTTATCAATCCCTTACTTTAATAGGGAGATGCCATTTCTAGTTCGCTTTATAGCATGGTCTAGTCATTATTTTTCTTGCAATTAGAAACGAAATGTGTAGTGGTGAAGCTAGCCAAGTGTGTGTGTGTTTTTTTTTGTTTTTTGTTTTTCTGAAGAGATTTGAGGTTGTAGCCTATAACTTGTCCTTCTAATAATATCAAGAAGAAAGAAAATTGATTTCATTTCTGAGTTCTCCCTCTGTGGTTTCTAAATTAAGACATGATGGTTAATGGGATTAAGGTTATAGAATCTTGGCTGGGAACACTGAGGGAGCATTTACTCTGTTGAAAATATGAACTTATATAATGAAACAACCAGGCGTCTATCCCCTTCTGTCACAGGGAGTGTGTAGAGGACAGAGAAGGTAAGGAAAAAGAAAATAAAAATAAATGCATTGAAAATGTGTTCCAACACTTTAAATGCACCAATTGCTTCACTTCCATGACTGAGCCTCAGCTCCCTGAGACAGAGCCTGGAAGCGTCAGCATCCCTTCCCAGGCTGTCCACAGCTGCCCAGTTGGCTCCATCCTGGCTTCCTCCCTGCCGGGCTCACCCAGTGAACCCATCCCTGTCTTGATGTTAGTGTGCGTTTGCATCCCTGGTGCATTTGTTCAGCTGCACGCCTCCATGTGGAAATCCCCTCCTGCCCATCTATTATTGATCCCGTTATCATAATGCTTAGTGGGGCGTGCAGAGTACCTGGAAGAACACTACAGAAATAACACAAATGAAACAAACAGGTTGTGTGATCTCCCTCCCGGGAAAACAACAGCCATAATAAATGCAAGAACATTTCTTCCACTTTGGATTAGGGCTGCCTTTTTACTTCAAGAGAAATATCTGTTACTTTATGATTTTTTAAGGTGTAAGCTCTATTTTTCATGAACCAGCATAACTTGACCCTTTTGCCTATCTGGTGTAGGCAAATTTACAAGGGAAACTCTGGGCGACAGTTTTGTAGCCTTAGTTTACTTTGTTCCCGTTAACCCAGCACAATTTTACTATTAGATCCATCTAATCAGTGATTGGCTGAAGTTAAAACAAAACTTCAGAGAAATGGGGAAAGTTGAGTGAGCCTCAGAGAACCCTTGAAGGGTCAGTTAACACCTTCAGTGTTTATTCAACTTGTCACTTAATTGATAAGTGACTTGGTGTCTATTTAATTTCTAACAAGGGAGAATTATAAAGGAACATGCTGAGTAACAGACTCCCTGAAACCAATCCTTCTCTCACCTGCCCCAAAATTAAAGTAAGGAGGCATCATCTTCTCCCGCCTCATATTATTATTAACCATTTTGAATTCATTTTACAGAAAATTTGCAGAACATAGAGAGTTGCCATATATCCTAAACCTAGCTTCCCTCGTGTGAACATCTTACATAACCATAGTGTAAACCTAGCTTCCCTCGTGTGAACAGCTTACATAACCGTAGCGTAAACCTAGCTTCCCTCGTGTGAACACCTTACATAACCGTAGCGTAAACCGTAGCTTCCCTCGTGTGAACACCTTACATAGCCGTAGCGTAAACCTAGCTTCCCTCGTGTGAACACCTTACATAGCCGTAGCGTAAACCTAGCTTCCCTCGTGTGAACATCTTACATAGCCGTAGCGTAAACCTAGCTTCCCTCGTGTGAACATCTTACATAGCCGTAGTGTAAACCTAGCTTCCCTCGTGTGAACATCCTACATAACCTTAGTGTAAACCTAGCTTCCCTCGTGTGAACATCTTACATAACCGTAGTGTAATTATTGGCACCAAGAAATTCATGAAGCCACCGTGCCACTAACTCACTTTTAGACTCTGTTTGATTTCCTCTGGCTGTTGTACTGATGTCTTTTCTGGTCCAGGGCTCCAGCCGGGGACCCACAGAGCATTTGGCCATTGTGGCTGTTTCCATCTTTCTTTGTTTCTATGAACTGGACCTATCCCATGCTAACAATTCAATCTTTTGGGAGAAAAATGGTTTTGGAAAAGCAATGACATCATTTATGAATATGGAGGAGACCATGCAGCAATGCTCCAATGCCACCAATTGAAATGGGCAGATTTGTTTTTTGTGTTTTCCTTTATGATTTTTTGTGTGTGTGTGTGTGTTAAGACTGGGTCTCCTTCTGTCTCCCAGTCCGGAGTACAGTGATGCTATCATAGCTCACTTCAGCCTCAAACTCCTGGACTCAAGCCATCCTCCCACCTTAGCCTCCTCCATATCTGGGACCTCGTATCTGGGACCCTGGCTAATTTTTTAAATTTTTTGTAGACACAGGGACTTCCTGTGTTGCCTAGTCTGGTTTCAAAATCCTGGACTCAAGTAATTCTCCTGCCTCGGCCTCCCAGAGTGCTGGGATTACAGTCATGAGCCACGACAGCCAGTCCCATATTTTCTATCTTAGATATGGATTCAGTAATTTTATTTCACAAACCTGTTGTAAGGTATGCACCTGAACACTTTTTTATGGAAGCAAGTATAGCATAAACAGGAAATAAATATTAAGATTTATAAATAGATTTACATATATCTAACAATAAAACTATGTATAGTATATGTACATACAGACACATGTATATATGTATATATGTACACATTTCTCCTTTACTTGAACCTCTACATACCAGCTGAAGGTCTAAAGACATAATTAACATGATATTGTAGCTCTATCCATAAACCCCTCTTTTATTTAAAATGCCATTTCTATGTTTTTTCAATAGTGTATTTTTTCTTAAAAAAAAAAAATTTACTACTAATAATTACTAGTATTGGTTATATAACAGGAAAATGTAAACAATAGTTGCTACTGCTACTTGGAGATACTACTATTCCCATTTTATAGATGAGAAAAATAGGCTTCAAAGAAGTTAAATATTCAACCATCCAGCAAGCAAAGAGGCAGAGTGGAGACTTGAACAGAGACAGTCCCAAGGTATATTTCTTTCTCTTTTTAAAAAAGTTGAGATCCCATTTCTTTGCTAACTTTAAAACAGGAAGATGAAAGCGGTGTGTGGGCACTCCACTATCATCCTAGAATTTCTTCAGCAACCTTCTGCCTCAGTGCATACAAAGAAAGCGCCCCACCACTTCTAATTTCTACTCAGCTCTGTTCCTTTGTGGTGGTGTCACCACCGGCTACTCTTCCATGTTTCTTTCCAGCGTTATTAACTAGACAGTAATGTAATCACCTTAGCATACTTGCTTTTTAAGCATGTTTCGGGGTATAACATAATGATGGATATTATCAGGCTTCTAAGAGGACACATGGATGACAGGCTGATGTCACCATGAACTATATCGCATAAAGATGTGACTAATCAGAGTTGTATATGCAACTGTGACCCACTGAAGTCCTAGGCAGGTGGAGAGACCTGGCCATCCCAGATTACCCCAAAACCCAGGTACCTCCATCCTGAAACTCAATAGGCAAATAATGTGAACTTTTTTCAATACCAGCTAATTCTACTGTATGGAGAATTTCTAACACGATCGGTGGCTTTCTTTCACATGCCTTATCCCAGATATTTTTATTTTCACCTGGGTGGATTAGGCAGCCTCTCCACAATGTCTCCTGTGGGGCCAATTTCCAATCTCCACCTTTTCTCTTGGCTGGTGGCCAGGGATGGTTTAAGCCACTGGGCAGTGAAGGAATTGCTGGGAAAAAATGCTGCAACCCCACAAGTGGAGTGAAGGAGGCAGGCTGTGTTTTAGAGGTTTCAGTCAGGTGTGGTTTTGCAACACACATTTTCCCTCCTGTCTTTCTGAAAAGCACCATCTCTAGCAGGCACTAAAGAAGGGTCTTTCATGTCGGAATTAACCTGCAGGAGCAAAGAAGGTGGCTCTCCATGAAGGGGCAGCTGCACTCTCTGATTCACTACCAGGAGCATATACCCTAGGAATTATTTCCTGCCCTCCCCTCTCCTTCCTCATGAAAGGGATGGACTCACCAGCAGGTGCCCCTGCAACTCGGAGAAGCCATTGACTGTCTTATTTCCTAGAATTAAGTCCAACTTTCAGATTTCTTCACAAATTCTAGAAATAGCATTCTAGAGCAATCCTTTAATTTGGGTGAAGTAAATAACAGAATTTCAATAAAGCTAAAAAAACAAAGATTTCAAAAGAATACATATTTGAAATATGGGACATTTTTCTAATTTATTGAATGGTATGGAAAAATATGGAAAAAATGTAATATTTTACCCCAAGATTCCATAAAATTGTCCAGACTGAGGGGTAACAGAGAAAAAGAAAACACCCCTGGTCTGTAAAGATGGGACCAGTAGGAAAAATTGTTATCCCAGGAGAGAATGGTAAGAACTCCATCCTTACCATTCTTAGGGCAGAGATGAACTCTACAGCTCTGGTGTAATACTTCTCTCATATCAAATTTCTCCTCATTTTATTGAAAAATACATTTCCTATAAATTATTTAAGCTGTAGGCGATGAAAAAAAAAACTCTTTTATGGATTAAAATTTATTTCACCAACTATGAAATACCTGTTTTTTATAATCACACTTCCTTCTTTTTGTATGTGGCCCTTAATCCTGGAAACAATGAAAAAGTAAAACTAAATTAACATTGTTAAATAAATTTTTTGTTTAAAAACACACTGCCTTCTAAAGGGCCATTGTGCCTGCTCCATTTTAGTCGTTCTCAAATAATGCTGCTTAACTCTCATTTATTCCTCAAATCAACCAATTGGCACATCCTCGTGTTCCAATTGTACATTTTGATATTTTCGTTTAGAGTTTCTCTTGAAGCCGTGAATATCTAATTTTTCTCTTTCTTCTGAAAGTTTGCACAATTTCATGGAGGACTGGTTAGGAGAGTAAGGTCATTTTGTGCAATCCAATACTCCTCCAACAAATGTGACATTCTGTGGCTTGGTTTCCTTCCTGTTGGCACATGCTATCCAAGCTTAATATGTCCTTTAAATGAGCAGTGGCCTAGAATGTTAAAGTTTCCCACCTCTGACTTTAAGAAATACAAGTACCTAAGTTCTTCTGATTCAAATCTCTTTAGAGAATCACAGTATCATTTCTTAATAAAGATATATATCATAAAGGCTTTGATTTTTTTTGAATTATAAATTTAAAATAGATGGCACCTGAGAAATCTCTTCACACAATCCCTTTATTGTTTGGGGAAAAAAAGAACTGCATCATAAATAGATCTTGTCCTTTATCCTACTCTGAGGAGTGCTATTAGTTGGCTAGAAGAGAAACCAGGTTTTCTGTCTCTGTTACCACAACTGGTTCCAGCAGGCTAAGAAGCCACTCTTTCCTATCTTGGAGAGTGATGGGCAATGCACTCTTTTGTTTTTTTCATTACCTTTCCATGATCAGGCCGTAGAGGCATAGTTGCTAAGCCAAGATGACTGATTCAGACCTCGGTTTGAATGAGACTTGGGCTCTAGTCTTGGGTTTATGACTTCTGAGCTTGATGACCTAGAGCAGGTTTGCTCTGGAAGTCCCAGATCGCTGTCTGTGAAATGGAAGTGATCACCACGTCTGTCGGAGAGCTGCTAACTAACTAGAGCAAATGAGCAGACACTTGGAAAACCCTTAGCACAATGCCCACCCCACACAGCAATTTCTATAACTAGCTGCACGTTTACTGCTGTAAGAAACAGTGCCATAGAGAGTTTAGATTTCTGCCCTACAATGAAAATAAAAACCTTTTGAAATAGAAAGTGTTTTGAAAAATGGTTTTAACCTATATCTAGTTCTAAAAGTCTGTGCTCAGCAAATAACCTTAAAATTTTTTGAGTTATAAAAACTGTTACTTCTCCACTCGACTTTTAAAACATTGATCTTACTTTGATTATGAATTGTGTGACAATAACAACAGTAATAATATCACTTTAAAAGAAAAATTAGGACCTAATGGTGACCCTTCCTTGTTGTTTGGAAATATAATTGACCATAATCAGCATTGTTTAACATTCAGGGTTGTTTTTGTATATGCCCATCAACTTTGTGAATGAAAATCAAAATGCTATCCTAGTTTAGATCCTGTATATCACTTGGTAAAAATGAAATGTGAGAATAGTGGAATTTTGACTGAAGTGTGTATTTACCTATTAAACGTTCCTCTCCAGCTTTCATGTGCACGGGAGTCACTGGAGATCTTTTCAAAATGCAGACTGTGATCTAGCAGTTCCGGAGTGAGTCCAGAGATTGCCTGTTTCTAACAGTCATTCGGCTCTGGTTGGTGCTGCTATTCTGTGCTCCAGGGCCTGAGTTGTGAAAGGCTAGGGTATTTGTGAGTGGCGTACAGATTTGACAAACACAGAACTAAAACCGTAACTAATTATTATTCATCATAATTTCAGGTTTTCCTCCAAACTGAAAAACATTGCAGTAGTTATGCTATTTTGGAATTTGATGCAAGCTCTTTTGTCTTTGTGGAAATGCTGTGTGATATTTATAATGGGCTGCTGGGACAAGATGGAGATGATCCAGAAAGCCGAGGTTCAATATTGAGTTTCAGATTTGGGATTCACAGACTCACCAGGGTCTCACTGCTTAGAGACTCTGATTTAGTTTTCGGAACCAGCCCAGCTGCCCAGCAGATTACTATGAATAAGAAGTGACATCAAAAAAATCACAATATTTCAACAGCTTCCCTACGGTTTTAGGCACAGTAGCGTTTCCAAGTCTATTAATAGCTATGTGTTGAAAGTAAAATCATTTTGAGCTCTTTTCAAGAACATAGAGTTAAAAAGTTGAGCGGTTTCCTTTGTTGTGGATTTCTCAGTCTTTTGATGTCAGACCATTTGGTGTGACTCTCAGAGATCAGGAGAAGATGTTGCAATGTGCCAGTCAGATTGGACCCTGAACCATTTCTTTTTGGCAGGGTATCAACTTACATCTGGAACTATGGGTTTGGATAAGGCTATGCTTCTTGACACGGTGCAGAGACTGCTCTGGCCGGAGTCCTGTCAATATTTACATTCCATTTTGCACTTTATTCTGCTAGTGAGCTCCTTCCAGCTTGCAGTTTCCTGATTCCAATCCATTTTCTCTGTCTGGGAACTCTCTATTTTGCTTTATCAGCAAAGCCCTATTTATCCTTCACAGTTCTCAGAGGAGAATTGGCCTTGGAGTGAGAAGAATGAGGAATTAAAAATGGTGTTCCTCCGCTTCATAGCTGCACCATTTGGGCTAGAGTCTAACTCCCAGAGTTTTGGTTTCCTGACTATAAAAAGGAGATGAAAGATACTTACCTTGCTGGGTGAATATGAAAGTAAAAGTCAGAAACCTACCACTGTACCAGGAACAGAGACAGACAACCCTGGTATCCATTAGTCATTATCATGCCATGGTGTGATCAACAACACATCAGCAATGCAGGTGCAAAGATGCTGTCGGTGTTTGGAGGAGAAAGAAAGCATTGCTCAGGGAGGTCATCACAGAACGTGTTACAGAAACACTGGGCTCTGTGTAGCCTCAGCATGGGAAGCGTGTACACAGGAAGAGTGTTGGCTGCTGTTGTGGGCACGGTGTGTGTAAAGAAAGAAGTGCGTATCCTGGATTGCTTTCTCCCGTAGAGCTCGGATAGATGCTGTGTGCATAAACACATTCCGGAAAGGTGGGAGAAAGAAATCCCAATGTTTTCACAAGATGATAGAAATCACTTTAACATTTTGGATGGGCGTGGTGGCTCACGTCTGTAATCCCAGCACTTTGGGAGGCCGAGGCAGGCAGATTATTAGATGTCAGAAGCTTAAGAGCAGCCTGAACAGCATGGTGAAATGCCCTCTATAGTAAAATACAAAAATTAGCTGGGCATGCTGGCATGCACCTGCAATCCCAGCTACTTGGGAGGCTGAAGCAGGAGAATTGTTTGAACCCAGGAGACAGAGATTACAGTGAGCTGAGATCGTGTCACTGCATTTCAGCCTGGGCAACAGGGCGAGATTCCATCTTTAAAAAAAAAAAAGAAAAAGAAAAAAAGAAATCACTTTTTAACATTTTAAAAGCAGGCCCTTGAGCAAAACTCAAACATAATACATTTTCCATGGTTAAATGCTTGTAAAATGTTCACTCTGTCCCTATATCTCTTGGTATAAGGAAAACAGTGCTTTAGGAAAATTGTGATTTTGGTATGTTGCATAGATTGGAAAAAATAAATAATGAGAAAGTTGAAAGAATAAGAAACTTATAATTTATAAGGGTCATCATGGGAGCAGAAAAAGAAAGGAGGAGGATCTTGCTTTTGGTAGCCAGGGAAGTCAGTTGCTCAGCTTTGCACATGGCTACACCATGATATTTCAGATTTCACCTTGAACTGGAAACGTGTTCAACACCGAAATGTCCAGGGCCTGTGGCTAGAAAGTTTGTCTGGGTGTGTCTGAGTGCTCAGGGATCTACATCTCGATGAATACCCTCGAAGAGTTTTCACTGAGCTTTTAGAAACTTAGGGAAGGATCCTAGAAAGAATGTTGATGCCCTCAGCCAGGCCAGGGAAGTCATAAAGCTCCATCCGGTGTCTTTGCACCCTCACAGGGCCCAGGGGCCCTTTAAAATAAAAGGGCTCCTTGGAGAGATTTTAAGGTGGTGCCTTCCAATGACCTGAGAAATTCTGTTCATCTGAACTTGTAGCTCCCACATATGAGATCCTTGATTTTCGGAAGGGGTCTTCATATAATGAAGAGGAGAAGACAGGGCTTTGAGATAGCAAAGAGAAGCAGGGTGGGGCCTGGCTTAATTGGGAGTCAGAGGATAGCCAGGGAAACTTTTAGGCTAGAATTAGAAAAAAAAAATTGAGTTATGCAAAATGATTTGAAATGTTCAAAGCAAGAGTGCACAATGAATTGGGAAGAAAAATTATTTGATGCTCAGACAGATCTAGGGTACAGACTCGGCATTGAAGAATGCTGCCTCACCCTGTCCAACCTGGGCGACAGGGTGAGACTCCATCTCAAAAAAACACAAAAAGAAGAAGAAGAAAAATCACTTTAACATTTTAAAGGCAGGCCTTTACATCAAACTTCTTGAATCAAGTCCTTACTTCATTCTTGGAGGCTGTAATGAGAATTCTAGTGTCAACCTAACAAGCTTCTGTGAGTGCAATAGTTCTGCCAGGCAAGGAGCTTCTAGAAGGTGGTGCCCCTTCAAATAAAATGAAGCTGTTATTCTGTAGTAGAGCAATCCAGGAAGTAAAATTATGTGTTCATTATATCTAGCTCTTGAAACATTTGGGCTGGAGACTTTTGAGCAGGGATTATATTCTACAGTGTGTGAGTGTGCATGCCCACATGTTTGTATGTGCGTGCACATAAAACTAGAGAAGAGGGTAGATGTGCATTCATTTACTTTCTATTAAGAAAAGGAAAACAAAACAATGCAATATGTAACCCTAATAAACGAAAACATATATGCCTGCTTTAAAAATAATTTATTCTCTACAAATGTGCTTTGTACATGGTGTGGGAATTTTGTAAAGCATGAAATAGGACTTGAATTTATAACCCATCAGCGCTTCTTAGATACCTTCTAATTTACCACAAACTGTGAGAAGGGACAAGGAAGGCTCTGCTGGCATCCATCACACCCTCTCCAGAAGTACAGGATCTATGGTGTAATTTTTCATGACAAGTCCCCCCTAAGTAACATAAAAGCCACAGTGTTTTTGAAAGCTAAGAACATGAGCACAGTAATCAAAATGTGGTCAGAGCCACCCTATGAGATCCGTGATTTTCCCCGAAGCTGAATAATCCATCTTTCCCAAGTCTTCACCACATTCCAGAGTGCTATTTTTAAAGGCTTATAATGAACTGCAATAAAGCTTGAAATAAAGTATTCATTTTCTGGACATAGATGCAAACTTTCTCTTTATTTCTGGCTTCTTCTTGCTCCTCTTTCTCTTCTGTTCCCTCTAGTTTTTTGTGTGTATGATCTCCTTTCACCCACAGACACACGCACAAATACACACACACACACACACACACACACACACACACACACACACTGAATCCTGAACCAATAAGTCATTCTGTTTTCATAAAACACAAGTAACAAGCCTTGGCAGTTTGTTCAAATGAAACCCCTAGCTATATTTTTTCTTACTTGAAGAATCTAAATATTGTAGGATAAATATACACACATACATACATATATATATAATACCTAGATGAAAAATCAAAATGGTGTACTTATTAGTGCTGGATTCAAAATGAGCTAGTCATTATTTAATGCCGCTTTACATTATAGAAACATATATCAACGTGTCTCTTTTTCTAGGTTTGTTCTCTTAGAACCAAAAGTATTCACTGCTTTAGAATTGAAAAGTCTAAATAGGAAAACAGAGACTCCTCATCTGTCATCAGCATTTTCTTTTTGCAATGGATCAAAATTTGGCTCAGTAAACTCTGTGCATGTGTGACATTTTTTTGGGAACATCAATGTGACATTTGAAGTCAAGCTTGCCACTGGCTTTGCAGGATGGCTTCACTGTGCAGGTGGCGGGGTGCACGTGCAGTCCGGGAGGTTCCTAACCTGAATTTTCTACGATGTGCTCTAGAGCTGCAATGGACAGCCCCATCAGACACTACCAGTCTAGGGGAACATCTAACCATAGTTAGCAATGGCCCTAAATCCATGGGATTGGAACTTGTCCTGAAAATACACTCCACATGATCTCTATCGTGAGACACGTGGACTGTGGTTTGAAAAATATAGTTTGATAAATGGGGTTTATGAAAAAACTAAAATGGAAACATTAAAAACAGAATTGGGGCTGTCCTTCACCACGGTGCTGAAATGGCATCCAAGGGCAGTTTCCTGTCCCAAGTCCCATAAGTGTATTTTCCTGATAGTTTGATACCTACCCTGATGACTTACAGGTAATTTTAGATGTGGGAGGATGCATAATGATGTCTGCGGCCTTTTAAGTCACTAGAGGCTCCTGGGGAAAAGAGCCAGCCAACTGTGGATTGGGATCCTGGCCCTGTGATTTATCCTGCTGTGCTGTCTTGGGCTACTAGCTCCAGGGGCCCTGTTTGTTTTTTGTTTTGTTTAGTTTTGTTTTTAATCTGTAAAGTACATATAACGATATCTGGTTTTCAGAGTTATTGTAAAGACGAGGGTAGGAAACACTCATGGTTTGGCTTTGTCCTTGGTGTGCTTGGAGCTGCAGTGATGAAAGTGATGGCTTGGAGCCATCGTGCCTGCCTCAGAATCCTCCAGTGACTTCTCGCCCTCTTTCTGACCCTGTCCATTATCCGTGGGCAGCTCCTTCCACATTGAGCTTCCTACAGGTGCCGGGTGCTTCCCTCTGCCTCCTGATCTTGGGAGGCTTCCCGTCCACCACCCTGGTCTGAGATCTGCCCTGTCTTTGCCGCACATAATTTAATGGTCTTTTTTTTTTTCTCTCTCAGCAGTACTTCATAATAGTAGTGAAATTCTAAATGACTATGCCCATAATTCTAGTGCACATAATCCTAAAGCACATAATTCTAAATAGTATGCACATAATTTATGTGCATTAGTTTTCTGATCCTTAAGGAGTATATACTAATAGCAATCATGTGACTTAAGATCTTTCTATTAATTCCATGTCTTATTGTGCTTACCATATATTAGTTCATTGAGTTTTACTAACAACCCTGGAGGTTTGTACAAGGATTATCCTCATTTTGCAGATGAGAATATTGAGGCAGAGAAGGATTGTGTAATTTACGCAGTATCACACAGCTCAGGGATGCAGACCAGGATTTAAATCCCAGCACTCTTAAGTTTTAGCTCAGACGGTAGTTCTCACTAGTTTTGTATGACAGGAAACTTCACAGATAAAGCTGCATTATTCCCTGCAAGTGCAAGTGCACACCCTCCTGCTGACTCACCGAAAAGTGAGGCTCTGCCAACTCCCTCTTCTCTTGACTTTGCGAAGTGCGTGGCCTGTCGGATAACAGGGTCTCCACACATGTTTATTAAATGTAGGAATGAACAAATGAAACACAAAAATAGTCTTTCTTTGGGGCACATTAATGTCAAAGAAGGAAACTATGACAAGAGACATCATTAAGAGACAGCTCAAAGGGAACAATACTGCTCTAATTGATACAATTTAAAATAAACTTTATGAGTGATGTGATGGAAAATGATGAAGAAAGACTTAGGTAAACACAGTTGTATGTTTTTATATTTTTTTATTTTTTTTCTATAAGTTATTGGGATACAGATGGTATTTGGATACATGAGTAAGTTGTTTAGCAGTGATTTGTGAGATCCTGGTGCACCCATCTCCTGAGCAGTATACGATCCACCATATATGTTGCCTTTTATCCCTCATCCCCTCCCACTCTTCCCCAAAGTCCCCAAAATCCACTGTATCATTTGTATGCCTTTGTGTCCTCATAGCTTAGCTCCCACCTATCAGTGAGTACATACGATGTTTGGTTTTCTACTCCTGAGTTATTTCACTTCGAAGAATTGCATGTTCTTTACTGGAGAGAACTATTGAGATACCCATTCTTGGAGTATCTTGTACCTGCCACATAACTATCACTGTTTTCCATCTGGAGGACTCCTGACATTTTAGCATGCATTATGCAAATAGCAAATCATTGGAAGGAACGAGAAGTACGGGCATTTTTGACTGTGAGAAAAATCACGGTTACTACAGGATAGATGAATGAGGAACCTCTGGGTTTGGGTACAAAGCTGGGCCAAGGTGAGCAGGGCCCCTACTCTTTATGGGAAAGCCACTGGGAAAAGCAGGGATGTTTTAGAGCAATTGTGAGTTTTAGCCTGAAAATAAAAACAGTCTCCACCTTCACTCCTAACTTGAAAGGATTTTCAGAGTAGCTGACTACTGGGGGTGGGGACATTAGTGGTTGGCTGAGGGGTATGTATCCCCAGTCTAGGTGGGACTTGCACCTGCAGCAGAAAATTCAGAAATTCAGAAACCTGGGGGCTTTTTATTCCTTGTCACGCAGTTCTTTTAAATTCTCCGGATTCTCAAAAGAATACACAGAAACCCTGTGTATTTTCTTTCGATACAGAAAAGGCATAAGCCAAAAGGAAGACACCATTTGGGCATAAGAAACAAAATAAATTAAGGGGGGAAATATTTTAACCACAAATTTGAATGGAAAACCAAGGAGAGACACTAGAAATCTAAATGGTATAAACAACATAGAAGCAGGGACGAGCAGAGTGAATTGTGAGAAAGTTTGGCAAAAAACATCTTCAGAAATGTGTAAGATGTGAAGGTTTCCCTGATCATCGGAGTGGGAAAAGTATTTTATGCCGCTAGGAATATATCAACACTTAAAATCCCGTATAAAAGCTGAAATTCAGGAATATCTCGCAACTGCTTCCTGATATGTATTAATTACAGTGTGACAAGAATAGCTTTGGGACATGCTCAGATACAATGCAAGTTCACCTTTTCCCCTAATAATTAAGTTCCCACCTATGCCAGTGGTTGATAATATAAGACATAGCTAATTTTGATTGTAAAAATTGATAACATTATGTCATATATTACAAAATGGTCTATAAACAGTAAAGCACTATACGTTGATAAAGCCCATTTTCTAGGAAAAACAGAGAAAAGTAATCAATTGGGAATAGAAGATGTTACGTGGGTGAGCCTGTCATTTAAAATAATTGAACCATTCCCTTATGAATACACAGTTTAAAGTATTTGTGAGTTGTTCAACCCAGTTCTTAATATTTAACTTTGGCAGTGTTGGCTGAGGCTGTAGTTCATATTATTGATGAAAAAGGGTCTTTATGGAGTATGCCCTTCAGTTTCCAAAGTTTATTTGTGACTGTTGACAGCATAAATAGCTCTGAAAATTTAGACACTTCTCCACATTGTTTTCATGGGTTTATGTTGCTATAAAGATACCGCAGACAGTGGCTTAAAGAACACACACACACTGATTTCTCACAGTTCTAGGGCTAGAAGTTTAGGATCAAGGTTCCAGCTTATTTGGTTCTGGGTACGCGTTGCATCCTGTCTCATAGATGGCACCTGCTCACAGCGTCTTCACGTGGCGGGGAGAGAGCTCTGGAATCTCTTCCTCTTTTTATAATCTCCTCATTTGGCCTCATCCTCGTGACCTCATCTCACTGTAGGTGTTTTCCAAAGGCCTGAGCTCTTAATATCATGACTTGGAGAGCTACAGCTTCAACATATGAATTTTGGAGAGACACAACATTCACGCCAAAGGCACGCTGCATCCTGTGAGTTGCATGCACATTTATCAACTGCTTCTCCTGCAGCCTTTGCATGTCGCCTCTTTGGCTGCACTGATGTCTCCTCCAGCTGTCCTTAGTCATTCTCTCATGCCTTAGAATAGCAGTCATAATAGCATGATACCTGACTGGCTCCTCTGATCCTACCTCCAGAACAAATTAGAGCACCTTGCAATCCGCTCCAAGAAAAGAAAGATGCCCTAAATTTCCTGGCCTAAAACTTTCCATACATGATTGAGATTTGGCTGTCCCTGTCTCTTAGTGTGCTGACATCTCACTGGTGTTGTAAAATGTGATCAGGGCCCGAGGCCCCATGTTGAACTGTGAAGTAGAGCTCTGTCAACGCACTGGCCACTGTTCAAAGGTCGCTGTGCACATCTGGAGGAAAGGAGGAAATGTCTTGTGGTCCAGGTGTTGTGCAGCATCTTTGTTGTTGTTCTCATTTTCTAATTGTTGTAAAATGCAAGCTTCTAGAAGGCAGTGTAAAAACAGTGGAACCTGTGGATAGCAATCAAAGGCACATTATGATGCAGATTCCCTATCTGCCCACTGTTCCCATATTGTGTTCCTTTCATTAAAGCTAATGGGAGCACTGGGAAGGGATCAAGAGGAGATGAGACCTCAGTAAATCGTTGACTCCTCCAGAAAGGAAAGCTGCTTTCCCTTAAAAGCATGAGCACCATCAGGCATTCATGTCATATGCTGGGGATACATCTCTTATATCAATATCAGAATGCTCAATTAGCGATAATTAGAGCTGGGTTGGGCAGGAGTAATTTCATCATCACCACAAGGAGGTGGAGAGAGAGCAGCGATGACACTTTTCCTTCCAATTACTTCCCCCCAACATGCCTCAGTCTATTCACTAGACCCTATGAGGATCTATAATTTGAAGCCCTTTGCCAAATTCACATAAGTATGTTTCAGGCTGCGTGGTAGAATGTATTGAAATAAAGTCCCCACATTCATGGATTTCTTGCAGTAATGCCTGCATTGGTAGGTAGGTTCCAAGAGTATGAACAGAAAAAATATGAGCGGAAGAAATCTATGAATTATGAATATTTCATAAATGAGATGTAAAAATTATATGTGCTTACCAGAAAGAAAAAAGGAATAAAAGGAACAGTTGTTTTTGTGGGGTTTGTGTGGTTACAGGGGTGACTGAGGCCCCTATGTCAGGTCACCTCTGCTGGGGGCTGCCAGACCCTGGGCATCCTAGCACATGGCCGTGACCTCACTGGTAATAACAGGAGTCCTGCAGACAGGCTGTTTTCTCGCTGGAGAAGAAGTTTCTCTTGAGGGCAGGGCTTGCTGTTCATTTTGTTATCCCCCTGAGGCTTTCTCACAGACACCTGGTTTCACGCTTGCTCCAGTACAACGTGCTTTGTGGGGAAGCTATGACATGGACAAGCAGGCGTCTATCTGAGTAGCAGCTATGAGATGCTCTCGTGGTAAGGGCTGGTAGATGGACACATAAGAGGCAGCCATCCACAGGAGCTCTCCGTGGCACCATGTGGCTGACATGAAACTGGAGGTCAGTTACCATTCTTTCATTTATTAAATTTGTTTTCAACCTGTTTTCACAAGTTATTTCTGGTGACTTGCTGAAAACCTACAGAATCATATAAGGAAATAGGTAATGAAAGCCCGGAGGAGCACATTAATTAAGCATACATGTAGATTCACAAAATTATGAAGACCGAAATTATTTCCAGACATCTATGATAAAAAGAGAAAGTTGGTGATTTACCACGTTCTTATTAGCAGAAAGGAGAAGGTTCCAGATTTCTCTCAAGAGTGGCAATGCTCTTCTTAGCACTCAGTTTGAAAATAAAATTTAATATGGGGCTTTATGCCAGAGTCACAGAGTAATAAAAATGTTTGCTGCTCTGAACAGCAGAATCCATAACTGTCAAAGCAAATTACCTGTGAGTTTTCCTTAAGGTAATATTTTTTTAAGTCAAGCCAATGCCATCCAAAACAACTCAGAGTAGATGCAAAAAACACGCACAACAACAAAAACAAAACCTTTAAAGATTTCTGTCTTCAGCAAAATGTATTGAGTGCCTTCTACTTGACATTGCTTTGCTGAGTATGGCAGGACGTGGGGAAAGGAATGAATTGGGATGTGTCTTCAGGGAACCCACAATCTCCTTGGATCATATGGTGGGAAATTATCGTATGTAGCAAGATGATTTTGGAATGTAGCAAGGAGTGTCAGAAACACAGCACGTAGTCACTGATTATGATCCCAGGGGAATGGAAAGATCGTTTCTGCCCAAGAGATTGGGAAAATGTTCATCGCGAACGTTTCATCTGAGGATTTCATAATGAAGAAATTAGGATGAAAGGAAAAAATAATTGTGATGTTATAACAGATAGCAATAGTTATGAAATGTAAACATATCGGGCGTAGGAAATATATTTGTAGAGGTTATCGTTTTGGATGTCTTAGGAACAGTATCTCTTCAGTCACAGGAAGCTGATAAGAGGCCTTGATATTCTCCCACCAGAGGGGTAGTTTGCTAAGGCTTTAGGGTGCACTGCTGACAGAGGAGTGCCTCTCGCATCTCAGGTCCACACCTCCTCTGATGCCTCTGTGGCTCTTGTAAAGTGAGGTCAGTGCAGTGCTTGAAGTCACAGATGCTATTCTGCAGGCATGTGACCTTGAGCCGCTTGTTCAGCCCGTGGGCTGAAGAATTTCACCCTCTACAAAATAATGAGAATAATGGGGCCCACATCATAGGGTTCTTGTGGAGATTAAAAGTGTTACTAAGTAAAATATCTTGGAATAGGGAATGCTCAAGAAAGCTGTCAGTCACACTGACCAGGGTGGTCATGGGGTTGCACTGATGAAATAATTATTGCTTATGCAAGTCCTGCCTGGTTTTACTTGCTCTTAATTGCTGAGATTACACTCCGTTTCACAGGCTCTTGTGATATTATATTTGACTATTCAATAAGTATTTATTAAGCATTATGCGTTAGTCACACTTCTAGACCCTAGAGACAGCTGAATTAATAAACAAGAGGCAACTGCTCGCCTTGATGAGGCTCATGCTAGTAGAAGAAGCAGCAACTTGAAAAGATTTCAAGAATCTTCATCAATGTCATGATAGTTACCTTTCAGTTTTAGTGATAAAAAACGCATTGACTCTATGAGAAAAAATTAGAAGTATACCCTGACAGGTAAAAATAATTAAGAAGATAAAATTTTAAATAAATTTCAAAATGGTATTTAAAGTATTTTTGAAACCGGTACATATGTGATTTTAAAATAAGCATAAGTTATCTCGAATTTAAAACCTTAGGTTATGCATTCTTGCTATAGAATTTCTACTATATAGGTAATGTGTTTTCTCTATTAGATTTTTACTAGTTCCTGACCCCCCCCCCAAAATTTAACATGTCAAATACAGATTTCTATCAGTGTGTTGTGAATATACTGATCTTTTCAGGATCATAATATTTTAAATGTTAAAAACTGATAGATTAAAAACTGATTTTAAATGTTAAAAACTGATAGATAAAACATGCTGCAAATAACTTTTATGAAACTAATCCATTCACTCATTTGCAACTAATAAAAACATAATAATAAGGAAGTAATAAAGGACAATAACTAAAATTTTACGTGAGAAATGTATTTGAATAAAAATAAACATGTATTTTTTTAAGTTATCAGATAAATCTTTTGAAGACTTGGACATGATTCTTTCTGTTTTAAAGTTTGCATGTAATGAAGTCAGTGTCAGCCATGACTTTTAAATCCATCATCTCCTATACATTTCCTGAATCAGGACCATTAAGCACTGCTGGGTGCCTACAGGCACTTTAGTCATGGGAAGCCTTTCTCTAATCGACATGAGGTGTGCAGCTTCTCTCTGATAAAGCACTGCCCGTCATCCTGACAGTGGGAGGAGCCGTGGCAGCAGCGACCTGTGGATGAAGTTTCTGTGCTACTTGATGTAGGGAGCGTCACTCCACTGTGATGTATTAGTGCATTTAATAACTGAATTTTTATAAGGGTTGTAAACGGATATCATCTAATGTTAAAAATAATGATCAATAGAGCTCATATCATAAAAAGAAACATAATATTATTATATTGCAATTCATGCCCACAAACATCCAAACTGTTCGAAGGGCATTTTTTGTAAAAAAGGTAAAAAATAAATAATACTGCAACAACCTCAAGCTTTCATATTGATAAATAACAAAGTAAGTAATGGCATAAACCAAGTAATCAGTTAGGGAACAATAACATCGTAACTGGATGCTGAATGAAAATCATACTGCAAGATGAGGCATACCTCTCATTTGCTTTCCATGGAAACATACATAGTAGTTTTCAAATCATTAAAACTAGTTTTTAACGTTAAGAAATAAACTTTAGTGAAAAGACATATATTAGCAAATAAGATTTAAAATACTTTAAAATGTATATTCCATTTTCGTTGCAAAGAACTCATTACACAGAAAATCCTGGATTCTTAACAGGTATTAGTTTGGACTTGTTCTATGTAATCAAGATAATTTTATTGTAGTAGATAAAAATATAATTTGTAAACCTCTTAAATTATGATAACAGCTGATGTTATATCTTACTCTGGTAAAACATTAATTGCATCATTGGGGATGCTTTATAAATAATTGTGAATTAATGATTGAATTACCAATAACTGAAGAATTCCATAAGTAAACCATAATTTAGTTTTACCTGTTCTGTTCTTCATCTTATATAAAATTTTCATTTTGTTCTGTTATGTAAGAAAAAGAGCTGCACCCCATTTTTAAAGCAGTTTAAACAGTTCTTTCATCTAATAATTACTGAATGTGTAATACAAACAAGGGTTTTTATTACAAAAAGGATTGTCACTAGTTGTGAAAGCATACATTTAAATATTTAGAGAGAACTAAATAACTACTGGAAAAGATTTTCTTTTTAACAATAAATACCTATTCTTTTTTCTGTTTTGATACATGTTAATAAGTGGCCATATGCTATCATTTGCACATACTCTTATGAATATCCTGACAAGTGGAAATAAAAATACATGTTTAATTTCCTCCTCCTTTTAAAGGCTATATATTTGATTCCATTTCTTTCAACTACTCAAACAATGCTTAAGGGCAAAAGGAATAAAAAATCAAAAAAGAATACTAGATTTATAATTTAGAAATCAAAGAAAAATAATTATTTAAGATAATTATGTTATTTTGAAAAAACTCTTATTAAAGGTTTCCTGGCTTTGATCTCTCAGCTAATAAAGTGTGGGGGTGTGTACGCATGCCTGTGTACACATAGACACACACATATGAAACTACCTATTATGTGGGTATGAAAGGTAGTTAGAAATAATAAATAAGACCTACTATTTTAAAGCACAACAGGGAGACTATAGTCAATGATAACTTCACTGTACAATTTTAAAATAAAGAATGTAATTGGATTGTTTGCAACTCAATGGATAAATGCTTGAGGGAACGGATACCCCATTTTTCATGATGTGCATGTTTCACATGGCACTCCTGTACCAAAACATCTCATGTAACCCATCAGTGTGTTCATCTACCATAGTAGCCACAAACATTTAAAATGAAAAAACAACAACTACATATTAAACATATAAAAGGCCAGGGCTGGTTTCTGAGAAATAGGTACTGTGTCTAAAATAACAATACATTGGTTGGTTTGCATAAGTGAAATATTCACTGTTCTTGCAAAGTGATAAAGGTCTTGCAATCACATCTTTGTTGCCAGTGCCAAGGATACTGTGATGTACTTGAGGGAGTCAACAGATGATAATCGAGAAGCATCACAGGGATGAAATTGTTTCTCTTTCCCTTTTTTCCTTCTTTTTTAAAATTCTAGAATGACAAGAAAGAGTTTTGTTGTTAGTAGAAATACATTTCTTCTTATACACAAATGATTTGTTGGGATGTATGCTATTTTTTAAAATAAACAACTTCAGAAATATAGCAACTTATTTTCAAAAAAAATTATATTTTGCATCAACTTCACTAGTAGGGTGTTAAAGGTGACAACAGTAGGTGAATACATGGAAGTTAAATATTCTTTTGAAAGTCTTCTATCTAGCACCAAGCAGAGTGCAAACATTCAACTGATATTCAAATCCCTCGACAGGTGGGAGAACCCTAAACAGGCTCTTGACCAAGCCATAGCTCTCACTCCCACCTGCCCAGGAAAAGCTCTGTGTAGGGCACAGCTGCATATGGCAACACCATTTGAAGTAACAGTTTTTCCATGTTTTCAGACAAAACATGAATTCCTTAGAATTCTATTTTCATAACTTTCCAATTGCCAAGAAAGCATGCTTGCAAAAGTTAGATCTTCTGTAAGACAAACATTTGTTATCAAAGTACACTTCTCTGTGATCTTACTGGTAAACACTGTTATAAGAGAAAAATAAATGTAAAACTTAAGCAGTAAATGTTTTTCCATGTGAGTACTGTGAGTTAATTTTTTTTCATTTTATTTCCCTAATTTTCTATTTTGGCCATTTAGCTTGTTTTCCTGTTTTATATTTTGATGGTTTTTATTTTTTCCGTTTGCTATTTTATAAGATTCTGAGGTAAATGTCAAATGTATGTATGAATATCCAACATTATTCCCATAAGATAGAATCCCAAAATGGGCTAGGTCATTGAATATATGCATTTTTAATGTTTTTAGCTGGTGCTGTGTGTTTACTCCCATAAGTAGTGTTGAAAAGTAGCTATTTGCAATATCCATGCTAACACTGGTCATAACCTGTTACTATTCTTACTATCAGATGTGAACTAACTTAAGCAAATGGCTTAGTAGTGCATGAAAAATAAAGGCCATTTTATAAAGATGAATAGCATGAGAGGTTCTGTGAGCAATACGTGGTCACACATGCTTATTCAGAGAACCATATTCCTAAAGAATGATAGAGGCAAAAATTCATTCCAATGAGAAAGGAACAGAAGAAGCCAAGGAATCACTGTTTACAAAAACCTAAAGTTATATTAAATATTAGTTAATCACTTGACTTTCCAATATACTTGTGTTTGCATAAAAAAGAGCTTTATAGTAGAATAATTTATAATCCTTTGGGTATATACCCAGTAGTGGGATGGCTGGGTCATATGGTACATCTAGTTCTAGATCCTTGAGGAATTGCCATACTGTTTTCCATAGTGGTTGAACTAGTTTACAATCCCACCAACAGTGTAAAAGTGTTCCTATTTCTCCACATCCTCTCCAACACTTGTTGTTTCCTGATTTTTTATTGCGGCACTATTCACAATAGCAAAGACTTGGAATCAACCCAAATGTCCATCTGTGACAGACTGGATTAAGAAAATGTGGCACATATACACCATGGAATACTATGCAGCCATAAAAAAGGATGAGTTTGCATCCTTTGTAGGGACATGGATGCAGCTGGAAACCATCATTCTTAGCAAACTATCACAAGAAGAGAAAACCAAACACCGCATGTTCTCACTCATAGGTGGGAACTGAACAATGAGATCACTTGGACTCGGGAAGGGGAACATCACACACTGGGCTTATCATGGGGAGGGGGGAGGGGGGAGGGATTGCATTGGGGAGTTATACCTGATATAAATGATGAATTGATGGGTGCTGACGAGTTGATGGGTGCAGCACACCAGCATTGCACAAGTATACATATGTAACAAACCTGCACGTTATGCACATGTACCCTAGAACTTAAAGTATAATAAAAAAAAAAAAAAAAAAGAGCTTTAGCAAAAATTAAATGATATTTTAAGAAAAAGTGACAGTCTTGGAAAATTGGATTTCTAACATTGAGTTGTGTTGGTAACTTATGTAACCAGTACTTATAAAAACAAGTACAAGGTCAATACTATTTAATTGAAGTTCTTTTTTTTCTCTGCTTTCTTCCACAAAGTGATAGGAAATCACAACTGTGGTCTTAGAAGGGCCAGCACAGTGGCTTAACCTGTCATCCCAGCAGTTTCACAGGCCCAGGCAGGAGGATCTCTTCAGCCCAAGAGATCAAGATCAGCCTGGGCAATATAGAGAGCCCCCGTCCCTATGAAAAATTTACAAATTAGGAGGTTGATGCAGGAGGATTCCTTGAACCTGGGAGGTCAAGGCTGCAGTGAACCAGGATCACCCACCGAACTCCAGCCTGGGCAACAGAATGACACCCTGTCTCAAAAAAACAGACAAACAAGAACAACAAAAAAGTCAGCAAAAAAACAGAAAGCTAGTAGATACACAGGCAAGCTCAACATTTCAGATAATTCATGCAACAGACAGAGAAAGCAATTTAATATTTAATTCTGTTCTTTGGTAATTCCTTTTATTGAATTTAAGTAAACACATCGACCTTGGTAGTCTATGAGAAACTCACCGGAAGAGCCTTGTATTCTTGCATCCTTTCTCTCTCTGAGCCTCCCCATCTTCCCCACGGATCAGGATTGTCTCCAGGTCCCTTGAGGAAATACAAGTAGAAGTGACCCTCAAAACTGAACATATTCTACAAAATTATGGTATTATTTGTTTAAATTTTTCATTGAGTTTGATTGCTTCATATTTAAAATTCGGTCATCGATTTGGGAGTTCTGATTTACCAAATAGATTTTTTTTTTTTTTTTTTGAGACAGAGTCTGGCTCTGTTGCCCAGGCTGGAGTGCAGTGGCCTGATCTCAGCTCACTGCAAGCTCCGCCTCCCGGGTTTACGCCATTTTCCTGCCTCGGCCTCCCGAGTAGCTGGGACTACAGACGCCCGCCACCTCGCCCGGCTAGTTTTTTGTATTTTTTAAGTAGAGACGGGGTTTCACCGTGTTAGCCAGGATGGTCTCGATCTCCTGACCTCGTGATCCGCCCGTCGCGGCCTCCCAAAGTGCTAGGGAATACAGGCTTGAGCCACCACGCCCCGCCCCAAATAGATTTTTTAAAGTTGTAAACTTGCAATTGTATTAGTCGAATCCCAAAGCCTATAGAGGGGACCAAAAAAAACCCCCAAATATATATATTATATATATATATATATTATATTTTATATATAAAAAACATTTATATATATATATAAATGTTTTATAAAAACTTAACAGGGACAGTAATCATTTACAGTATCAGAACGTTAGAGAAAGAGAACACATGTGAACCTGCAGCTGCAGCTGCTGGAAACTCAGGAGAACCCGTGGAGAGGTGAGGAGAAAAGAAGTCACAGTGCAGAGATTCAGAACTCAGGCAGAAAAGTGCGAATGCTCTTGAGGCGGAAGCAGCGCCTCTGAACGCGAAGAGGACGTTTGGTGGTGGTTCCCTCCATCGTTCCAGCAGGCGGCATAAACGGAGTATTTAACACCGTGTGATTTCAGCGCCATGTTGGGTCACACGGTTCCATATCATCAGACGGTGGCTCCCCCATTTGCATTAAGATGCCATGCAGACCGGGCGCGGTGACTCACTTCTGTATAATTCCAGCACTTTGGGAGGCCGAAGAGGGGCAATCACCTGAGGTCAGGAGTTCGAGACCAGCCTGGCCAACATGGTGAAACCCCGTCTCCACTAAAAATACAACATTAGCCGAACTTAGTGGCGGCACCTGTAATCCCAGCTACTTGGGAGGCTGAGGCAGGAAAATTGCTTGAACCCGGGAGGCGGAGGTTGCAGTGAGCCAAATGGTACCACTGGACTCCAGCCTGGGCAACAAGAGTGAAACTCCATCAAAAAAAAAAAAAAAAAAAAGAGATGCCATGCCACCTGTTAAGCAGAGGTGCACCTCATTCATGGACACATAAATATACATTTTATTAGCGGTTCCACATGCGAACAGCATGCTACTTGATGTGCATGTTTCTAACAAATCCTTGAAGATGCCTCTTGAGTTCCCTAGATTCTTTGCTGCTACTCCTGTTGGGTCCTTAACAACATTTCCACTGCAGATAACTAAGATCTGGTTTCAGGGTGTTTAATTGTCCTCCTGGAGTCCTTAAAATCAGGATTGTGAACATTCTTATCATTTCTTCTGGTTTACAGAAGAGACAAGTGTTTCTCATGGTCATGTCCTGGGGCACTAAAATCCTTGTTGTTCCCCTCCTAATCGCTCTGGTTTCAGATTTACTGTTTGGTGGGAGTTGCAAAATGAGCTGCTGCGATCTTATGCTGGTGTAGGAGTCTTTGTGTTGATCACCATGCTTCTGCTCTTAGAAAGACTGTTTCAAAGGCTTTGGACATACTGCAGTCTGGTCTGTTTAGTTGATTAAATTGGGAGGTGCTTTGGGCATGTATTTATTTTGTAAAAGAAAATTCATCATTTAACAGGTTCCTATTCAACTGTCACATAAAATATGTGACAAATGTCACATAAAATAATTATTTTAGAGCATGATTGAGCAGTTTAAGATTTCCCACAAAAGAAGGAATTTAATTTTAGAGCAGCACCTAACATAGACTACTTACTAGTTTGGTAGCTCAGTATGCTGAAGGGAAAGGTGAGAAAGCATTATTGCCAAATTACTCAATCAAATGTTGACTGACAACTCTTCCCTGAGTGGACAGAACATGCTGGGGGAGGTTGTTTAAATAAAATGAAGGATTTTTTTGGTTTGTTTTATTGTTTTTGCAAATTATCCAGAGCTTTGCATTCTAATTTGACAGCTTTCTAGAAATGCACTAATAGATGGACACTTCATTTAAAAGTCTCCCCCTCTTTCTCCTGGTAGGATGTTAGATTTCTTCTTCATTGATTTAAAATGGTGTCTACACATGGTTATTTTATTGTCAAAATCATCCTTTGGTGTTTGAACCATGTCCATTAGTGACATCAAAGCAAGGAACCTTTAGACTTTTTAAATGTGGTAGCATTTTCTTAAATCTTTATTTAATTTTAAGCCAAGTTAGGATGGAATGAAATTTCAATTGTGCCGTCACCTATTTTCAGATGTGTATTTTATTATTTTCATTTTACAGAGATTTGACCAAGTTAAATAACTTATACACGGGAAGGGGGAAAAAGACACAAGCTTATAGACTAGAGTCTTAACACTAGTGACCGTTACCACCCATCTCCATTCTGCTGCATGGAGGAGGGTGTAGAGGGTGTATGAGCGAGATATTTGAGCGATGTTTTTCAGCTTCTGAGCATTCTGTGATATTCCATTAGGAAGCAAGCAGGGAGAGCATGGGCCTGGGAAGCCCTTTCTTCACCCAACCTCACCTTCTGCAGCTAGAGCCACTCTGTTTTTATCTTTATTTATTAAAACAGATTTTCACTCTCTCACCCAGGCTGGAGTGCAGAGGCATGATCTAGGATCACGCAACCACTGCCTCCCAGGTTCAAGAAATTCTACTGCCTCAGCCTCCCGAGTAGCTAGGATTACAGGCAGATGCCATCATGCCTGGCTAATTTTTGTGCTATTAGTAGAGACATGCTTGCACCATGTTGGCCAGGCTGGTCTCGAACTCGTGACCTCAAGTGATCCACCTGCCTCGGCCTTCCAAATTGCTGAGATTATAGGCATGAGCCACTGTACCTGCCCTGCATTAGGTCTTAGTGAAGAGGTGTAGTAGATTTCAATGCCTTGAAAATTTTGAGATAAACCATTACATCTAAATTACAAGAATCTTTCTTGCCAGAAAAGATGTCATGTGATCAAATATAACCAGCAGTCAAATCTTGTCCCATACTGGATCAGTGTTTTCTCTGTTAATTTTTTATTGTAATTACAAATCCCCACCCATCTTCAGCATTTTGGTTGTTGAGGCTGCTTAAGTGCTATTTACACACTAGATAATACACAGACCCTGTAGTAAGAGCAAGCACAATGACTAACGCTTTCTGAGCTTTCAGCCGTTAGGACAGCAGAACCTCAGACTGTGTTCTGTGTAGAGAAAGACATCTTCCTTAGCAAATATTCCATCTGAAATACACTGTTCCCTTGGTTATTGTTCACACCTTCTGAAAATCTGAAAAATGGCGTTTGCAGTATGTTGCTTTATTAAGTATTTTGAATCTGCAAGATGTACTTAACCAAAAAGATTCTTACAGAGAAAAGCATTCTGTGGGTTGGCTGAGTGTGTGTCCATGTGAAACCATGAAGGAAGAAGAGCTGTGCTCAGTGACCACACTGAGCTGGTGCCCAGGTGGGATTCTTCCAGGATCAGGGAAATTGTAGCCCTCTCTCCAGGCAATACTCATACTACCTATACCTGGAAAATACAATACATTTAGAAATATGATTATGGCACATTCTTAAGCAAGCAAAGGAAGTGCTTTCATGATAAATTAGTTTCCTTGTCTGTATTCTCGAGCAAATTTCATTTGTGGATAAAGGTAATTATTTCACACGTAATATTAAATCAGGTTCTTTCTTCTTGGCCTTTGTTGGACTCATCTCTTGCCCACTTCCCTTATCATTCTCCCTTTGAAGCTCAACCCAGCATGTATTGACAAGGACACTTGTAGGCAGGGAACGGAGATAAAAGGTGCGTAACGCACATGAAAATAATTCAGATGTCAACTGTATGACTCTAACCACGGAGGTCAAGCTGGTGGTATTTGCTGAACTCACTTACGCTTTATTTATTTCAGTTTTCTTTCTTTAATTCTCCGTCCAAGTCGGCAACACATGTATTTCAACAACTTTCCATCTGTTTTTTCCTTTAAGCAAAGATCCTGAATGAGGAAGTTGAAAGCATCCAGTGATACAGGTTGAATGAGAAAGTCCCTAGAGAACAATGAGCCTGCAGTTCCTTGTTTACATGTTCAGGGTCTGAATGGAGAAGCTGCACCATCATTTCCATTCAGGTGTAAGGGAAGGAACAAAACGAACAAGAGCAGTGCGGAGAGAGAATAAAAAAGCAGAAAGAATTAGATCAGAATACGAAAATAGCTAAAGTGGAAAAGACCAAGCAGTACAGAGAATCAAGTTAGAGGGTGGAAAGGAATAAACATTTTAAATAACAGACAGATGCAAGTAGATAAAATTAGTCTATTTCTCTATGAAGATAATGGCTTTCTTTCCGTGTTAGAATAGCTTGCTCATGTCTGATGTCAGTATCTGGATTACTTGGACTAAAATAACCTTGGAGATGATTTCACCAGTTGACACTCTACAGTGGAAGAGGTGCCCTCCACTCCTGAAAACTGAATGGAGAATTTGAATGATCTCTTGATCATAAAGACCAGTCTTTTAATTCATTGGCATTCAATTGAAACTGAAAACATGATACATCCAGTGTGTTGTATGCAGCATGATACCACTTAGTGTCTGTGCAGAATTGATTAAAATAGAAAATACATTATTTCTTGGGATTTAATCCAAGACTTGTAAGTGTGTGTGTGTGTGTGTGTGTGTCTGTCTATGAATGCCTGCAGCCTGCCAGGCGTGGCATACGTTGCGGTGGCCGATACCATGAAACACAGCACATGATCTTCGCCCTCAAAGACCTTGTAGGCTAATTGAAAAAATAATGAATATGAGTAGTGCATGCCAAAAACTGCAAACCAGTGTTTACAGAAAAGAAATTGGCAACAAAATAAGCCTGAAACAAAACAATACATTTTTCTCCCAGGAACTGATTCTCCTATTCCTTCCAATAAATAAATAACAGAAATAGAAATATATATCTAGAAAAAATATATGTAGGTAATTACATATAATATCTGATATATATATATAACCTATATCAGAGTTGTTTTTAAGATGCAAGACACGGATGTTTATAAATTTGGGAGCGAGAATGACTGAGCAAGAGGTTATGTCTTTCCCTCTTCTCCATCACTTACCATCCAAGCCCCTCTGCATATTCAGTTTAAGTATCTTTGCAATATTGATTAAATATGAGAGGAAATCATTTAGCCAATGAGCTGACAATCTGGCGTATTTTACACTGTGGTACCTTAGACCTTTCCTCCTTTGCCATCCTGTTAACTGAGATATTATAAGTAGCATGGATGGAAGCCTATTCTCAAAAGAGTACATTCATAGCCCCCACTCCTGGACCTTCATTATTTTATTCTAGAGTCATTCATTCTCTCACCAGTGTCTTTTGCTTCTGTCTAAACTTGAATCTATGCTTCATATTAACATTTTATTCTCCCTAAATTATGCCTTTTCAAAAGACTTTGACAGTTCTTATTTCTTATAAAATCATAACCATTGGTTGGGCGTGGTGGCTCACACCTGTAGTCCTAGCACTTTGGGAGGCCAAGGTGGGCGGAATATGAGGTCAGGAGTTCAAGACCAGCCTGGCCAACATGGTGAAACCTGGACTCTACTAAAGATACAAAAAGTTAGCCAGGTGTGGTGTCACATGCCTCTAATCCCAGCTACTCGAGAGGCTGAGGCAGGAGAATGTCCCGAACCCGGGAGGCAGAGGTTGCAGTGAGCCGAGATCACATCACTGCACTCCAACCTGGGTGACAGGGCGAGACTCCATCTCAAAAAAACAAAAAGATAAAAAGAAATTTAAAAAGATCATAACCATTAACTCTCAGGCCTGGAATTGAAAGCCCTCTCTTTCCTGACCTAGTTGTTCCGGCTCTATTATTTCAGCCGAACCACAGTTTTTCCACTTTGCTTTGGTTTTGTGATATCCTCTACTCAAACAGAGAATTCTGCCCATAAACATTCTACCCTTTCTCCAAAGGCCATCACGAAAACTGTGTCTCTATGGCAATGTATTTGTAGAACACTTGTCTTATTTAAGCACCAAGGAACATGACCTTCATAGTAGCATTTCAGAAACCGATGCTTAGAGATCTGAGTTCCTTGTTTAAGGGAAGAGACCAAAGGCTACGTGGAAAACCTTGATCATCTCTGTTCAAGTTCAGCCCCTCCTCCCGCCCTTATCTCCTGGTCTTTTGTTGGGCACTCTTACTGTTAAAAAACAAGAAACTATTAAAATATCAATAACACAATTACAACAATAATAGCCTTGAGTTATCCATTTACTAAGACAGCTACTGTGACCACTGCTTTATGTAATTTATCGCAATATTTACAACCACATTGTGTAGAAACTGTATCACCCCACTTTATAAACAGGAAAACCCATGGTCTGGAGAGTTTTATGTGACTCGCCAAGAATTACATGATGAGGATAAACCCCCAAAATGAAGACAAATATTTAAGAACATAATCGTATTTAACTTTTTAAAAAAGTAGGCATAATATGCAATCACACTTTTTCGAAAGTGGAAACTCTGCTTAGTGAATAACCATGTATTATTTCATTTGTGAGCTTAACAGATTCTCAACAAATAATTATTGGATATGTTAGTCCTTTATGAAGGATACTAGACAGTGTGTGTGTCATGCAAGTGCATTAAAATGGATTTTGAAGCATTTAATTTATTTAATAATTATGGTCCATTTTAAAATAAAAATATAAAGACACCTCAACTTTAATAGCAAAATTTAAATATTTCTTTGCAACTAGCTAAAACATTACAATTGGGATTTGAGTGGCTCAGAGTAAGGGAGGAGACCACCCCTCATATCGTCTTATGCCCAATTTCTGCCTACAGAGAAAGAAGAAGTAAAAACTAAAAGGCAGAAATGAAATCCACAGGCAGACAGCCCGGCGCCACACCCTGGGCCTGGTAGTTAAAGATCCACCCCTGACCTAATTGGTTCTGTTGTCTCTAGATTACAGACATTGTATAGAAATGCACTGTGAAAATCCCTATCCTGTTTTGTTCTGATCTAATTACCGGTGCATGCAGCCCCCAGTCACGTACCCCCTGCTTGCTCAATCAATCACGACCCTCTCACATGCACCCCCTTAGAGTTGTGAGCCCTTAAAAGGGGCAGGAATTGCTCACTCGGGGAGCTCAGCTCTGGAGACAGAAGTCTTGCCGATGCCCCCGGCCGAGTAAACCCCTTCCTTCTTTAATACGGTGTCTGAGTTTTGTCTGTGGCTCATCCTGCTACAAGAGAATTAACCTGGAAGACTTCTCCAACGTATTTATTTCCTGGTGGCGGTCATTTCTTCCTATCAGAGCTTAGAGTATGGCAGGCTAGAGAGACAATACAAATGCTACAAAATAAGGCGTACCAGCACCTGTCTCTCCTTCCACTGGCTGATTAAGGCCTCAGTCAAAACACAGGATCTATGCTAAATTATATGTTGGAATTAATACAAACACATGTGAATTAAGTTGTACCATTGCTGAAATAAGTCATGGTGACACGGTGAGACGTATGGCCGCGTGACTGTGGAACGCTCCCTGAAGCAGCCTGTGAGCTCTAAGCCCCAAAGGAGGTATATCCACAAAAAGCATAATTTAGTAAATCACTTTCATTTATGTAGTCTTTAAAAAAAAAATGCCTTTAATGTTTACTTGTTAAGATGAAAATTGGTCTTTACCCTCTTGGGTGAATTTTATGCAAAACTTTTTTTCTGAAAGCAGGTTCTTTTTACTGTTGACAAAAAAGTTATTCAAGCAAGCACCTCATGCTGGGCTATTAATGAAAGTAATTTATGCAAAGCATGAAAGTTCTTTGTGCATTCTGGGGATGTTTCAACTCATTCTATTTGACTTAATACCTTTAAATCCAACAAACCTTTTTTTTTTTTTTTCCCTGAAAGGGAGGAAATTTGGGATAGAATGAGTTAGAAATTCTTCCAAGTGTCAATCAACATATATACCTTCATTTCTTAAGCTGAGGTTTTAAGATTATATTTAAGTTTTATGTTGATTTGATTTCAAAGTATTAAGTTTCTCTCTGACTTAGGTTGCTATACATACACTATACTATTGTGATATACATATAGCTTTTGTTTTGCTATCAAAATTATTGCAATTTGTCTAGGATGAAATCTATGTATATTCAGTTACATACAAACTTATATACACATAGCTTTAGTATTTAAAAATGAAACAATATACCATATGTGCTACTAAATTTAAACTTTATTTTTTGTTTACTTTGTATATTTTAATATTTTTAAATTGAAATATAAATTTTGTTTTATAATAGAAAATTTTCTGAATTTTAAAATGTACACCCCAAATATTTCTATTGTATAATCAATTATGAGGCATTCATTCACCTTAGGTTGGACTAAGAGACCAGCGAGGTATTTTCAAGCTACTTAGGAACCATGCAGTATAGGATATCATACATTACTGAAAATATTGCTAAGTAAACACCACATGCTCTTTCCAACACATTTAATTGGCTTATCTGGGTGAGAGCCATGGATGTGGAACCTTTGTTATTCATTCATTCATCAAACTCATAATTACAAGTACAGTGTTCAAAACACTGAGGCCGGGTGCGCTGGCTCACACCTATAATCCCGGCACTTTGGGAGGCCGAGACGGGCAGATTACTGGAGGTCAGGAGTTTGAGACAAGCCTGGCCAAGATGGTAAAACCCCGTCTCTACTAAAAAATGCAAAAATTAGCCAGACGTGGTGGTGCATACCTGTAATCCCAGCTACTCGGGGAGGCTGAGGCAGGAGAATCGCTTGAACCTGGGAGGCAGAGGTTGCAGTGAGCTGAGATCGCACCACTGCACTCCAGCCTGGGTGACGGAGCAACGATCCATCTAAAAAACAAAAACAAAACAAAACAAAACAAAAACTGAGTGAAAAGTTTTGTGGAAAAAAATAGACAATGATAAAAACAGACTTCAATTGTTTTACAGCTTGAGTAATAGAAATCATGTCTGTTTTACCACAACATGTAAAATGTGAAAAGAAACTTATTGCCCTCAGTATTTTTAAAAATATGGATATTGTGGAAACATAGATGCCAGCCTCTTAGAGTGTCCAGCCTTGAGTCCCACCCGAAGAGTCTGCAAGAAAAGGCACCACCTCTGCACCACACTCCACACCCAACTGCTCTGATTTCCGCATCTTACTGCAATTGAATGTCCATGCTCTCCTTTTCAGCCAATCATCCTCTCCTTTCTTCTTCATAGCATGGATTTCATTGCTTATTCCTCGTGTGAAATCATGACCCCTACACTTTGCTCACCTGCAGTTAGTCTACTACCTTAATATAGCGGTTCCTGCATGCTTGGTATCACAAACAGGGGGCTGACATCCAAGGGTGACAACCAGCTGCGAGGTGAGGGTGGTAGACCTCGAATCCAGGGCTGCTGGGTGACAACACGTGTGCTGCCTCACTCTGTGCTACTGCACTGCACTTGGGATCTTAATCCTGCAGATCTGTGACTGCTCAAACAAAATCCCAAGTTGAATATGTAGGGGAGTTCCAGGACAGAAGAACCTAATCATGACCAAATCTGGAGTGCACAGAAGAAAATCTCGACAGGTGCAGAACAGTCCCATTAGGGAATGTGGTTTATTCAAACTGCCTCAGCAGAACAGGTCCATGAAGTAGGTGCTGAGGCGTGGGCTGGATACAGACAGAGGAGGACGGTCCTGGCTGAGTCTGAGCCCAAGCTCAAGTTATCTCTGGGAATGATGGTCCGTGTACCTTCTCACATGCCCACGAACTCTAAGGAAATAAGGTGGCAAAAGCAAGCATATCTTTGTGCAGATTTGTGATGTTTTGCTACACTGCTTTTCCTTTCAACATGTGGTATTTGAGGAAGAAAGCACCCAAGACCATTCGTTTTGGAGCAATGACTATGACTAGAGAAGTCGTAAAGCACGATGCGCTATGTTTTAGGAGTAAAGGGGCATCTGTTCCTCATGATGCTGCTTTATTTATTTAATAGCGTTTCTAGGGGGAAATATTAAAAAAACTCAGTGCACCGTTATCAAGGCCGATGCCTTCATCATGGAAGACCGGGCTTTACTACATAAGCAGGAAATGCTCCCACGAATATCACAGCAACCTATTTTTTTTGAAGTTTGCTTTCACTTTGTATATTATTTGTTTATTATCAGGAATGTTACATAAAGAGATTTTGTGTTACAAATGGTGTCTGAGTAAATTATGATTTCAAAGCATTTTTACAGATATCTTAGTGGAAATTTCTGCCTAGGATAGATTTCCTAGTGTCTTCACAAAGCAAGACCAAAATCTTAGTAATAAACGCATATGGGGCCAGACTTTTAAAATGTCATTTTAAATTTAAATTTGTGTCAAAGATCACCTTTGGGGAAATCTGGCACTTGGGGAAAATAAACTGAAACTGTAGTTCAGTGGGGTCTAGATCATCAGAATCCTTGTTCTTCAATGGCTTACCTGGTTTAAAATGTTTCCTTAATTGAAAGGATGACTTTTATGCTTATATAACTTTTATGCTTATAACTCATAATCCTTTTTCTTCAGTAGCTTACTTGGTTAAGAAAATTTCCTTAATTGAGACAATGACTTTTATGCTTATAGGCAGAGAAAATGATAACTTAGCAAGAAGAGATGCAATTTTTAATCATTAGCTTCTTGGAGACTTTGTAGCTTTTCAGTTTGTTCATGTTCAATTTTGTTTGAATTCTGAATTATCTTTTCTTCATTTGTAAAATGGGAACTGTAATGTATAATTTGTATTTTTCAGAGAATTTAATGTATTTTTAAAAGAATTTAAATCATACAGACAATATTAAGAGGATGGTATTATTCCTTTATTCCAGAGGAATAATCTAAGCCTGAAGGACTTTTGTGATATGTGCTTTGTACAAGCATTAGGTATAAATGTCTCTCATTTTATGACAATGTTATGACTGCAAAGTAATTCTAATTCAGTAAAAATAATAAATTATAATTTACCAGTTTCTACATATGTTTTTATCATAACTTCTTGATTTTCAATCAAATTTTAAAATGAATTAAATTTATCCCCAAAAATAAATTTATCTTATTAAATTTATCTTTATAAAAAGATTTATCATAACTTTTTGATTTTAAATCCAATCAGTGCATATTAATATTTCCATTAGTGTTAAATACAATATTTAAAATAACTTTTTGCTTTATCAGTAATAAAATCCTTAAGACTAAAACTGCTTTCCTAATTGGCATACTTAAATGCTAGTTTTTAAATTTTCTCAGTATTTTATAAGAATCAGTCTTTAAAGGCATAAATGACATTTGACCTCAGTGTTGAAAGTTGTATTTCTTACTAGCATTGACGCCATGACATTCACGCCATGCTTTTAAGTTTGTAGCATGATGAGGAAAGGGTGTTAATTACATCTGGAAACTTGAATATATTTTAAAGGTTTGCAGAATAACATTTGCTAAATTCCTTATTAGATGTCACTTAGGATTTGCTGTTCCCAGAATCTGAGGGGAGGAAATAAAACTTTCTTAGAAAATGGATTCCATGATTGAAAGAAAAATTCACAAATAAAGGCAATATGAAATAAGATACACTGTAAAAATATCTGTAAGTTTCTATCATTATCATTTTGAACAACCTGTGTTACCACTTAGCTCCAGCACTGTTGTCTAACAAGATGATCATCCTGAAATGCATACCCAGAGATGCCCAGAAGGCTCCTTGCAAAGGCTCGAAATAGCTTCACACACATACTGTCCTTAACAGATCCTTTTTTATTTCATAAATGTTCAAGTGCCACATGATCAAATGCCTAGTACAGGGCTTCAGGGAATACCCAGATATCTAAATAATAATAGGAATAAAGGCAGATCGCACATGATGTACATCACAGTATAGAAAGTTTTTCTGCACATCACTTGGTGTATAATGCCAGAAGGCACTAGCAGGTCAAAGTACCTGCAGCTATTCCAATCACAAAACTGAACATATACCTAAGTTTGAGTGTCTTTCACTGCAGTTTCAAAACCTTCTGCGTTCAGGTACATCATATGAAGAAACTTACCTTCTGCACTAGAATATAAGTCAAATAAGGGAGAGGATAGCAAAAATATAAATTAAATTATAAGTGAGATGCTGTCATTTGGAGCATTTTGTCAAATTATTTTTAGATTAAAAGATACAAAAACTATGGGAACTCTCTTTCTCTCTGCTTTCTTTCATTCATTCTTTCATTCTTTCTTTCTTTCATTCTTGACGGAGTCTCGCTCTGTCGCCCACGCTTGAGTACAGTGCTGTGATCTCGGCTCACTGCAACTGCCGCCTCCGAGGTTCAAGTGATCTTCCCACTTCAGCCTCTCGAGTACCTGGAACTACAGGCTGGTGCCACCACACCCAGCTAATTTTGGTATTTTTAGTAGAGATGGGTTTTTTTTACCATGTTGCCCAGACTGATCCCAGACTTCTGGCCTCAAGGCCTCCTGCCTTGGCATCCTAAAGTGCTGGGATTACACGTGTGATCCACCCTGCCCTGTCTAGAAAGTACAGGAATTTTTTAAATCAGTTTTTAGAAAGATGCACTGTAGCTTCTTATACTCAAATTATGCTTTTAAATATGTAAAGACTGGTGTGGAACATAAAATGAAAGCTTGTGACAGAGGCGTTGTTAAGAGCCGAGCTTGAGAAACACAGTGCTGGGGAGTAGGAAGCCTGGAGAAGCACAGAGAAGCCACCCCAGAGTGGGGAGGCGGGAGATGCATGGGAGAAGCCACCCCAGAGTGGGGAGGCGGGAGACGCCTGGAAGAAGGCCCAACCCAGGAGCTCACAGATCCTAAGCCAAGGCCAGGGCTCAAAAGATGTGAGTTGCACGAATGATTGTGTGTTAGAATTGTTCACGTTCAGTGAATAACTGTTGTCTTTTTCCATTATCATCTACTTACACTTCACCTACTACACAATTTCCTCTGCAGATCCTTCTGGTGTGTATCAGAGATAAAGCCATAATAACGTTCCTCTTTGGAGTGGACAGAAGGGTGCTTTGTGTGACCTGACCCATTGGATTTAAACCACAAAAGCCTCACCTCTGGCCCTCAGTGATGTCCTGATCCGTTTCCCTCTTTAACATTTTGTTTGTAGAGGCTACTTTGTATTTTACAATATGCGGTGAGCCTCATTTAAATTATTCAAATGTGGGTATGTGAATGGATAAAGAACAAACAGATAAATGAATAAACTGATACCTCAGTAAATGAATAATAGAACTAAACCCAGAAGAATGTATTTCTAAAATGTTAGTGATAAGCAGGAACAATTTCAGTTCTAATTCATTTTAAAAAATAAAACATATTTCAAAAACGTGCACATGCTTCCATGACTTCACCATCTTTTTCTGCCTCCTTTTTGGTTTTCTGGAGAGCAAAACAGCTTATACATATGTAACAAACCTGCACGTTGTGCACATGTACCCTAGAACTTAAAGTATAATTAAAAAAAAAAGTTATTGTTCAAGGAGCAAGTTAGAAAAAGAGTTATAAAAATGAAACTTTTTTTTCCACATCCCCACAAAAAACCACACTGTAATATTACAAAACAATGATAGAAAACATAGTCTATCTTCATGTTCATTTATGGATTTCTGGGTTAGGATATTTGTTTTCTCCAAAATAATAATTTCATTTTTTCATTTGCTTGCCAGAAGGACAGAATGCTCATTAAGACTTTGGCAGCTTCATTAACATGTGGACTTTTCCTTCAAGTAGCATTATAATATTAAAAGTTAAGATAGCACATGAACAGTACACAGGCACAACTAAGAGAATGGTATTCTATTAGTTGTCTTCTCTGGTTTAATCTGGAATGTTAAGCAAGCCAAAAGAAAGTAAAAATATTTTCAAATATTTTATACCCTGCAGGATTGGCTGCCCTGAGAAGTATAACACCAGCCAAACAAAGGAGATTATTATACAGCGATAGCCCCAAATCAGCTCCAGTGTACCTCTTATGAGCTGCATAATGATGATTATCCCTTCATTTCCTCTGAGCTTTATAAACCTAACAACACTATTCTTCTTGGCATGGAAAATAAATATTCATTTCCCTCCTCTCCCCTTTTCTTTTCTTTTTCCTTTTTCCTTTTTGACATGGTCTTGCTCTGTTGCCCAGGCTGGAGTGCAGTGGCATGATTATAGCTCACTGCAACCCCGAACTCCTGAGCTCAAGCAGTCCTTCCACCTCAGCCTTCTAAGTAGCTGGGACTACAAGTATGCATCACCCTGCGCAGCTAATTTTTTTAAAATACTATTTTTTATAGAGAAGGGTGTGGCCATGTTGCCAAGGTTGGTCTAAACCTCCTGGACTCAAGTGATTCTCCTGTCTTGGTCTCCCAAAGTGCTGGGTTTACAGGTGGGGGCCACTGCACCCAGCCTGACATATATTTTTATGCTTAACACCTGCCTTGATGCCTAGAATGTAGAATATACTCACAAATATTTGTTGAATGAAAGAAACAATTGAAAAAATGTTTCTGAGGGAACAAAAGTACATATATCCCCACTGCAATAGTGAAACCTACACACAAAGGCTGTCTTTGCCCCTGTATTTCTGTCTTCTCATTTTGAGAAATGTTTAAGTTCTGTGGTTATATCAGGGATTTAGCAGAGCTGGGCGTGAAGTTGTGGGAGAAAGAGGCAGGAAATTAGGAACAGGAACGTGAGGAAATAGTTTCTAGAGACATATAGAGAGCCTCCCCCAGCGTTTTTGTCTCCTTCGTTATTTCTTCCATCTGAGATAGGCCTATTACGCTCTTTCTACCTCCATGTGGGTTTCATTTTTTTTAGGGCCAACAAGAAAACAGATGCAACCTTTCTATATGGAAAAGGTAACAATCTTTTTAGATATTAAACTAGTGTTTAGTGCTTGCAACAATGCAGAGATAATCACCTGTACATTTGCACCATTCCAAGGAGTTCCTAGTCTGGAAGAGCCGCCAACATTCTCTCTCCCTTCCGTAAAGGCTGGGTGTCCTTCAAGCCCCTGAGTCTATTCTTCCAGAGGGTAAAACTCAGCTTTGGAGTTGGGCTAAAGAATGTTCAGCCCAACTGAACTTTCTTGGAGTAGGGTTTCAAATACAGGTTCTGCCACACCAGGTAGTAACCTGTAATTCTCAATAGTCTTTTCCAAAAATGAAAATAATAACCTTTTAGTCTTGTTATCAGAATTAAATAATTATGTATGCAAAACATGGGGCATAGTATTTGATACATATTAAGTATTTGATAAAAAGTAGCCATTATATTTATTGAGTTTCCACCTCTCCTCTTTATTTTTCCTACAATCTCTTTAGGAATGTACATGGAAGATGATGAAACTCAAGCTATCACAAGGCAACAGCATGGTGGCTAAGCATACATGCCTCGAGTTAGACTTCTGTGCTTCAAATTCTAGGTCTCTCACTTCTAATTGTGCAATAAGGCAGCTGACTAACATCTTGGTGATTCAGTTTCCACATCTTGAAATGGGGATAATAATAGCTTCAATGTCACGGTCTCATTATTTTAAAAATCAAATGCATTAATGTGTGTAAAAAGTTAACACCACCACCTGACACATTATATGCTATCTACACTTAGCTATGGTTAATACCCCAAAGTTGTGCAACTTTTTAAATCTAAGATAATTAGATTGTGGTTCAAGACTTGGTCAGACCTTATATGGGTTAGAAAGGAAACCTGGCTGTGCATGGTGGCTCATGCCAAATAATCCCAGCACTTTGGGAAGCTGAGGCAGGTGGATCACCTCAGGTCGGGAGTTCACAACCAGCCTGGCCAACATGGTGAAACCCTGACTCTACTGAAAATACAAAAAATTAGCTGGGCGTGGTGTTGGGTGCCTGTAATCCTAGTTGCTTTAACCTGGGAGGTGGAGGTTGAAGTGAGCCGAGATCGTGCCATTCATTGCACTCCAGCCTGGGAAACAGAGTGAGACTCCATCTCAAAAAAGAAAAAAAAAAAAAAAGGAAACCCTAGAACAGAGATCTCAGTGTGGCAGGGAGCAAGGTGATCCCCTCAGTTAATCAACCAGATATAGGATTGATTTCTAAGGGATATTAATTCACTGGGTGTCTATGTATTAGACCCTGTATTTTTTCTTAGTTTTGGTAGTTCTCAAAGAATCTTGGTGTCCACATATTTATCCTTTTTCTTCATCCTCTGAGACACTCTTTTAGAATCAGTGAAAGAGGAGGTAGTAATGTATTTATTGATGAGATATTCAATTGTACAAAATGGAGCAGAGCAGGTAGCACCAATCTTCTATGGAATATCTAAACATTTTTTCAGACCCCAAATCTTCTACTGACTTATTAGAGGTTGGCTGACGGCTTCTAACCTGAGTAGAGAGAATGACGTACCAGCACAAAATTCTACTTTATTTCTACATTTTTTTCCTTCTGGTTTATTTGTTGATCTGTATCTTGAATGGAAGCTTAGAGTCAATTTTGGAAAATCTCTGAACCAGTAAGATGAAGGATGTATGGTTTCTGTTTCTGTGGTGTAACATGGAGTTTCACCAATAACACGCTGGATGTGTTTGGTGTCGACACTGCGTGTCTCTTCTGCATGTCGTTTGGCATTGCCAGTGGGGTCCTCTCACAGTGAGAGGTGACAATGTGCTAGCAGTCCTCACTCTCAGCGCCTCCTCGGCCTCCGGCCTCAGCTTCCACTCTGGCGGCGCTTGAGCCCTTCAGCCTGCCAAGGCACCGTGGGAGCCCCTCTCTGGGCTGGCTGAGGCCAGAACCTCCTCCCTCTGCTTGCGGGGAGGTGTGGAGGGAGAGGCACGGTGGGAACCCCAGCTGCACTGCTCGCAGGCATGGGCTCCGCGGGCCCAGCACACGGAGCAGCCAGCCAGGGCCGCCAGCCCAGGGCAGTGAGGGGCTTAGCACCCGGGCCAGCAGCTGCAGAGGTTGCGCTGGGTCCCCCAGCAGTGCCGGCCCGCTGGGGCTGCACTCAAATTCTCACCAGGGCCCTAGCTGCCTCCCTGCAGGGCAGGGCTGGGGAACCTGCAGCCTGCCCCTGCGGTGAGCTCCTGCGCAGCCTGAGCCTCCCCTATGTGGCCGCCCCCTGCTCCATGGTGCTCAGTTCCATGGACAGCCCAAGGGCTGAGGAGTGCAGGCGCAGCTTGGGACTGGTGGGCAGCTCCACCTGTAGCCCTGGTGCAGGATTCACTGGGTGAAGCCAGCTGGGCTCCTGAACTGGATGAGAACTTGGAGAACTTGGAGAACTTTTATATCTAGCGGGAGGATCGTATGTGCACCAATCAGCACTCTGTATCTAGCTAACCTAGTGGAGACTTGGAGGCCTAACACTCTGTGACTCTGTGTCTATCTTGAGGATTGTAAACACACCAATCAGTACTCTGTGTCTAGCTCAGGGTTTGTAAATACACCAGTCAGTACTCTGTGTCTAGCTCAAGGTTTGTAAAGGCACCAATTGGTACTCTATCTAGCTCACTCTGTATCTAGCTGTCTAGCACTCTGTGACTCTGTGTCTAGCTCAAGGATTGTAAATGCACCAATCAGCACTCTGTCAAAATGGACCAATCAGCTCTCTGTAAAATGGACCAATCAGCAGGATGTGGGTGGGGCCAGATAAGGGAATAAAAGCAGGCTGGCCGAGCCAACAGTGGCAACCCGTTCTAGTCCCTCTCCAGACTGTGGAAACTTTGTTCTTTCGCTGTTTGTGGTAAATCTTGCTGCTGCTCACTCTTTGGGTCCACGCTGCCATTGTGAGTTGTTAGGAGCAGTAACACTTACCGCAAAGGTCTGCAACTTCACTCCTGAAGCCAGCGAGACCACGAACCCATGGGGAAGAATGAACAACTCTGGACACGCTGCTTTTAAGAGCTATAACACTCACCATGAGGGTCCACAGCTTCACTCATGACAGAGAGACCACGAACCCACCAGGAGGAAGAAGCTCCAGACACATCTGAACATTTGCGGGAACAAACTGCGGACACACCATCTTTAAGAACCGTAACATTCACAGTGAGGGTCTGTGGTTTCATTCTTGAAGTCAGTGGGATCAAGAACCCACCAATTCCGGACACAACAGCAGAAAGAGGCTCGTTCAAGGTGCTCTGCGTGTGGTCACGGGTGGTGGAGGACAGCAGGGCAGTGCTTCTCTGTTCCTGTTACAGGTAGTTAGGTACAAGGTAGGCTGGAGAGGGCTCTCCCCCCAGCTACTAGAAATGTCAGGTGATAGTTCACAATTATCACATTGCCTGTCTAAAAATAATTCAGCAGTGCCAAGGAGAGGCCATTTCCTGATGGTCCACACCTATTAACATCAAAATGTTAATTGAATGCAGACCCGAGGGAGAAACAACTTCCTGCACATACATGTTCAAGGACAAAGATGGCAGAGCGTGACTTTCCGTGTACCCTCCACCAGAATAAGGTGGGCACTCTGCTCGAAGGGTAAAATCATGGGAAAGAGCGGAGTCTTATCAATAAAGTCCTGGGATCTAGCCAGGGGCGTTGGCTCATGGCATGTAATCCCAACACTGTGGGAGGCCAGGGCAGGTGGATCACAAGGTCAGGAGTTCCAGCCTTACCAACACGGTGAAACTCCGTCTCTACTAAAAATACCAAAAAATCTTTTGGGCATGGTGGTGCGTGCCTGTAATCCCAGCTACTCGGGAAGCTGAGGCAGCAGAATCGCTTGAACCCAGCAGGAGGAGGTTGCAGTGAGCTGAGATCAAAACCGCCACTGCACTCCAGCCTGGGCAACAGAGCGAGACTCCAGCTCAAAAAAAAGGAAAGTCCTAGGATACCAGTGAAATGGACTTGACCATCTGTCTTTAACCTTCAGGTGCCAGCTCTGTTCTCTCCCAAGCGCACGTTCCTTTCCTGTTTTAAGGCCTTTTAAAATGAACTTCCACTCCTGCTCTGGACTTGCCTGGGTCTCTTTTTCTCCTTTATGCCCCTCAATCAAATTCCTTCTTCTGAGGAGGCAAGGGCTGAAGTTTCTACGGACCCATATGTGATTCCCCACATGAAACTGGGATCTCTCCAACCGGTCATATTCCTAGGCCCCTACACAAGTTTCCTAGAGGCGGGGTCCTGGGGACAGGAGCTCCCAGGCGTGCGCCCTGCTCAGCATGAGCAGGTGGCATTGAGACCTGGTGGCAGCACCTGTAGAGGAAGGAGGGGTTCCTGGGCACCCCCAGCCTAAGGCCAGACCCAGAGCCACCGTTGCAGGGGCCGTTCGAGACAGTGGCCCAGAGCACAGTCCTGGGGCCTGCACAGTACCTCACAGAGGAGACCACCCAGAACATTAGGCTTTCCAGAAACTTCGGGGAAAATAATACCTCTCATAGCTGTGTAGCTCTGAGGTGTTGAGGGGCTTATGGATAAGCTCAACCATCACGTGGCGCAGCTCAGGGGCTCTGTGGGGAAAGCTTCTCCTCAGTCCCCACGCCTGTCCACCCCTCATCTCTTCCCGCCATCACTTCCTCAGGCTCCCTGTCCCAGGCTTCTCAGGTCAGGCAGCTACCATAGAAACCTTGAAATGTGTGTGCTTGGGCGCCCGTGACCCAGTTTAGTAACTCCAGTTGTCTGTCCCTGGGAAGGCCTGACGCTGTAAAACTCCATTCAGGGCGATATCATTATCTTTTCCCACTGGGACCCCCAAACTCAGCCCATACACCTCTCTCTGTGTGCGTTTACCATCTCTTCTCTGTACAAAACAGTGTTTGAATAGAAACATTCTATGTGCTCCTTGCACATGAATATCTAAGTGTATATAAACACTTTACTTGCATTATATGACATGCAATGTTTATACATACTATGTAAAATATATGCTAAATAATGTTTTGTTTTATGAGAGAATTTCTGAGTTGAATTCTCTTAATCCAGGGTAAACACTTCTCCTTAACTCCTGTATCAGTCATGTATTGTCTGGATTTTAATCCTAACATGTTTATAGTGCTTCTACACAAATTAAAATCTCTAATCCAGTTTGAATTTTTTTGTAAATGCTGTTTTTTAGGGTTCATGATCATTGATCTTTTCAGAGAAAGCGCTTGATTTTCTTCTTTTACAAATACTGTTTGTTTTCTGTTCTTTTCAATGATTATCATTTTGTCTTTAGTAAATCTTTTCATGTATTTTTAAAAATAATGGTATTCTAATTTTTAAATAGTGTATTGTGGAAGGTTGTTTTGTATTCCTTTCTTTTTCATTAATGAAGGCATAAATTGCACTCTGAATACAGCTTTCATTGAGTTCTTTGAGTTAGAGATGATTTGTTTTTTGCTCGTATTTTCACTGCATTCAAAATAACTTTCTGCTTTTATTTCTTTGATTAATGAGAGTATTGCTTAATAATCAAGTACTTCTTTTGTTTCTACTGAAGTGAAATAAAGATAACATACAATTAGCCGTTTTAAAATGTCCAATTCAGTGACATTTAGTGTATTCACAATGTTGTGAAACAACAATATCTCTTTGATTTCAAAATTTGTAATCACCCCAGGAAAATAGCTCTACCCATTAAGGAGTTTCTTCCATTCTCCTCTCTCCCTGTCCCTTGGTGACTGCTGATCTGCTTCCTCCCTCTGTGAATTTATACTCTTAAAAAGTTTTCCAAACCTGAAGGAGGTTTTGTTTATGTGGGTTGTATCCGTCAGTACTAGAAAGTAAAACTGAGTTAAAGTATATGCGAATCAATTAATTTATGAAAATAATAACCCCTTTACATATCAATATACATATTTTTAATGAAGAAACTAAAATAAGTAGAATTAAAATAAATCTATTTTATGTTTGGTTCAACAAAAGATGGTTGAATTATTTTGTTGGCTTCTGCATGCAATTTATAGCCATGATACCTATCGTGTAGCCTTTAGAAAAATTTACTGTGTGCTCAGGAGAATAAAAGAGGACGGCACATACCGTCTTCATCTTCTTCTTATGAAAATTCTTTGCACCTCCAAAGCACCACGAAGAGTTTCTGCTCTGTCCCATTGGAGGTTTCTGGGACCATACTCTGAGAACCACTACTTAAATGATTTGTTATTTCTGTTTGGAAATTTAAAGATTTTATTTTTATTCAAGCAACTCATGAATTTTACCATTATTTACCTATGTCAGTATCTTTTTATCCATCTTATACATAAATGGTGAAGTTGTTCCAAGTGTAATCAGGGAAAATTTCCTTCATTATTACTTTCGTCATTATTTATTCTACGTCTATTTATCTTATTTTTTTTTCTGGGAAACTGGTTATTTGAGATTTTTTTTCTCCAGGATATCTTATATATTCTAATGTGCAAGTTATGTATTTAATTTTTCCTTCTGTTAATTTTGTGTTATTATTTTTCACTTCTTTGCCAGCTCACTAATTTGTTCTCAGCACAGGTCACCCTCATTTTCTATTCATCTAATACATTTTAACCCCCCTGCCATGTTGTTAATACCATAAAGTCTCATTTTAAATTATAAGTAAATATCTGCAAATGTTTATTTTTAAATTTTAAAAAGTTTTTAACCTTTCTTCCAATATTTTTGTCAGCTGTCTCCTAGAGTAGTAGTATTTCTCTGGTTGTTTTCTATGATGACGCCTGTCTTTGGCAATGTCTTTTACTTAGCTAGATCATCATATTTACATGCTTAATTTCTGGGGCTCAGGTCTACCAATTGTTATTCAAGCAGTTGGAATCCCACAAGAGGAGGACAGTGCAGCACCCTACATCCCACTAATGAACAGAGTTTAAGATGCAGTCTACCCCGTATGCCCTTTGCGTTCATTTAATTAACAAACTTATTGAATTCTTGAATTCCTGCTCTGTTCCAGACGCTGGGCTGGTGCTTAAAAAGAGGGGAAGGTGCCATACAAGACACAAAGGTGGGCCGGGGCTGAGGAGGAAATCCACGCTGGCCTCAGTCACTGTCAGACCCATGCCCACCTATGCAGTCGCCACAAACTACCTCCCCAGGTCTTGTCTCACATGGCAGGAATTTACTTTAAAACATCTGTCTTTGTAAGACAAACAACTTTGAGACATCTCCTGCCTATAAATGTGGATATATTCTTTCAGATAAATATGTAAAATTCAAGTATGATTTTCAAATAGTCGAAACAGCTTTAAGAATCTCCCTAAAGTGACTTTTGTAGATCAAAAACAGGGCTCAGTTGAATTATGTTCTTACTGTATCTGTTACATGATCAAAAAAGAAATCGTGTTTTCTTCTTGTCAGTTCATCACTTGTTGAGAATATTGGGTTTCCTCATTTTTTATTAAGTATTCTTTGAAAGATAAATAAAATGTAATCTTCTAAAGAAAATATTCTACTTAGCACAGTATTTTAATATACTAAACCTATTATGACCAAAGAATTTGTTTATACCATGTACTGTTTGTTAGCGATGAGGTAAGAGATAAAAAAGATTGAAAACCCTAATTACATTTTGAGGAAGAAATTGTATCCACCGCTCCATAATGCATTATTAAAGTGGCAGGAGAAACATTAACTTTTTAACCATCATGAAGAAAAAAATCAAACACGTTCCTGCTGAGCCACAACTTAATGGTGGTTCCATATTTCATGCAATATTGCTACAGGCAAGCAGAACGCTTGTAGTGAGGCTCTGTCATGCTGAGAAAACTGGCACTACGTGGATGGAGTCTGCAGAAGTGAAGGGGCATGTTATGTTTGTGCATTAGCAGCTGAATCACTCATGGACTGGAGATCCAGAAGAACCTCTCTCTTGCGACTTATGTTGACCCCCAGGCCGACTGGAACTCCACCGGAGAGTTTTCCCTGTTCTTAAACTTAATGCAGACCAACTAAAGCCAGATGGCATTTCTAATTGGAAACCATCAAAATGGAGAATAGTTTCTTTTATTTTGATAATTTAAGGATCAAACTACTAATTCATCAACGTAATTTTTCCACTACATGATGGGCAACTTCAGAGTCCATATTGGATCGCAGCCTCTAGGGTCTTGCAGTTTATCTTTCTTCTGTAAGTCAGCCGATGTATAAATGCAGGTCAATGCAAGGTGTCTAATTATTATTATCATTGCCTTTAAGGAAGATTTTGTTTTTATTTTCTGGCAACCCAGTCCTGTCTGTAGCATGACAGCAAATGCCCGTCGGAAATGCCCTGGACCCTGGCAAATGTAGTGGGTAATTTCACGCAAGCCTAGAGACATGTCTCTCCTGGCATGAGCCTCTCCATGTGTGTTTTCCCCTCCTGCCTCAACACCTGGAGCTTGCCATGGAGGCACAATCTTGAATTGGGGCTGGATGACGAGACCATGTTCCCAGGGCCAGGGATCCTCTCAATCAGTGAAAGATGGAAGCAGGTCATTGCCCCAGCTTTCCATCTGTTAGAGGCAACAGTGCTTGTGGTTGTCTTGTGCACTTCTTGGAGATCCTGGTGGGATCAAGTCCCCATTGCTCATAGCATGAATCATGAAATGTGCCCTTGTAATACTCCTCCTCCTCCTCCGTTCCCTCATCCCTCTTGCCCCTTCAATCTTGTACCTAAAATCATCTCCCAAACAAACCACCCACCCTCAAGTTCTTCAATTAGTTCCCCGCCCCCCGCACAAAATAATCCCAAAACAACCCCAAAATAGACACACTTAGTGTTGCTAGCTTCTCTCTTTGCTCCTGACAGTGTAATAATAACCTTTTAATTTATATGTATTGGTGCTTAAAATGTATCCTTTTCCAAAAATTGTTAGAGCTTCTATGTACCTCATCCATGTGATAGTTAAAATGGTTTGAAAAGTAAAATGGTGGTTTCCAGGGGCTGTGAGATTGAGGTGTTGGGGAGATCTTGGCTAAAGGCTACAAAATTTCAGTGAGACAGGAGGAATAACTTTAAGAGCTCTGTTATACAACATGGTAACTGTAGTTGGTAACATTATATTGTATTTTTGAAAATTGCTAACAGAAGATTTTGAGGGTTCTCACCACAAATAAGTGACAAGGATGTAAAGCAATGCATATGTTAATTAGCTCAATTTAACCATTCTACAATATATCCATATTTTAAAACATTATGTTGCACAAATAGGTATAATTTGTATTTATTAATTAAAAATAGTTTTTAAAGACTTAGTAATATCACACTCATGAATTAGAAAACTCTAGTTCAGATTTCGTGCATTTTAATTCTTATATACACAATTTCTTATCCTGGTGATAAATATTTTCCAGTAGCCCATCATCAGTTATTCTACTAATGCTTTTTGTACCAATCAGTGTTCTGAAAAAAAAAAATCTCCTTTTTTGTTAGTGTCTGAATAATGAGAGCATTGAAAATTGGACATCTCTTGCAAAGAAAAATGTCTCTTCAAAATGATAACTGGGTAGTAAAACTGCTTTTGATTGTAATAGTCATAGTGAAGAAATGCATATCTCTTAGAGCTGATTAAGTCACAGTATTATTGATTGTTGGTTTTATTCATTATTAAGTTGGTGGAATGGGACTCATCGGACTTTCCATTATTTCTTTAGGAAAGTTGTACTTGTAGATAATATAAAGCAGTAAGTATGTGGAATTGATGTTAGAACAGGGTCATCATTCATCATGAACAAGTTCGCAGTCAAGATCTTTGTCCAGCAAACAAATATAATATACATAAAATAAAATACCAAAAACCAAACTATTCAAAACAACTTCTTGAGAAAATTTCCCTGCCAATAAAGAAGGATCACATTCAAAGTGTATCTTAAAACCTAATGTCTTTCCCCTATGTTCCTTGTTCTCCCTCCTTCTCCTGTATGGCGTCAGTGCTGCCAAAGTCCTCTTCATTCATTTATTAAAGCCTCTGTCCCAAGTTTTAAGCCCCTTATACTCCTCAAATGCAGACTAACATAACTTTGTTTTTATTTTTTAACAAATATATATAGCACATACTATATATGGGACACTGTTGTTGTTGTTATTATTATTATTTAGAGGGAGTCTTGCTCTGTCACCAGGCTGGAGTGCAGTGGTGCAATCTTGGCTCACTGCAACCTAAGCCTCCCGGGTTAAAGCAATTCTCCTGCCTCAGCCTACAGAGTAGCTGGGACTAAAGGCATGCGCCACCATGCCCAGATAATTTTTATATTTTTAGTAGAGATGAGGTTTCACGATGTTGGCCAGGCTGGTCTCGAACTCCTGACTTCAGGTGATCCACCTGCCTCGGTCTCCCAAAGTGCTGGGATTATAGGCGTGAGCCACTGCGCCTGGCCTACCACTGGAGATTTTAACAGGCCTTTTAACTAATAAAGCAGGTAGACATAGGTTAACAAGGCTGTGGAGACTTTATTAGGCCTATTAACAAATGTGACCTACTTGACCCTTACAAAACACTCCTCTTCAACAGCAGAAGACACAGTCTCTTCAATTGCACATGGGACGTTCACTGAGATAAACTACACTCTATACCATTAACAAAAAGGCTTAGTAAATTAAAAATGCTTGATACTATGTTATATTATCTGATCACAACACAGACTATAAATTGATAACAGAATATATGGGAAAACTCCTCCTATTTGGAAAGTAAACAAAGCTCTCCTATAGAACCCATGGGTTATTTAGTTTCTAAATATAAGGAGATTTCCTGTGGGTTATGTAGAAGAGTGTTGTTTAATTTCCAAATATGAAGTACATATTACCTAAAAATTTAAAAAAATTTAAAAAAATTAAACTGGATGAAATGAAAACAGAAAAAAAACTTTTAAAAATGTTGTCAAATAAAATCCAGTGATTTATTAAAAGGATAGCGTGTTATGACCACTGGGGTCACTTTCAGGAATACAAGATTGGTTTAATGTTCTTGAAAATCATTGTAATTCATAATCTTAACAGACTGAAAATTAAAACCTGCATACATGATCATATCAATAAATGTGGAAAGAACATTAGATAAAAATTCAGCATCCATTTATCATACGGCTTTTCAGCTGACTAGGAACTAAGAGAAACTTCCTGAACCCAATAAAGGGCATCCATGTAAATTTTATAGTTAATTTCTTACTTAATGATGAAAGACTGAATATATTCCTCATAATATCAGAAACAAAAATAATATCCACTTTTACAGCTATTCAACATGTAATGAACTTACTAAGCAAGTGCCATGAACAAGAAAAATAAAGGCAAAGAGATTAGAAATATGAGATAAAATGTATGTATTTATATTATGTGATTGTTGTGGATTTTTGTTTTAAACCTAGACAAAAGTTACTAGACATAACAAGTGAGGTGGCACTGTTGCATGGTTCAAGATCACAATTTAAATCGATACTAGCAATGAGCAATTTCAAAATAAAATTTTAAAAATTATAGCATTTACAAAATTAAAATATGACAGATTTAGTAACAGATTTAACAAGATCCATACAAGACTGCATGCTGAAACTATAAAACATAGCTGAGAGAAATTACAAATGATCTAACAAAAGATGAAAGAATGAAAAGGAGAGATAATACTAGACCATGAATGAGAGGACTCAGTGCTTTCAAGATGTAAGCTTATTCATCTGTAGATGGTCTGTAGGATCAACACAATTCCAGTCAAGAGCCCCAAAGGATGTTTTATTTATTTATTTAGGAATTGACACACTAATTGTAAAATTTATATGAAATTGCAAAGAGCCCAGAATAGTCAACATGATTTAAAAAGAACAAAGGACGTATATGATTTGAAGATGTCAGTATTGAACTAAAGTAACCAAGGTGGTGTGGGATTGCTCAAGGGAACAGGTGAGAAAATCCAGAGAGAGGCCAGCACATATGGGGTAAAATGATTTTTTTTTTTGACGAAAATGTCAGGTAATTCCATAAGGAAGAGACAATCAACATTTGCACTGAGGAGATGAAACTAGTTCACTGTGTTCTCTAATATGGAAATTATAATATCAAGATGAATACAACTTGTAAGATCAAGTAATTTAGCACAGTTGCTAAACCACTGAGATTTATTCTTTGTAATAATCTTATTTCAAAGGGTGCATTGGGATTATGTGAGATCATGTGCATGGAATCAGTTCCAAGGTGCAAGCGATAAAGTCCTCCAGAGATCACCATTACTCTTTACATTAGTATTGAAGGAAAGGCAAAAGTAGTGCCTACGTCCTAGAATGTTATGAGCAAAATTTAAGGAAAGGGCTTTAAATACTGTCTGGAACATAGCCTTTCAATACATTTAAGCTATTAGCAATAATAATCATGATAGTCTTAGTAGGAGCCGTGTCTTGAGTGAATAGTCAGTACATTCTTGTGTCTACAGCATTTCTGGAATAATGATTCACTACAATCAGCATTTACCTTTTATACTACTTAATGTGTGTGTTGGTGGGTGAAGTCCGAAATTGCTTGTCATCTACTTTCATATCTCTAGTTCCAGCCCATTTCTTGTTTTTCTATACCCTAGTGACCTAAGGCAAGCAAATGGGCTTTAAATGCTGATGAGCTATCTGGACTGTAGTCATTTCACCTAAGTGAAATCATACATCAGGCTTAGTTAATACTGTAAGTTAATACTATGTTAGTTTGCCTAATGATGATATTGTGAGTTCTTTTAATAGCTTTTTCTAAAACTTGCCCTGTCTCTGAAAAGTTATATGAATCAATGGCTTTCACTATTATCAATGAACATTGGAAATATGGGAAATGCACAGTTGAAGAATAACTATGAAAACAACTGAAAAGATTAGCAGTTAGACTATTGAAGTTATTTGCAATGTGCCAAAAAAAAGTTAAAGCCCTTCATTTATACTGTGTGGGTTTGTTACCTTTATGACAGTTTTGTGGACATCACTATGCCCGTAGTAATTTTAAGTATAAGTTAATTTAATTTCTTATTACACTACTGATTATTTCAATTTACCTACATGATGGAGAAAGTAGTTCAGTTTATATTCATCTTTCATGTGTAAAGACAATTTTCCAGAAGAAATAGTTAACTTCTGTTTATTTATTTATTTTTGTTTTTGCTTTCTTTTTTGCTCGTGGTCAAATTATTGGCAATTGTTGTTCAAATTGTGTATCACTTACAAAGGCTTAATTTTATAATTATCTGGGGTCAGCCTGTTCACATTGTCTTAAACATTTATAAAATGAGGGGTTGTAGAGCTCTTTCTGGATGTCCTGGACATCTGACATTTCACACTTGACATGTGGGTGAAACGCATTCGATGTGTAAGTATTAGATATCTTTGTCATCCTTGTAATGCTGAAGAATAAGAAAGTGAGAAACAGTGTTCAGAAAAACTGATTACGGGGATAAATTAGAAAACAGAACCCAGAATCAACTGTCAAAGCTGTGACCAACTCATAGAACTAGCTGTAATTATTGGATTGGCTGGGGGAAGGAACACAAAAACAGAAGGGATCGTCTGGGTATTTGTAAGAAAATAGTTGAGAATATGTTTTTGAAAAAAATGCGTTAATTCAAAATTTTGTCAAGAGACAAATACCCTGAGGCATCTTCAACATAGACCTTTTTATTTCCTACCATTCCCAAAAAGTGAACCCACCAATTTTAAAGGTAAAGTGTCTGTTAGCAAATTTGTTGACATATCTGGAATTTGCACAATAAGTATTTTTAAAGTTGTAGACAATTTAAATTTCCTTGAATATGTGTGTGGCAATTAAAACTCAAACTCTGCCTAATCTAAAGGTTAAAGTGATATGACAACATCAAAACTTTCAGGGAAAAAAACCAAAAAACAGAAAGGCTTCTTTTATCAGTTGAGTATGAAGAAGAATCACCCACTCACTTAATTGTCAATATTCAGTAATAGACAGGAACACATCTTATTTTGGTACAAAACTTATACAAAAGTTAATTATCCAGGGCACAAACTGACAGGTTTGATTTTTCTACTTTGCCCTCTCTTTGAAGGAGACACCTTTTGAAAAAAAACAACTTGAGAGACTATTTTCTTAACTTTTTATTTTCAAACAATTTCAGACTTACAAAAGTGTTGCATAAACAGTACACAAATTCCATGTAGCCTTCACTAAAATTCCCCAAATGTTAATATTTTATCACATTTGCTTTATTCTTTCTCACTATATGTTTTCTTGAAATAGTTGAGAGCAAAAACAGGAACATGTTCTTTCATAACTACAGTGTAACTATTGAAGTCAAGATACTAACTCTGATTCAGTATTATTGCCTAATTTACAGATCTAATTCAAATTTTACCTAACATCCCACAAACATATTTTCTGGCCCAGAACCGAATTAATTCAGCCTAACAGGTTGCTTTTAGCTGCCACGTCTCTTTCATTTCCCTAAATAGGAAATGGCATTTTTTTCCTTCCCTATCCTTTATACTTTTGAAAAGTAAGGGCCAATTATTTTACAGGCTGTCCCTGAATTTGGGTTTATTTAACTGTTTCTTTGTGATTAGATTCAGGTGATTCATATTGTTTGGCAGAAATGCCCAGAATTGGCATCGTGTCTTCAGTTCATTATAGCAGGGGACACTTATTGACTTGTCCTATTAATTGTCATAGTAACTTTGATGTCTTGGTTACATGGGGTCTACCAGGTATTTCAAATGAAAAGTCACTATTTTTCTTTTTGTAAGTCATATATTTTTTGAGAGATTCTTTGAATCTCGTACAGATTCCATTTTCAATATTTCTATTCACTAATTTTAGCATCCACTGACTGATAATTTTTGTCAGAAACACTTGCTGGAATTCTGTTTTTGTTTTTTTGTTCAATAAATAAAAGCAACTTATAAGACATTCTGATATACCTTAGTCAGCTATATGACCTTTTTTTTTCTTTTTAAAACAAAATTGAGTCCACTCCTTACCAGAATACTTCACTCTTCTAGTTCTGCAGTTGTCAATGGGGATAAAGTGGTTTTCTCACATTTATAAAATAAAGATAGAACTAAAATTATTTAAAATGTTTATCATACAAAGGTTAAACCAAAGCAGTTGATGAAAATCGAACTCCAGAAGACATCCTCAATTGAGTCATTTTTATATTATTTATCATAAGGTAACAATGCATTCAACTTGTTTAATGAGAAACATAAAATCCAAAGTTGAATCCCACGTAATCTGGGGTAATAGAGAAATTTTATTACATTTATCTTACTCGAGTCTCTGAAAAGTATGATTTTCCTGAGTAACAAAATAAAACTTAATAATTTAGATCTAACCTTAGTAAAGTATTAGTGAAACTGTCACAACGTATCTAATTCACGGTGTTGCTGCCAGTATTTTTTAAATTAAAAGATTAAAAAATGTATCACAATGATGTATTCATTTGATTTTATTGCATTATCACATCAATTTGTGGGACAATACTGTAGCTGAATCATTGCCCTTATGGTTTGGCATTGCCAAAATATTTTTCTTATCCCATTAACTGTTTAAATAACAAATAATAAATCCAGACATCACACATGCATTGGTATTTTGAGCATATGTTATATTAAGAACACAGAAATGAGAAAGGGCATTAGGAAAAAGAACTTACAAATCATAAACAGTTTTTAAAGTTAAACCGAGGCTAACCAGCTAGTAGAATGGCCAGACCAACGTCGCATTTAGAGAAAGAACTACATTTGGCTCCCTATGAAATCGAACTGAGCACATTTTAAGTCCTCATGCACTGGTGTCCTGCTGGGTTGAGGTTGATAGTCCCTGATAGTGACTTGCTTATCTGGGCATCTGTGTCGAAATAGTCAAATGGGCCAGGTGCGGTGGCCCAGGTACCAAAAATGTAATGCTTTGCCTTAGCAATGTCACTTTGAGGAAAGGTGCTTGGTTTAAGGGAGCCATCCTCTACCATTTTGCCACCTGACACCAGTTTCTTGGAAGACAGTTTTTCCACCGGAAGTGGGGGGATTGCTTTCAGGATGATTCAGGTGCATTACATTTATGGTGTACTTTATTTCTGTTAATGTTACATAGTAATATGATGAAATAATAATACAACTCACCATAATGTAGAATCAGTGGGAGCCCAGAGCTTGTTTCCATGCAACTAGATGGTCCCATCTGGGGGTGACGATCCCATCTGGGGGTGACAAATCATCAAGCATTAGATTCTCACAAGGAGCTTGCAACCTAGATCCCTCACATGCCCAATTCACAATAAGGTTTGCACGCCTGTAAGAATCTAATGCCATTGCTGGTCTGACATGAAGAGAGGGCAGGTGGTAATGCCAGCAATGGGGAGTGGCTATAAATACAGAGGAGGATTTGCTGGCTGGCCCACTGCTCACCTCCTGCTGAATGGCCCAGTTCCTAAAAGGGCACAGACTGACACTGGCCCATGGCCAGGATTGGGGTTTAAGGGATTGCACTAAATTTTCACTTTTCCTTCCATATGAGGGAACAGAGGAAAAATTGGAATCAAAGGATTGTGTGTGTCCATGATGCTTTAGGCAAGATTTAGCTCTGTAGTTAAAAAGTAAATAAATAACATCTGGAAAAAATCTCATTACATTCTAGTCAAACTCTGCATGGGCTTGCAGTTGAAAAAGAGTTTCATTTTTTTCATTAAGTCTTATCTTCATGAATTACCATATACTTATTATTAATAGAAATGTGTAGGTAGTAAAATATCCAAGGAAACCCACAGCTAGGAGAGAAAGCACATTAAAACCAAGTACATTTAAATCAAAGCTCCTTTTATTCAGATTCCTCAAAGATGCATTTAATAGGACCTCAGTGTTTCAGGAATCAAAAAAATTTACAGTTTGATGGACAGAAATATTTACAATTTTAAACTTTTGAGAACTCAAAAATTACTTGAAAATTATTATCAGCATTCATTATAAAATGTAGAAGAAAAATGGTAAATGGCATAGGAGGTTTTCAGAGCATCTGGTTAAAATAATATTTTGGGAATTTGTAATTCAGCAAGCCAGATTTCAACTAAATGTTTAATTAATATATGTGCTAGGAACATCTGAATTGTTCTGTAGCACAGTTTAAATTTTACTGAATATTCCGAATATTTTATTTTGAAACGTGCTTATATTTCTTCTTAACTGCATACATGTAAGAGTTATTTTTATTTTCTAGCATAAAGAATCGATAAATTTTAAGGTGATGGATATTATAATTACCCTGATTTGATGTATTGAATTATCACATTTAGCCTGTACAGCTATCCAAAAAATAAAAACAGTAGAAAAGTAAATGATAATTTGGACATATTTATAAAATATGGACAAATGCATATATATATTTTTAAAATATAGACATAACTCAGTGGGAGAAGGGAGATGGCACAAGGAAGAAGCATATTGGTTTTTAATAAACTTCTTGGGTTAAGTTGTGGTTTTTAAGATATTTGTTATAGTCTTAATATTTTAATAAAAAGAGAACTATGTATACAACAAAACAATTTGAAAAATAAGCTACTTTAAAAATGAATGCTAATATGAAATTTGTATTATAAAAAGCAATGTAGGTATATTATAGAAATTTGTGAACATCTAGGAAGTCCAAAGAAGAAAATTAAGATTACATATTGATTGGCAGTGTTGTGATGTATATGTTCTTGTTTTTCTGTTGTTCTTGAATACCCATATACACACAAAGAAACCTACATACACATACATACACACACACACAGAGGAAATAATTTAAATTTTACTGAATATACTGAATATTTTATTTTGAAATGTGCTTATATTTTACTTCTTAATGACATACATATTACAAACATTTTTGTCATTGTTTTCAATATAAATTTCAACATAACTTACTGTTTTCCCATACAATTGCTAACATACTGAAATACAAATTTTGAAAAATATTAAGTGTATATATAAATTCATCACCCTAAAATGTCTATAATTAATAGACACTTCAGAGTCTGATTTCTTCTGTAGGCAAAATTAACTTCTCTGTTTACCTGTAGTAAACCTCTTTCAAAAATAATAAGCATGAGATCTTTCATGTTTACAACACAATGACAAGCTTAAAATAACTTGTATAGTAGTACTATCTTACTTTATAAAAGAAAATGTGTAAGGCATATCTGCATTTAGAAGTTATTTATATATTTTTGTAAATCTACACATCTTCAGTATTTCCATTTAAAACATGGATTTATTTATTTTTATTTCAGTAGTTTTTGGGGTACAGGTGGTTTTTGGTTCCATGGGTAAGTTCTTTAGTGGTGATTTCTGGGATTTGGTACATCTGTCGCCTGAGAAGTGTACACTGTACCCAAAATGTAGTCTTTGATCCCTCACCCGCTTCCTACCCTTCTCCCAATACCCAATGTCCATTATATTATTATTATGCCTTTGTAACCTCATAACTTAGCTCTCACTTACAAGTGAGAACGTATGACACTTGGTTTTCCATTTCTGAGTGACTTCACTTAGACTAATGGTCTCCAGCTTCATCCAAGTTGCTGCAAAAGGCACTATTTTTTCCCTTTTTTTTTGTGGCTGAGTAGTACTCCATGGTGTATATATGCCACATTTTCTTTATCTACTAATTGGTTGATGGGCACTTAAGTTGGTTCCATGTTTTTGCAGTTGTGAATTGTACTGCTATAAACATGCCTGTGTGCGTGTGTGTTTTGCATATAATGACATCTTTTCCTTTGAGTAGATACTAAAGGAATCTAGTGAGATTGCTGAATCAAATAGTAATTCTACTTTTAGTTCTTTAAGGAATCTCCATACTGTCTTTCATAGTAATTGTACTAGTTTATATACACACCAGTAGTGTAAAAGTGTTCCTTTTTCACCACATCCATGCCAACATTTATATTTTCTTGACTTTTTAATTATGACCATTCTTGCAGGAGTAAGGCAGTATCTCATTGTGGTTTTAATTTGCGTTTCTCTGATAATTAATGATGGTGAGCATTTCTTTTTAATGTGTAAAACATGGATTTTAAGAGTTTATTCATGATGAACTACTTTTGTGTTGGGTTCTTTTGTATAGTCTGTCACTCAGAAACTATGTTTGACTGGTTTATTCTCCACAGGGCAAGAACTATTTTTCTGTAATTCAATAAACTCTCAGTAATTTATGCATTTTAGGGGATTTATTTATTCTGTCAGACTGTTGGCTCAGTAATTACTATATTGGAATAAAAATCCATTTCACTATACGTGTAATATTCTACCCCACCCCATTCCACACTCTCATACTCCCTGCCTACGAATATTACTTTTAAGAACTAATGAAACGTTACTGTGTTAGAGAATGATAGAGTGTTGAGCATATAGACAGACAGTTGTCACATTGAATGATTCACTTGCCTTCTGAAAATGTTTACTTTGTCTGAAATAAAGATATGTTAGCTAAATATTTTACTGAAGAAAATGTTTGGCTTCATCTGAAGTGTCACATTCACAACAAAGGCAGTTGATATAGATTGCAGAGATAAGGAAAACAGCTTATGTTTGGGTCTATAATTGTTGTAGAGGCAACTCCTGCCATTCAAAATAATTAATAGGAGCAGACTTCAAAGAGACTTGCAGTGACCTGCTGGGGCAGCCCAGCCCTTATCTGGGGATTACACCATGATTTCCAAGTAATGGCTAAAATAAAAAGATGCATTGGTAGCATCGGTCCTCTCAAATCATCCCCCAACGGAACCTGTCCATTCTCGCCAAATGAAACTTCTCCCCATCCTCTGTACTCAATGTACTTATCCCCACCACAGATCCAATGCACAAAGACATTAAGCTCTACTACTAATTTGAAGCCCAAGTCAAAACTAGCCTCCCACCGATTGCATTCAGCATATTCAGTTTTGACTCTATTACTTTATGTTGTGTTATATGCTTTTTTTCTTCCAAAACACAAGTTATTCAAGGAACTTCAGCATGCAGTTTTTTCCCTTGTGCTCTGTAAATTTAATTTTTTATACAGTAAAGCATTTTACACATGGGTTCACCAATGACTGGATGTTGCTCAAAAATGACAGGCAATGTCAGTGCCCAACATTTATTGATACGATTACCAGAAATTAATAAAATATTTATTTATATCTAACATTTTATATGGGTCACACTTTCAAAATTTCTACTACACGATCCTGCGTAATCCTCAGAATACTGTTAGAAGTTAATTAGGAAAGCATTTTTATTTTGTGTTAGATGCTGGTTTGTATAGTTATTTTGAAATTCGTATGATATGACTTAATACAGTCACAGTAAGTTAGTATGTAACTAAACATTAGAACTGAGGTTTAATAAAGTTTTACAACTCTTTAAATCACAAAGTTTTCTGTGTATACAGTAATTCAAGTAATATTTGAATGTAATCATAAACTTTAAGTAAAAAAATTTCCTGTGTAAGCAGTAATTCAAGTAACATTCTATGTGAGGCTCTCATGACATAAGAATATATTACATCTGAATCAGAAAAATCTTACATGGTGTTGTAATGTGGAAACTAATGTCTGGTAAGATGTCTGTAGTTACTGATATGCAACCATACTTCAGAGATACTGCAAGTTTGGCTTTGGATCACTGCAGTAAACCTAGTCACATGATATTGTGGGTTCCCCCGTGCATATTAAAGTTATATTTGTATCATACTGCATTCTATTGAGTGTGCAATAGCATTATGTTTTTTAAAAAATGTACAATCATTTGAGCCTTCAATGAATCCTCATCGTTTTGCTGGTGGAAGGTCTTCCCTCAATGCCGACGGAGGCTGAGTGATCAGGGTGGTAGTTGCTGAAAATTGAGGTGACTTTTGCAGTTTCTTAAAATAAGACAGCAATAAAGTTTACCACATCAATTGATTCTTGCTTTCACAAAATATTCCTATAGAGCATGTGTTGCTGGTTAATCAGCATTTTACTTACAGGAGAAATTATTTCCAAATTCAATCTTCACCAACCCTGAGGCTGCTTTATTAACTGAGTTTATGAAATAATCTCAATATTTTGGTGTCATTTCAACAATGTTCACAGAATCTTCACCAGGAGTAGATTTCATCTAAAGAAACCACTTTCTTTGCTCATCCTTAAGAAGCAGCTCTTCATCCATTAAGATCTTTTTTTTTTTTATTGTTATACTTTAAGTTCTAGGGTACATGTGCATAACGTGCAGGTTTGTTACATATGTATACTTGTGTCATGTTGGTGTGCTGCACCCATCAACTCATCAGCACCCATCAATTCGTCATTTATATCAGGTATAACTCCCAATGCAATCCCTCCCCCCTCCCCCGCCATGATAGGCCCCGATGTGTGATGTTCCACTTCCCGAGTCCAGGTGATGTCATTGTTCAGTTCCCACCTATGAGTGAGAACATGCGGTGTTTGATTTTCTCTTCTTGTGATAGTTTGCTAAGAATGATGGTTTCCAGCTGCATCCATGTCCCTACAAAGGATGCAAACTCATCCTTTTTTATGGCTGCATAATATTCCATGGTGTATATGTGCCACATTTTCTTAATCCAGTCTGTCACAGATGGACATTTGGGTTGATTCCAAGACTTTGCTATTGTGAATAGTGCTGCAATAAACATACATGTGCATGTGTCTTTATAGCAGCATGATTTATAATCCTTTGGGTATATACCCAGTAGTGGGATGGCTGAGTCATATGGTACATCTAGATCTAGATCCTTGAGGAATCGCCATACTGTTTTCCATAATGGTTGAACTACTTTACAATCCCACCAACATCCATTAAGATCTTATGATACTGTAGCAATTCAGTTCTACTTCTAATTCTACTTCTCATGCTGTTTTCAACACATCTGAAGTTACTTCCTCCACTGAAACCTTGAACCCATCAAAGGCATCCACAAGGATTGAAATCAACTTCTTTTAAACTCCTGTTTGTGCTGGTATTTTGACCTCTTCCCATGAATCACAAACATTCTTAGTATCATTAGAATGAGGAATCCTTGCCAAATGGTTTTGTTTTACCTTGTCTAGCTAGATCCATCAATGGACTCACTCTCTGTGCAGCAATAGCCTTATGAAAGATATTTCTTAAATAACCATAATTGAAAGTGAAAATTCTTTCCTGATTCATGGGCTGCAGAATGGATGTTGTGTTAACAAGCATGAAAACATTAAAATCCTAGTAGATCTCCATCAGAGCTCTTGTGTGACCAGATACATTGTCAAAGAGCAGCAATATTTAGAAAGGCATCTTTTTCTGAGCAGTATGTGTAGGTGTCAACAGTGGCCTTAAAATATTCAGTAAACCATACTATAAAGAAATGTGCTGTCATCCCGGCTTTGTTGGTCCATTGATGGAGCAGAGTTGATATATCCTAATTCTTAAGGATCCTGGAATTTTTGTAATGGTAGTTGAGCACTGGCTTCAACTTAAAATCATGAGTTGCATTAGCACCTAACAAAAGAGTCAGCCTGTCTTCCGAAGCTTTAAAACTAGTCATTGACTTCTTTTCTCTAGCTATGAAAATCCTAGATGGCATCTTCTTCTAAGACAAGACTGCCTTGTTTATCCTCAATATCTGTCTTTTAGTGTAGCCACCTTCATCACTGATCTTAGCTAGATCTTCTGGATAACTTGCTGTAGCTTCTCCATCAGCACTTGCTGTTTTAGCTTGCACTTTTATGTTATATAGATGACTTTTTTTTTTCTTAAACCCTATGAACTGACATCTGGTAGCTTCAAATTTATCTTCTACAGCTTCCTTACCTCTCTCCACCTTCAGAGAGTTAGGCTTTGGCTTAAGCAAATATTGCAGCTGCTTTGGTCTTTTACCCAGGATACTCAGACTTTCTCCATATCAGCAATACAGCTGTTTTCCTTTCTTATCATTTGCATTCACTGGAGTAGCACTTTTCCTATATTTCAAGAACTTTTCCTTTGCATTCACAGCTTTGCTCACTGTTTAGCGCAAGAGGCTTGGTTTTCAGCCTGTCTCAGTTTTAAGCATACTTTTCTCACTAAGGTCAATGATTTCTAGCTTTTGATTTAAAGTGAGAGAGACATGTGACTCTTCCTTTTACTTAAGCACATAAAGGCCACTGTAGGCTTATTAATTGGCCTAATTTGATGATTGCTGTGTCTTACAGAATATGGAGGCCCAACAAGTGGTGGAAAGATATGGGAGTGACCAGGCCAGTCAGTGGAGCAGTCAGAACCACACATTTCTTGACCAATTTTACCACTTATATGGACATATGGGGCCCCCAAACAATTACAATAGTAACAACAAAAATTACTGATGACAGATCACCATAGCAAATACAATCATATACCTAAAAGCCTGGGTTATTATCAAAGTTACCAAAATGTGGCACAGACACCAAAAGGAAGTAGATGGAATTGGAAAAATGACACCAATAGACCTGCTCAGTGTTGGGTTGCCAGGAACCTGTAATTTTTTAAAAACCCAGTATCTGCAAAACTCATTAGAGCAAAGTGCAGTGAGATTAGGTACACCTGTATATGACAGTCTCTTAAGTGAAATAACCAAGTATCACTAATACATGTAGTGTTTCCTTCTGATTTAGAGTGTATTAAATATAGTATCTAGGAGAATTCTTCCATATAATGATTCTGTTCTCCTACATTTTAAAAATGATTTCCATTTATTCTATTGGAACTTTGTTATTATTAAGAACTTTTGTGGAGAAAAATCATGGCCGTATTTCTGCTTCTTAAAATTTTAATTCTGACATACAGAGAAAATGTGTAAGGAGTGTTGTTTTAAGTATTAGATATAAGCATATTGCAATTATGAAGCCAGTGCAATGGGAAATAAACGAGACTAGTTTTGGAGTTCAGATACTCCATGCACTTGATTATGTCTATTATAGAGTTTAGATCTGGGTAAGTTTCTTGTAAATACCACTTTTTATCTGTCCTCTACTCTCATATTTATAATGTTCTTCTTTTTGGAAAACTCAAACAGGTATACCAATTGACCTTCCTCCCTCCCTCCCTCCCTTCCTTCCTTCCTTCCTTCGTTCCTTCCTTCCTTCCTTCCTTCTTTCCTTCTTTCCGTCTCCCAGGCTGTAGCGTAGTGGTGTGATCTCATCTCACTGCAACCTCTGCTTCCCAGGTTCAAGTGATTCTCCTGCCTCGGCCTCCCAAGTAGCTGGAATTACAGGCGTGCACCACCATGCCTGGCTAATTTTTCGTATATATAGTAGAGACAGGGTTTCATCATGTTGACCAGGCTGGTCTCAAACTCCTGACCTCAGGTGAACCACCTCCTTGGTCTCCCAAAGTGCTGAGATTACAGGTGTGAGCCATCGTGCCTGGCCAAATATACCAATGGTTTAACCCTTAGTCACTTAGTGATAAAGGCAGCACTTGTTTAGGTCTGGCCTCATTACCTTTCCTTCAGTTATTAAAAATATTTCAGAAGAAAAGACATTAATTTACTTTGAAAATTATGAGAACAATTTTCAACAGTTACTACCAGTGTTACTTACTGATTTCAATGAATACAAGATGAAAAAAAGTCATTGCAAGACCGAATATGTATTTTTCTCTTCTTTTTGTATATGTTAACTATTTCTGAAATTTTCATTTATACATAGTAGGCACTTTGGTTCAGATTAAATTGATGAAGAACAGCTGATTGATTCTTCTGAACAAGTTCATCAGTTTTCATCGATTTAGGTAGGGGTCTAATGAAACTAAGATCATGGTTTAGCCACGATTCTATTCTGTTATCTCTGTAAGATGTGAAATCATCTTTTTTGTGAAGTCTGTAATCATTTAATTTTAGTTTTCAAAAACATTCCTCATAAAACAAAACAAACTGTGGCCATGGTGTCACTGATCCTCAGTGTAGTAGTGCCTTCCTACTCTGGGTTCAGGCCTTAGGCAAGTATTTGCCATGGATTTGCCACTTCACCAGCCTGAGTGGGTGGTCCCTGCCTAGGACCCTGCCTGGTTTTCCATTGCATTTTCACCCACATTTACTACGTGGCCTAGAATAGGTAAATAAAGCTTTGTTAAATGTGAAAAATTAGTTCAGAGCACAGCAGTATGTCCATGTTGGACTAATTGGTTCTAAGTGCAAGATCTAAATTATAAAAATAAAACAAATATATAGTAGCAAAATGTATAAAACCTAAATAAATCTCACCTCTTTTCTCTTTGCTTTCGGATTTTTCAACATAATATTACATACAAAAGGAGCACAAATTGCATGCGAAACATACTGTAAAATAATAACTTTTTTTTTCCTGAAATCTCTTCAATATAGAGACGAACAGTATTGTACCAGAAGTAAACCTTAAAAATTCTACACACTCCTATATTTTCCCAACATACCATATGTTTTGCCAGGAGTCTTACCTCTTTCTTCTCAAAGGCCTGAAGACTGTGATGTTCTCTCTTAAAGAAGACCATGGCTGAAAGGGATTGAGTGGGTGGGACTGAAGATCCAGGCTGGAAATGCTTAGTCTTTCTTTGCTTTGTCATACGCACAAGTCCTGATAGATTCTTATTATTTATTTCAGTTAGAACTAAACTGAAATGTCTCCAAAAACAGCTTAATGGTTCAAGTAATTTAATGACAGCTTAAGTTCACAAATAAATATATTTTAAAAGTGAATAAAGCAAAATATTTTAGTCAATTTAACATGTACTCTAAATCTTTTTTCATCTCTTTTTTCTACCTAACAAGAAAATGTTTTGGAAAAAATGGAGATTCACTAGGTATTACCATGGAGGTGGACTTTAGATAAATTTATTTTACTGGTAAAAATCAAAATATATAAACCAGAGGTATAAAGAGGAAAATAATGTTGTTTCTTTTTTTTTTTCTTTTTAATGAGATAATTTACCACAAGATTTCTTTTTGATCATCTATTTCTCTTGTTCTATACATGTTAAACAATTAAAAATTTTTCAGGATATTAGAAAGCAAAACATTTAAAAATTCACATACTCTTTCAAGAAAGATTTAGTTACTTTACTAAATAAAAGTGTGTTGCTATTGGAATAGAAAATTCAAATAGAAAACTAAAAATAAAAATAGAAAATTCAAACAAGGAACAAAAACATTCAACTTTACAAAATAGTGAAATCTGATTACAATAGTGTAAAAATAAAAAAGGATTAGTAACTTTTTACCTCCAATTGAAATAAAAATTCAGCTTCATTAACCTTTATGGGTGTTATTGGTTTATCACATTACACTATTTTTTTCTAATCAGTTAACATTAAAGTCCACCAAAATGAGTTATGGTCTTATGAGTTTATTGGACCAGCTTTTTGAGGATTCCCTGGTAACATGCAAAATGTCAATACAAATGTTTGGTGAAATATGATATTGTTTATAGATTTTTAACTAGCCACAGTACTAATTAAACTGCAATCCATTGAACTTTAATTGTGGGGCTTGATTGATTTAATAAGGCTAACACCTGCTGCTTTCCCTAGACTTAGCATCAAGGCTCTACATATCAAGGTCTTATTACTCTGCTTACGCTGGGTTATGAGAATGAAATACCATGAGAAATGTCAATGCCGATGGCATATGTTGCAGGCATAGCAAAACACCCAAGTGTCTATATTCATTCCTCCAGTCGCAGCATCAATGGGGAAAGTTTAAAGACCCTGAGTACATGTTTAACGGAGCAACAGAACTTCTTGAGAATTCTCAATAAACGATTACTTTGGTGGATTTTCCTACCCTACTTTTGACCCTTTTCAGTAAGACGGTATGGGACCAGGATACTGATGAAACAGTGTCTATAGTGATCAGTATCTGGGTTTCATTCTAGCACTGTCCTCAGCATATAAGCCATAAAACCACCTGCTTTCAAGAATGTTATGCTGGTTGTGTGTAATTCCGATAGATCTGTTTATATTGAATCCTACTCTCTGATGAAATTAGAACTGAAGTAATCAAAGTATTGTTTTCTCATTTGCCCCCATTTCTACATCTAAATCAATACTATTTTCGTCTTTTAAAAAGTCCTTTTTAGATTCTATAGCTACAATTGGATGCTGTGATTTTTTTTTCTTTTTTATGATTCTTTTCCTATAGTCCTTGAAAACCAAAATCACATCTCCCTTCTCAACTCTGCCTTAAAGATAGTCCAGTCCTCTGCTTGAGTGGGAAGTCATATTGCCTACTTCATATTCCTTAGGCTCTTAGCCTCTCCTTGCTCACCTTGTTTTCTCTGGTGTGGATTGAGATTCAAGTTGTAGCCTTGTAATGCTGCCCTTCTTTTAAATTACATTCCTTTTTTTTTTTTGAACTATATGAGGTGAAAAGACATTCTGAGGCACTTTTTTCTTTCCACTCTTGGCACAATGGTTTGAGCAAATTCATGGCACTGACTGCTCCCTGACTTTCCTCCACAAGAAGTTTGTTAAGCAAATTTATTCTAATTCAATGAAATTGGAGAGAGTATGAGCTTTTATGCCTTTTAAAAAAGCTCCAATCTGATGAATTGTCAGGAGGTTTAAAAGACATGGATTGAAATACTTTTTTTCACAATACTCAGAATGAGTAAAAAGATGCACGTGACATTTAAATAGAAGAAGAGAAATGAGGGAGGGAGAGGGAGTGGCCCTTTCCTGCTTACTTCTAGTTCTTAAATTTTTATCTGAAACTCAAACAAATTTACAAGAAAAAAACAAACAACCCCATCAAAAAGTGGGCAAAGGATATGAACAGACATTTCTCAAAAGAAGACATTCATACAG
>NW_012114766.1:3802396-3837711 GCF_000951035.1 Colobus angolensis palliatus | reverse complement strand
ACAAACTGGGGCCTATCATGGGGAGGGGGGAGAGGGAAGGGATTGCACTGTGAGTTATACCTGATATAAATGATGAATTGATAGGTGCTGACGAGTTGATGGGTGCAGCACACCAACATGGGACAAGTATACATATGTAACAAACCACGTTATGCACATGTACCCTAGAACTTAAAGTATAATAATAAAAAATTAAAAAAATAAAAGAAAATTTCACAATACTATTTATTAAAATTCCAAAATGCAGAGTGCAGTGAGAAACTAATAAAATTCATTATTATACTCCCAACCTAATTTATTTGGTGTCTTCCTAAATAAACATGCATGGGTGATGCTTTAGAAGATGCAAAAGATGTTTAGCTGAAATTATCTGTGGTAACCCTGCAATATCTACCTAGGCTTTAATGATATATCTAAAGAAAGATTCCAAAATTTTAAAACTTTATCTCAGTGATCATACCACAGTTAAGGTTTCCCCTTTGGTAATTACCACTATGGCTAATTAACACCTTTAAATAAGATAATATTCCACAGGACATTTTTGCTGATGTATTTTAGGTTTTTAAGAATCCCACCAAAAATTGAACCATTGTAAATTATTTTTCTGTGACATTGGTTAGGTTTTAAAACTAGACTAAAATGTAAGTTCACTATTAAGATACCTATTGCTTTGTTTTAAGTGCAAATTTATAAGAAATCTTGACCCTTGTATATGTTAGAAATGCTTGTTCCTCAGTGCCGTAATGAAATAGCACTTGAATATGCACTTAATTTCTTCACAAGGCCATTTTTTTACTTTCTGCAGAAAGGGTACACTCGCCAGCAGTTTTGCCACGAGAGTACATCAAATAAAGGAGACAGGGTCATTTATAACCTGACACGGCCACCCTACTGCTGTGTCCGGTTTCCGTTGTCTGGAATGGGACCTGACGTTCTGTATTTGTCCTTACTGGCTGGCAACTTAGAACTTTTTGAAAGAGGCAAAGGCAGAGAAGAACAAAGGAAGGAGGAAGTAACTTGTGGAATGGTGAGAAAGGTAAAAACACCTTCAAACAAGGAAGAGGAACAGGCTATGACCTAATGCTTGCTTGGACCAGTATAAGCATGCCAGGGCAAATATTTAGGGTACATTGTGGGAGCTAAGGACATAAAGTCCATTGATTTCTTTATTTCGGCTAGCAGATATTTAAGAATGTTAGCACAGGTCTGTGAATAAATTTTACTACTGGGAGAAGTTACTATTTATTCCTAATTAGATGGGGAGGAAAGGTTTTGAAGAGGAACCTCTACTTTACATGTAGAATCGTCATCTAGTAGATACAGCATGTGTAACTGATGTCCTCATCAGAATAGAGCTGATTTGCAGTGGTAGGGTATGGCTTTTGTAGGGTTTCCTAGTACCGAATAAAAACAATCTTCCAAGGAAGAAAGACACCCCTAGGTAACACATACCCTCTCAGAGACATCTTTGCATAAGCCAGTGTAAGAGGAAAGCCTAGGATTAACTGTAAAATAGTTTTTAAAAATTTAATCACATAGGCCTGGCATAGTGGCTTGCATGAGGCCTGTAATCCCCACACTTTGGGAGGCCGAGGCAGGTGGATCACCTGAGGTCAGGGGTTCGAGATGAGCTAGACCAATATGGTGAAACGCCGTCTCTATTAAAAACACAAAAATTTGCCTGGCATGGTGGCATGTGCCTGTAGTCCCAGCTACTCGGGAGGCTGAGACAGGAGAATTGCTTGTACCCGGGAGGCCCAGGTTGCAGTGAGCCGAGATTGCACCACTGCACTCCAGCCTGGGAGACAGAGTGAGACCCCATCTCAAAAAAAGTAAATGTAAAAATAAACACATAGACTTTAATAAGGAAACAGTATTTTTATTCATACAAATACCCTTTGAAATAATATACTCTTCCATTTAAAGACAAAAAAATGCAGCCACATTTATTTTTTAACCTCATGACATGAAATCATTCCATCAGAATAGACAGACAACCCAGTTCCTGCCAACGGACGTAGACTCTGAATTTCAACACACAGGTTGCCGAGTCCTGCACAGACAGCACCTGTAGCTGACTTGTTCTGTCCTCTCCAGCTTCTGGACCCACCTCTCATGTGGGGAAGGTTGAAATGACGTTGTCACCCTTGGCTGTGAATATTTTCAAACTTTTTCAAAGAATGTCTAGTATTAAAAATTATGTATGCATTTTGTACCTGGAAGATGAGTTTTTAATTTTAGCGTGGAGTTTCTCATTGTGGGAATGTAGGGGGAAAATCATCCTGCCCATATGCATATATGGACAAACGCTTCCTTTGTGTGAGAGAAACCATGTGCAGAGGCAAGAGCTTTTCTCAGCCTTGCAGTCTTGTTCAGTGCATCCTTCCACAGGGGTGGTAGAAAGCACCTTGCTTATGTGCAGGGTTTCATCTCTCCTCACTCCAAGTCTTTCTAATTTCTCTGTGCTTTTATGTTTCTGTAATTGGTAGGTGACAATGCTAATGGCCCTGAGAATTACAGGGAAACCACAAATCAGTAAGATTTCCTATGTAATGACAACCAATTGTTTTAGCATACAAAACCACAGTATTCTTTTTGTTGCAGGGTGGTAAAATAATTCCAGGTATATGAAAAGAAAGATCACTGATGAGCAGCAATGAAAAGATCTGTGACATTTCTCCTATCCTTGTATAGTGGCAGCAGCACCTGGGGCAGGTGGAAGCGCTGGGAACACATAGAATTGGCCCGGGGGAGGGAGGAGAGGTAGGCGGCATCTAGAACACCTTTCATTTCAGAACCGTTTCAAAAGTATTCACATATACTAAAAAATAGCAGAGACCCAAAGAGCAAGAGCAATTTAAAAAAATCGATACCTTCCTTAACCCATTTTTACTGCCACGCATACTCTTCTTACTTCCTTCTCCTTCTTATGACAACATCATCTGTTATATTGGTGGATGGAATTACTGGTAGATCTGAACTTAGTACAGTGCCAAAGTCTACAAGTGGCCATGAAACATGTGAGGGCAGCTGGGCAGTGCCCCCTGTTCCGCTTCACTGCATTTTTATGTCTACAGAAAGATTGAATTAATTCAGCAGTTACTGGTTTTTGAAAAGTTAGGACTCATTGCTTGTGTTGATGTTTTACTGCTACCTACAAATTTTGTTCTGCACTTTATAAAGGGCAAGATATCATTTGTTTACCACTCAATCCTGGCAATTAAAAGAAAAACACACTCAAGAAGTACTTTAATCAATGCATCATTTGTATCACAGCACATACAATTATGAGGCTGTATTAATTGTACCTGCTATTTTGATTTTCCTTTCAGTATTACTGCGTTAGCATCATGCTCAAGTTCTTTTCTGAGTTGCTTCATTGAAATGTAAATGTCCAACAGGCAGTTAAATCTATAGATAGTTTATTTACCTTTGTATGTCTGTGATACTTTCATTAACTCAGGCCTCCTTGAATAAAGTGGGGAAATTTGAGAAAAAAATTGATACCGTAATTGTTCATCAGTTAGAAAAGGTAATATTTTAAAACTATCAGATTTTTCAATATGAAAATTATGTTAAATGAACTTAAAAAGAAATTAACAGTCTAACAAAACAAAGAGTTTGATGTAAAATGTTTTTTTGTTAAGCTTCGACTATCATATTAAGAATGTTTATAACCATGAAACTATTTTATAAACAAAGTCTTTGTCAAACATCACTGAACGACATATTAACTGACATCCACATTTTATACAAATGTACACATGCACACGTGTACACAATGTTATTGATACACACATATGAGCAATTATATCATATCTAATATGCATATACTGGTTTCTGGTCAGATTTTTATTTCTAGTAAGAAATTTTTAGATTTTTAAATTTAAAATATTTGGTAGATTTGGTATTTTTCTTAGTGTTCTGCTTACACACAATCAAATTAGCATCTTCTCTTTTTTTCTGGTTAACAAAGGTAAAAAATGTATTAATTGTTTTCTTTTCTATTTTGAGACGAAGTTTTACTTGTTTCTGTCTGTCACCCAGGCTGGAGGGCAGTGGCCTGATCTTGGCTCGCTGCAACCTCCGCCTTCCAGTTTCAAGTGATTCTCCTGCCTCAGCCTCCCTAGTAGCTGGGATTACACCCACCCACCACCACAGCTGGCTGATTTTTGTATTTTTAGTAGAGATGGGGTTTCACGATGTTGGCCAGGCTGGTCCTGAACTCCTGACCTTGTGATCCACCTGCCTCAGCCCCACAAAGTGTTGGAACTACAGGTGTGAGCCGCTGTGCCCGGCCATATTGTTTTCTGTTATACGGTGGGACCTTTATTTTTCCATTGAATATTCATATTTCCTTGTTCTTATGCATTCAGAATAATTTTCATACTCCCTGGCACTTTAAAAATTATTAGCTTATGTCTGCCACATATTTATTTGTAATCGTTGGAATAATATAAAGAAGTTTAGCATTTATTTATTTATTAGAAGCTGTTAGATATAATGTCTCTAATAAATTATAGCTTCAAAACTTTGTAACAACCCTATCTTTTATTTATAATAATTTCTATTCTCAGTTAAAAGCTATAATAAAACTTAAACATAATTACAATAAATACTAAATTGCCTCTTATAAAAATGAAAAGCAAAAAAAGTACTTTTAAAGATGTTAGTTTAAGTTGAATTTAATTGCATTTTCAAAATGTGTTTCACATAAAAATACAGGTCAACTAATTATTTCTAATAATATGCTTTTCATAAAATAATGTTTTAAATAACTGATAAAATTAACCAGAAATAAGTATGTTAGAATAATCATCAAATATTAAATCAAAAGAGAAACAATTATCTGTTTTTTGTAAGTGAAAAAGAACAAAGAATTTAGTATTAAAATATTAATGAAATGCAACACCTGTATTCAATCATTCAACAAATATTTACCACAGACACTGTATTAGCTACTAGTAATATTGCAACAAAAGAAAAAATCTTACTGCCTTCCCGTTTCTGGTGAAAAAACAGAAAATAAGATGAGATAAAATATATAGTGTTTTATAGATTGATAAGTTATAAGGAGAAATAGCACAAAGGGAACATTGGGTAGAGAGGATATGGATTGTGATTTTAGTGTTAAAACATAAAAGAGGAAATAAATCAACATATGTTATTAGTCCTGAAAATCATGTCTGGGAAAAATATAACTTACAAAGGATACATAAACCCCCACCTATACACACATACACACACAACTATGTGTATATATACAACTTGAGTGTGTGTGTGTGTATATATATATATATATATGGTTTGTGTGTGTGTGTGTGTGTGTGTGTGGGTGTGTATAGACAAATAGACAGTTTCACAGGGAGTAAATTGGGTCACTGAGGTTAAAGGTATAAGGAAAAGCTTTTACTGCTTGGCCACTGTACCCTCTACATTTTGTTATGAAGATAGTATATATTTTAAAAATAAAATTAAAATTAAATAAATTAATAAAGATCTCCAAATATCTTTCACTGCCTGTATTAGTTTAACACTGCTGATAAAGACATACCCAAAACTTGGAATAAAATGAGGTTTAATTGGACTTACAGTTCTACATGGCTGGGGAGGCCTCAGAATCATGGCAGGAGACAAAAGGCACTTCTTACATGGTGGTGGCAAGAGAAAAATGAGGAGGAGGCAAAAGTGGAAACCTCTGATAAGCCCGTTAGATCTCATGAGACTTACTCCCTGTTGTGAGAATAGCAGGGGAAAGACTGGTCTCCATGATTCAGTTACTTCATCCTGGGTCCCTCTCACCACACTTGGGAATTCTGGAAGTTTTGGGTGGGGACACAGCCAAACCATATCAGTGCCTTACCACCCAACATTATGAACATTATCTTTTGAACTGTATTTCAGGTTTAACTGTATAATTTAAATATTATTTCTTTCATCATGAGTTTATATTTTAAGGTATACTTAATATTAAATTGTCATTTGAATATTTCTAATTAAAATAGAATAGCATATCATATATAAATGCACAAGTACTTTACTCTGATGCTTCACCTCTTGGGTTATTGTGGCAATCACTGAAGCACATTCCCTAACTACATTACTTATAGGTTGCTATAAAGCAAAGTAGCCCAAAATGTAGCAAATTGAAAACACATACATTTGTTATCTCATAATTTGTATGGGTCAGGATTTGGGAAGTGGATTAGCTGGATGGCTCTGCCTCAGGGTCTCTTTACTCACTGGTAAGAAAATAAGAGAAGTGGGGCAGGCACAACCATAGAAAAGATGGATAGACTCACAGTATCTCTATCCAGGATAACTATTGAAAATCTTTCTCTTACCAGTCAGCAAAGACTGGAGGAAGACTGCTTCAAATGCTAAGAAAGCAATGCAGAACTTCAAGGAAGAGAAAAAAAAAGAAAGGAAACATAATGATACCAAAATAGCAAAACAAAGCACCAGTAACAAACCCTAAAGAAATGAGAATTTCTGCCTGACAAAAAAAAAATTAAAATTATTGTCTTAACCTCAGTTTACGGGAAAACACAAATAGAGAATTGAAGAGTACCAGAAAAACAAGATATGAATGAAATGAATAGTTCAACAAAGAGGTGAAAATTATAAATATGAAACGAAGAGAAAATCTGGAGCTAAAGAAAACAATGATTACACTGAAAAATTTAAAGTGCTTAAACAGCAAACGCAACCAATCAGAAAATAGAATTAGTAAAATATAAGACACAACATTTAAAATTATCCAGTCAGAGGGACAAAACTGATACACAATTTTCAAAAGTGAAGAAAGTCTACAGAACTTATAGGAAACCATCAAGTGAATCGATATATGTATCATAGAAGTCTCAGAAGAAACAGAGAAAGATAAATTATTTAGAGATATAATGACAAAAGCTTTCCAAATCTGGAGAGGGAAATAAATGTCTAGATGTATGAAACCCAATGAATTCAACGCAGCTTGAGCATTTAGTGATTCTCATTGAGTCACTTTAAATTGTCAAAAGTCATAGACAAGAAGGAATATTGAAAGCAGCAAGAAGAAAGCAGTTTATAGTATACAAGATATCACTACAAGAATATCAGCATCTTTCTAAAGACCAGGAAAAAGTAAATTGATATATCCAAAGTTACGAAAGTAAAGAGCTGCCAGCCAAAAATGCTATACTCAGAAAAACTGTCCTTCATAAATGGAGATGGATTTTCCCAGATAAACAAGAGCTGAGAAAATTCATCACCACCAGATACACCTTGCAAGAAATGCTAAAGGGAGTTCTTCAAGTTGAAGTGAAAGGACAGTAATTAGCACCATGAAAGCACAAAACTTACTGGTAAAGGTAAGCATATAGTCAAATTGAGAATATTTTAATGCTGTAATAATGGTGAAAAATCTAACTCTCTTATAAAATTTAAAAGACAGTTATAAGCAAAGAAAGACAAATAGTGCGTGATTTCACTTATTTATGGAATGTAAAAAATTCAAACTCATAGATGCAGAGAGTAGAACAGTGGTAACTATGAGCTTGATGAAAAAGTGAAAATGAGATGTTTTTCAAAGGGTATAAAGTTTCAGTTAGACAGGAAGAATAAATACTAGAGATTTATTGTACAGCATGGTGAGTACAGGTAAAAATAATGTATTATATATTTGAAAATTTCTGAGAATAGAGTTAAAATTACTGAATCACAAAAATGGTAAGTATATGAGGTGACAAATATGTTAATTAGCTTCATTTAGTTATTTCACAATGTATCCTGTGTGGGAAATGCGTGAGGGGAGGAAAAAAAAGACACACACACAATACCTTTAAGGGTAAACATACCCCACATAAATGGCAGTGCAGATATAAGCAAATGATCTAATAAGCAAATTAATATAATAAGCAAATTGATAAAATAAACAAATGATATAATAAGCAAATTGCAATGGGAAGGGGAGAAGGGAAAAATATATATGTATATCTATTTTCCCCAAACGGGGAAGCAGCAGCCTGGCTCCAGACTCAGACACTCTACTCACCAGACTATGGAAGATTCACCACCAGACAAGGAGACAACAGCTTGGACTCCAGAGTCGGCCACTCATGAGTGCACTGATGAGGGGAGGTCTCATGAAGCTTCAGCGTGGTCTGGGGCGCGAGCTGTTTTTGTAATGAGTTGTTTGGCATGAGGCCCAGTTACAAGGGTCCTTCACGACTGGGCTCAAGGAACACAAAAAGGTCAACTTGTTTTTGCAATTGTGTGCTGTTTTTTAATAACGAACATATAAGAATAGATTGAAATACAGATTTCTGCTAAACAGCCCTGGATGAACACCTCAAGGGGCTCACACACCCTGTTCCGGGACTTGATGACCATTGTTTGTGTTCATGTTCAGTTGAGTTCACATTTAATATTTAACTTTTTCTCCACATATCCAAATATCTGAAGGCCATGTTGTACACCATGAATATATATAATTTTATATTCATCAATTTAAAAAGTTTTAAAAATACAGACAAATGTACTAAAAATAACCATACCTACAATAATTTGTTAATAAATACAAAATATGGAAAAGATGTAGATAGTAACATCAACAACATAAAATATAGATTTGGATGAAAAGCAAAATTGAAAGTTATTTTTATGTGACAAAATTTAAGTTTTTATCAGCCACAAAATAGACTGCTTTAACGATAAGATGTTTTATGTAATCCTACTTGTAACCATGAAGAAAAATCAAAACCTGTAGTAGGTATACAGAAAATAAATAAAAAAGAATCAAAGCATACCAATACAAAAATTATCAAATTATGAAAGAAAATGTGACAAGAAACAGAATATAATGCATTAATTATGAAACAGTCCAAGAAGTTTAATAACATGACAATAGTAACTTCTTACCTATTAATAATTATTGTATGTGTAAGTTACTTAATTTTTTTTTAAATCCAAAGACAGAGTGACTGAATTGGCATAAATAAAATCCAACTGTATGCTTGTTAAAAGGAGCTCACTATGTTTTTAAGAACACACATAGGTTGAAAGTAAAGAAATAGAAAAGGATATTTTATGCAAGTGGTAAAAAAAGAGAGCAGGGGTGTCTATATTTTTATCATAGAAAATAGACATTAGGCAAAACCTGAAACATGAAAGAATGTCATACTATAATGATAAAGGGGTCGATTCATCAAAACTATATAAGAATTATAAATATACATGCACCCAACTTTGTAGGACCTACATATATAGCAAATATTAATAGAACTGAAGGGAAAAGTAGAAAACAATATATTAACAGTGTGGAACTTCAATGCACTGCTTTCCAAAATAGATATCACCCAGACAGCAAACCAATAAGGAAGCAATGTACTTGATCAACATTATGGACCAAATGGACCTAACAGACATGTGTGGAACATTCCATATCACAGCAGCAGAGTACACATTCTCCTCAGCTTTGCACAAAACACTCTCCAGGATAGATCTTATATTAGACCACGAAACAACTCTTAACAAATCAAAGAAGACTGCAATCATATTTGGTAACTTTCCTGACCCCTATATTATAAAACTAAAATCAGTGAGAGGAGAAAAATTCGACAGTTTACAAATATGTGAAAATTAAGCAACATACTCCAGAACAACTAATGGGGGAAGGAAGAAATCAAAAGGGAAATCCAAAAATAGATTGAAATAAATGAAAATGGAAACAAAATACCCCAAAATATATGAGATGGAGCAAAAGCAGTTCTAAGAGGGGAGTTTACAGAAATGAAGGCCTACATGAAAAAATAAAAAGAATATTTAAACTAAGCAATGTAACTTTGTGCCTCACTGAACTAGGAAAAGAAAAAATCAAGCCCCAAGTTAATAGAAGAAAGAAAATAATAAAAATTAGACAATAAATAAATAAAATGGAGGCTAGAAAGACAATTTAAAAAATCAAAAACCTGAAATTTTATGAAAGGATAAACAAAATTGATGAACTCTTACACTAAACAGAAAAGAGAGGAATTCAAAATTATAAATGAAAGAGGTGACATTACAACTGGTATCAGAGAAATAGAAATATACTATAAAAATTATATACCCAAAAATGTGGATAACCTACCAAAATGAATAATAAATAAATAGAAAATCTGAAAAGGTCAATACAAATAAGGGAAATGTATCAGTATTCAACCTTCTTTCAAAGAAAACCTGTACATAGATGCCTTCACTAGCAAATTCTACCAAACATTTAAAGAAATACTAAACCAACCCTTTTCAAACTCTTTCAAAAACCGAAAGAAGAGGAAATACTTTCAAACTCATTTTATGAGGCCAGCAGTACTTTCATGTCATATCTAGATTATATTACAAGTAAAGAAATGTACAGGCTAATATCTGTGATCAAAATACTTGCAAAAATTCCCGACAAAATGCTAGCAAAATGAATTCAATAGCACATTAAAGGGATCATACCCCACAGTCAGGTGAGATTTATCCCTGGGATGCAAGGATGTTTTAACATATGCAAATCAATAAATTGGATATACCCCACTAACAAAATAAAATATAAAATGTATAGGATCATCTCAATAGATGAAGAAAAATCATTTGACAAAACTTAACATATTTTACTGATAAAAGCTCTCAACAAATTATGTGTAGAAGGAATATACCTCAACATGATAAGGTCATACAGGACAAGCCCATAACTAATGTACATACTGATGAAAAGCTGAAAACATTTTCTTATTTAAGAGCAAGACACGTTGCCTACTCTCACCAAACCTATTTAATATAGTACTGAAAGTCCGAGCCAGATCAATTAGCAAAGTAAAAGAATAAAAGGCACTCAAATTGGAAAGTAACAAGTAAAATTTTATGTTTTCAGATGTTATGATTTTAGAGAAAAACCTAAAGTGTCCACACACACACACACACACACACACAGACACACTCTTAGAAGGGCAAAACAGGGCAGGCATGGTGGCTCACTCCTGTAATCTCAGCACTTTGGGAGGTCGAAGTGGGTGGATCACTTGAGCCCAGGAGTTCAAGAGCATTCTGGGCAACATGGTGAGACCCTGTCTTTACTAAAAATACGGAAAGTTAGCTGGATATGGTGGCACACACCTGTAGACCCAGCTTCTCGGAAGGCTAAGGTGGGAGGATCACCCGAGTCTGGAAATCCAAGACTTCACTGAGCTGTGATTGCACCACTGCACTCCAGCCCAGGCAAAAGGAGTAGGACCTTGTCTCAGGAAAAAAAAAAAAAAAAAAAGAATAAAAGTAAAAATCAAATTTGGTAAATCCTAAAGTGAAAAACAAATTTGGTGTATCCACAGGTTACAAATGAAAAATACAGGAATCAGTTGTGTTTCTATACACAAGCAACAAATTATCTGGTAAAGAAATTCCCCAAAAAATCTCATTTTCAATGTCATTAAAAATAATGAAATACTTGGGAAAAAAATAACCAAGGAGATTAATGATCGGCACACTGAAAACTATAAAATATTGATGAAGGAAATTGAAAACAACACAAACAAATGGAAAGATAGCTTGTGTTCCTGGACTGGAATAATTAATATTTTTTAGATGTCTATACTACCCAAAGTGATCTACAGATTCAAAGCAATCGCTATCAAAATTCCAAAGGCATTTTTTTACTGAAATAGAAAAAAAAAAATCCTAAAATTCGTATGGAGTCACAAAAGACCACATATAGCCAAAGCAATCTTGAGCGAGAATAACACAGCTGAAGACATGTGTCCTGATATCAAATTATATTAGCAATCTTCATTAATAAAAGCAATGTGATACTGTAATGAAAACAGACACATAGACCAATAATACAGAATAGAAAGCCAGAAAGTGAACTCAAACAAAAACTGTCAACTAATCAACAAACATGCCAAAATGACGCAATGGGGGAAAAGAGAGTCTCTTCAATACATGCGATTGAGAAAACTGAATATCTCATGCAGAAGAATGAAACTGGCCTATGTGTTAGACCACACAAAATTGATGAAGGACTTTAATGAAATACCCAAACCTGTAAAATTCCTAGAAGAAAACATTTTTAAAAAAAATCCTTGACATAGATCTTGACAATAACTTTTTTTTTTTTTGATATGACACAAAAAGTACAGGCAGCCAAATCAAAAGAAAGAAGTGGGACTACGTCAAATGCAGAAGCTTCTGCCCAGCAAAGGAAACAATCTCCAAAATGAAAAACCAACCGATGGAATGGGAGAAAAATTTTGCAAACCATGTATTCTTTTTTTAAAAAATATTTCCATTGGTGTTTGGGGAGCAGGTGGTATTTGATTACATGAGTAATTTTTCTAGTGGTGATTTATGAGATTTTGATACAACCATCACTTGAGCAGTATACACTAAACCCAACTTGTTGGGTTTTTATCCTTTACCCCCTTCCCTTCCTTTCCCCACAAGTCCCCGAAGTCCATTGTATCACTCTTATGTCTTTGCATTCTCATAGTTTGGCTGCCATTTATGAGTGAGAACATAAAATGTTTAATTTTCTATTCCTGAGTTACTTCACTTAGAATCATAGTCTCCAACACCATCCAGGTTGCTGCAAATGCCATTAATTCATTCAAATTATGACTGAGTAGTATTCCATCATATACACATATACCTCAGTTTCTCTATCCATTCGTTGACTGATGGGAATTTAGGCTGGTTCCACATTGCAAATCATGTATTCAATAAGGGGTTAATATCCAAAATATATAAAAAATTCAAACACCTCAATAGAAAAAATAAATAAAAATTTAAAATGGGCAAATAACCTAAGTAGATATGTCTGCATAGAAGACATACAAATGTTCAACAGATATATAAAAAGGTAATCAACATAATAAATTATCAGGGAAATGCAAATCAAAACCATAAGGATATTTCGATTCATATTTGTTAAGATGGCCATTATATAAAAATATACATGTTGATGCGGACGTGGAGAATAAGGAACTCTATGCATTGTTGGTGGGAATGTAGATTGGTTCAGTCATTATGAATAGAGTTTGTAGGTTGCTAAAAACAACAACAAAAACAAAATGCAACAAAACAAAAAAAACTACCATATGACCCAGCAATCCCACTTCCAGGTAATTATCCAAAGGAAGTGAAATTAGGATTTTGAAGACACACCTTCATTCCCATGTTTACTGGAGCAGTATTAGCAATAGCCAAGAATTGGAAACAGCATAAATGCACTTTGATCAATGAATGGAGGAAGAAAAAGTGGAATATACAATGAAATATTATCCTTAAAAAAGAAGGAAATTCTGCCATTTGCAACAGCACACGTGAATCTGGAAGACATTGTGGTAGATGAAATAAACCAGTTTAAATTTTAAGCATTTAAAATGGAAGTTTAAATGCTTAAAAAATAGCTGAAAATTTTAAATTTTCATTTAAAATTTAAGTAAAATTTTAAAAGCTTAAAATTTCTAAGCATGTAGACCTTATGTACTTTTACCGCATACACACAAATAATAATGCTAATGACAAAACTAGTAATAGGTATAGGAGGTATCTTTGGCAGGTGGTGGATATGTCCTTGAGGGTGGTGACAGTTACATGAATATATATGTATCTCCAAAACAATCTAGTTCAGTGCGTTACATATATACAACTTTTTACATGTTAGTCGTACCATAATAAGTATTTTTTAAGGAAAAAAAAGGTAAAATAAATAATAAATATGAAGCCAATCTGAACTTTATGTAAAGTAGTTCCAAATATTTTTTGCAGTTTCAAAAAAGGCATTCCAGGTAATAAAACATCGGTTGTTTTTATTTGTTTCTTTTTTAGGTTTATCTTTTAACAAAACTTTCAGCCATAGTAGCAGGAAACATACATGCAAGCATGAGAGAGAGAGAGAGAGAGAGAGTGTGTGTGTGTGTGTGTGTGTGTGTTTCATGGTATAACAAAACCGAAATTCCTGTGGAAAGAAGTAGTGTGGTGAAGTGTTAAACTGTGTGGACTCTGTATTTGCAAAACTTAGGATTCATTCCTGAGTCTGCTACTTACAACACGTCACCTAATTTTCAGGAATTTCAGTTTGCTCGTGAATTCAACAGGATCTCATAGGGTTGCATTAAAACCGCAGGAAATGGCATGTGAGAAACACTTACCTCAGAGATTAAGTGCCCCATAAATATTTGTAGTCGTTATTCTTCTGTACAGAAGGTAAACACTCATTCTCTTAGACTGTCTTTTATGACAAAGGTTTTAAAATGCTAAATAAATGGCGTCTTAAGAAACATATTACGTAACATTCAAAAAGAGGAAGAAAATAAAATTAATTTCCGGTATCAACAATGGTTCATAGGACGGTGGAGTTTCAAAATTTTGCCTCAGGAAATAATGAATTAGAGGAGAAGGAGCAGCTTTTAGTGCAGATTATTGTTATAATTTTTAATATGTCTCATTCTATGTCATGACCAGCTAGGGACTTTTATTTGGTGCAAGTCCTTATCTCTGTAACCCGTAACAATCTGAGTCCACCCCCCATAATCCATCTTCACACCCTTATTTTGAAATTGAGCCGCTCAATTATTTTTTCTCTCTCTACTTTTGTGACAGACTCTCAATGATTATCTCTACTTTCTCTTCCTTATGATGACTCCAGAAGGAAACTACACTGATTACATCAGGTGATGAATATATCCAGGCTGCCTGTCAGGGTATCTACATGTTAAAGACACTTTTAGTCACCTACTAAAGTTCATATTGTCACGTACATAATGTTCATACAATCATACTTCATACATAATTGGATATTAAGTGTTTTTACCTAGGCAGATCCTTAAGTAGGAAGTTAATTCCCATTAATCAGAAATGTGAAGCTAACAAGCCTTTATGTATAAGTAAATGTTATGGTTTATATAAGTGTTTTGTCGTTGGTTAAAACAGTTTTAGAAATTGAGAGTTATTTCTTCATGGAATTACCTAGTATGAATAGAGGCGTGATATTTGCTGACAATGTTCATGATATATAAATATCCAGGGTAGTGCTGAGAACCCGGTGATTTTATATGACACTTTCCACAAAAGCTTTTCGGGCTCCTGTTGTATATATTTTCCTTACACTGCGTAAATGACTGGTTGGCAACATCTGGAAGCCTCTACTTCGTCTTTGTATTGTTGTCTTCAATTTCTTGAAGTGATAGAGCATTTAGCACTTTTTTTCACTGAAATTTACTGGCGTGTTATCTTGTTTGACAGAATCATTGAGTCAAAGACTTGCAGAGCAGACACTTTGAAAAGCAAAGTATTATGTTGCCCATTTCTCTTCTGTCTTCAGTGTCATTTTCCAACTAATTCCATTATATCAATCTTATGAATCTCACTCAAATGCTTCCAGTCTGTTTACCTAAAGTTTACAGTCAGTTTATGTAGTTTTGCCTCAAATAATTCACACAATTTATATGTATATTTAATTTCCCTTTTATTCGAAAAAATTGAAAAGTTTATAGTTGGGGTGATATGTAAAATGTTAAACCCCAAAAGGCATGCTAGATAAAGGTAATAAAATGGATACAAAACTTTTAGGAACAAATGCAATGGAAAGTGAGAGAGTTTATAATTTGAGGTGCTAGCTAAATTGACATGCCACCAATAAATTATCACAGAGATAGAGTTCTACATAAGTAGTAATATTGTAAGTTATGAAGTATACAGGTTATGTTAAATTATATACAATTATATGACAAGCTTTTCAAATATTTCAGTAAGGATCCTATTAAATGTCTGACTATTGAAGAATTATTCATCCTTGTGTTAAGTCTAGAATTTGATTGAATGATCAATAAAGCCCAGTCATGTCCTGTCATATCATCCTTTCCTGCATTTCCCCGAAGTCCTTGAAGTGACCTTTGAAGCCACTGTGCTACCTAAACTCTTTTTTTCTCTTTTTCTTTTTTTTTTTTTTTTTGAGACAGAGTCTTACTCTCTCACCCAGGCTGGAGTGCAGTGGCACTGTCTCAGCTCACTGCAACTTCTGCCTCCTGGGTTCAAATAATTCTCCTGCCTTAGACTCTTGAATACCTGGGATTACAGGCATGTGCTCCCACGCCCGGACAATTTTTGTATTTTTGGTAGAGACAGCATTTCGTCATGTTGGCCAGGCTGGTCTCAAAATCCTGACCTTAGGTGATCCTTCTGCCTCGGCCTCCCAAAGTGCTGGGATTACAGGTGTGAGCTACCACTCCCGGCCTGCTACCTAAATTCTTAACTCTTCATTATTAGGGCTTTTCTAATCCCTAATTAATTCAATAACTATTTCCTGCCTGCATCCCTGGATGTGTCTGTAGAATCTCCTCACCCTGAACACTTGTGTGTGTGTGAAGGCTTTTCTCATTCAGCTTTTATCACACTGCAGTGTGATAAAACAACAATTTTGTTGTTGTTGTGTTCAGTTCAATCAGTAATTATTGAGTTATTCTTTAAGATTTAAGGAGCAAAACTGAACACTGTGTGATGTGTGCCTCGGAAGAATTTGCATTCTAGCATAAGGACGCTCAGTAGAGTGGATGTCAATAAATCTGGGTTGAGGAATTAGCTGGTAAAAATGAAGAATGAGCAAAGACAGATACATGTCAAAGGATCTGAAAATAAAAGGGATAGTCAAAAAATAAAGACATCTCTCACCTTGACAACCAAGCTGACTTAATGCACACTAACGTGCACTGGGTGGAGATTTGAGAGAGAGAAAGAGTTTCATTTAATGCCAGGTGGGACTATTTTATTAATTTATTTTGTTTTACGGAGCAAACTGCCATTTCAACAGTGGAAACTATTGATACGTTAGTTAGGAGCTACAACAATTAAACTTTGCACCGATTGCACACACACTGTTCTTCCTCAAAACATGATCTAATAATAATAATTAGCAATAGAGACAGAAGATTTAGAACAGGGCTTTCTTTACTTTTTTGCACCAAATATCTTTATCTGTACCCATATATTTTTATATCTAGCCAACGCAATGGGACACATCCTGATACCCTCTAGACCCCATTCTCTTCCTCATTCTTCAAAACCATGAGCTGTCTGTGACCCTTTCTCTCCAAAGTATGCAACCTCTCCAGCTGGCTCTTATCTACTCTATTCTAGCCCTTTTGCTGGTGCTCAAGTTACTTATCTGTTTTGGGGGTTTAAAAGTACTTTTTCTTGTTTGCTCTGATTGAATTATTTTTCTCATCATACTCTATTCATATAAAGTTCTAACACGGAAGACAAGGCACTTCCATAATTCAAATAGGACTCTTGATTGTGATCATTTCCGCTTAGTATTACCTTTTCTTTGACTTAGAAGTATAGAGAAAGGTTTCAAGTATTACAGAATTTAAATATTGGCTAAATTACTTTCTTTTATCTGAAGTCAAAAGTGATCGTTAATTTATTCGAGTCCAAAACCAGACTTTATACAGCTGAAAAAAAAAAGTCAAGGTAATCATAAATTATATATTCACACACAGGTAAGTCAAGGTGATTAGGTCATCTGAGTTTGTTCTAGTACTTGAGTGCTCTGGTGCCTAGCATTAAGATACAAGTTGCTTATCTCTTTAAAAACTCATCCTGTGACCCACATTCCTTGCCCCACTCCTGCCTTCCCTGTGTGATTCCATCTAAACTTCCTGAAAGTTGTGCATCCTTGATATTTCGATGGCCCTGACCCCAGTGTCTCAATGCTGGATCACTTCCCTAAGTACATTCTTGCTGGGCAGAGGCCCCTGATCTATTGCCAAATGCACCGGAACTCACTGGCTATATTCTTTGTTGCCTTATTATTACTTGCACCTAGGGCTCACTCCATCCTTTCTGAAACACGTTTTCCTTCACTTCTGGGGCACATCCCAAGGGCTTGCTTCTTCCAGTGTGGAAGTTGCATTTCCCTTCGCTGGGTGCTTCCTCTGTTCTGGCATCAGATTGGCCTTGGATTCTCACTCCTGAGCAGGTCTATGGTCCTCACAGGATCCTCTGAGAAAACTATTCCCATGGCTTCCGTTGTCATTCTCGTGCCAAGAATTCCTGAATGCTTATTCCAACCCTGATCTCTGTTCTGACCTCCAACCAATATATTCAGCTCTCTACCCAGCATCTCCGTGTGGGTGTCACATGGATACTTCCAATTTCAGGGAGCCCAAACCCCCAATCACCACTGCAACATACACACACCATCCAAAAGCTCCTTTCCAAGTGCTGCCATGTTACCCTCCTGCTCAAGTCATGATTCTCTACACTCCTTCGCTCTTTATAGTCAGCAGTGCATAGGCTTTCCTGAGTCTTCCTCACATTTGGTTACTCCTCTCACTCTATGTTCACGCCCTGTGTCTCTTACCTGAATGACCACCATAGTTGCTGATTAACTGATCTTCATTCACTCTTACATCACCGTCCCTGCTATGCCCCCTCCTGAACCCTCAATAGAATATAATGTAAATCATAAAATCCTACTATGTTTACGCTAGCTAGCACTGCATGCCTTTGTGTGACCTTGAGCTACAAGAGCAGACCCCAGTCTGCCTCTTCAGGCTCACCTTGGACATTTCATCCCATCAGTTGTCCTATTCTGCATGTATTTTTTCCAAACATGCTCTGCTTTTTCTCACCTGAGGACCCTTGTAACACTGGGTGGGACTCATCTTATCTCCTTCTCTCTCTTTTTTATTATGCTTCAACTCTCATTTCCAAAACCACCCTGGCAGAGAAGCTAAGATTAACCAGCCCCCTCTGTCATATATTTCCATTGTATGCAATGTGTTTCATTTGAGGGTCTAGGAGCACACAGCCTCTCTTGTTCAGGAATGTCTTCTCTGGTCTACTCTAAGTAGAAATCGTCCCACCCTATTTGTCCCTGCACCCCCATTGGCTAGAAGATTGCCTTGAATGTAGTAAATACTGAATACACATTTTGACTGAAACGAGATTGATTAGTACATATCAAATATTAAAATATAAAATATTCACCTTCCGTATATTGCTTTTTTGCATAGTGATATTTCCCAGTAAGTTCATGCCCCTATAGAAGTATGTTGAATCAGAGTTAGAATAAGATTTCCCTGAAATCATTACAAATTCATGAGAAATGTGAAGTTCACATTAATCAGGTTAAATAAAAATAGAAAATCATTCTCAGAATTGGACAAGCTGTTCTATTTATTGATTTAGGGTTTGAAAAGACTCAATGAAATCTAAAAGATGGTGAAAGAAAATATACTCTGTATGTGTATATATGACAATTGGTGATCTTTTGAACTGTTTTTACCAGTTCAGGAAACTTGTGTGAAGATGTAAGATTCAGGTGGACATATAGGGAAAACACGTGAAGGAGAATCCTTTTGAAAGTGATGGTGAGAAAAGATGATGGAGGTAAGAGGATGGAGCACAGATGAGAAGGAGAATCTTTTCTTTGTGGCAGTCTAAGAAAATGAGTTTAATTAAACAGAATTTACAAGTTTCAGTCTATTGAGAAATGGGGCTGGTGATATGAGAGATTTCTGATAGAAAACTCAGAATAAAGGTGGAAGGTCTGGAGTTTGATAGGAGAGCCTGGGAGTGCTTATGGCTGCTCAGACAAGCAACGTCGTGTGAAAGAGGTGATTATGAAAGCCACTCCTAGTTATTAATCAAATTGGATGGGAGACAAACTGGAAATAGAAAGACCAGCTGATGTTGTATAGTCTTTCAATAAGGAAAAAAAAAAAAAAACCAGAATCTATAATTACAGAGACTTCAGTTAAACAAAAGGAAAAGGACCTTAAGAATGATATGATTTAATTTTGGAATGAGCGTTCAAGAGAGACACTGACATCCAGTCCCCAGAGACCCACCTGGAAGCAGACTCTTGCATTATATGATTTTCTGCGAGCTCTTTGAGTCCTGTGATTGGCATCCTGTCCAGTAAATCACAGCTGCCAAGGTAATTTGACAGAATTTTCTGGTCATCTCCAATTTCTAGAGTTCTGGAATGTCCCCAAAGGGCTAGCTGGGCAGCCCCTCAATAAGTAGGACTTGGCCATATCTGTCTTGTAATAGCTACAGAAATATGCCCAGGAAAGCATTCCTGCTCTTGGTCAATCACCCTAATAACAGTTCTGTGTAGATATTGTGTAGGAAGCACTGACTTTTCCATTTCTCTTGAAGTTCATTGCATCCAAGGAAGGCAGAAATAAGACAGAGATTTAGCCTGTTACATGCTCTCCCCAATAACAACTTATACTCATAATAATGTACTCTGGAGAGAAGGCACTACAATCTCTAAAAAAGCACTGAATTTGTTGTTGTGTTTTTATGCCCTTAATGGGCTGAAGAAGCATATGCAAATACAAAGGGGAAAATAGATTATAGAATTAGCAATATCAGTCTGTTTTCTTATTAACCACAATAGGTTTATATTAAAATCATCTGTCTTTTGCTGTGTTAGAACCCAAAAATAATGCATTCATAATACTGTCTGCTCAAGTTATTCTAAAGGCGTCATTTGAATCTGACTTCTTTGTAAAATTTGTAAATGTTTACTTGGTTCACTTTCAAAACATATAATGAAGTGAACAAAATAAAACCAGAACACTTAAATTTAGGGATTTTATGAAGGTATTAAACATCTTTAAGGCATACAGAGCAGCATCCTCAGAGTCTCTTCCTGGTGCATTCTGTGGCCTCAGTGCACCCGCCACCATATCGTCAGCTTGCAGGACACAGGCATGCTCTGAATTCCATCATATTTTCAAACATGGCGAGAGAGCTGAGCAGCTGGGAAACCAAATATATACCATCCAAGTTCATGTCTTATTAAAGTCTTAAAAATGCGTGTAAAGACTTACGATCAAACTGAATATATTTTTCCACTTTTCCAACAAATTTTCATTTGCTATATGAGATCAGATCGCTGATTCAGGTAACATGCGTGTGTGCTGTTTAAAGTACTACACAGTGTAACATGAAAAGTAATGTTTATGAATAGTGGGACACCGGAGAAGAAGGGATTTTGAGTCAATGGGATCTAAATTTGAATAATATTTTGGGTGATTACTAGCTATGACATTTGGAAACTTTATTAACCTCTCCCAGCCATTTTTCTCATCTATGAAATGCCAGTATTAAGACCTATTTACAACATGTTTGAAGAGTTTCAGTTGTCTGATAACTGGTATTACCCAGCAGTACTCTGATGGGTAAGGTTCACTTGTCAAGTTTAGGATGATGTTGGGGCTGCATAGAAAGACTTGGTACTAATACTTTTACTTTGTTTACAAAATGAGACTGCTATCCTTCTTAATACATGCCTATGTATTTGCATATATTATGTATGTATATATGTTCAATATAAAAGTCATTTTTCCTCTTGTAGGAATTTACAGTGCCAAAGATGAGGAAGATCTATCAGCCTCTGAGTTAATTCACATTTTTTTACATAAAACATAGTTATTTTCTCTCCGCTGTGGAAGGTGTACTTTGTAAATCTGAAAAAAAAAAAAAAAAAAAAAGCTTAGGTTCTTTAGATTCTAGAGTATTTCCTTTTTTGATGAGATCCCACACCTCCTGGTACAGCTTATATTTCTGCCTAAAACCTTAGTCTTCACTGTTTACACTGAGCACAACCTTGTTTTTTTCAGTCTCTCATTGGGTACAGTTTGTCCATTATTTCTTTTCAGAATTCATATCGTGCTTTCTAAGGCATTAAACATTACTTTATGTCATGTTTGGTGAAAACAGATTACATTGTTCATGGGATATTTCTAGACCATACTGTAGGTGACTCAGGTATACCTCGGAATTTTGAATTTTGAATTAGTTTGCCAATTGATGTTTCATTGTTTGTTTGTTTTTTGTCCCAATGACAATTGGTTTTATTTGAAGCAGGCATACATTGCAACTTAATGCAATGCCATGGCATTTTGTGGTCACAGTCAAGATAAAGAAGCACTTATAATTCACTTAGATTAACCCACATCACAAGTGCTGGTAGTTTGATGCTTACCTGGTACACTGTGGGATGGAAGGAATTCCTGTAGCAACTCTGAAGTTAGCATCACGGGAAGGAAAGGGAGAGCATGTCTGTGAGCCTCTTTGCCTCCTCTCAACAGTTAGGGTTTTGAAAAGCAGGGAAAATTAAAAGCACTCCAGGCCTAACAACCATCTGCTGAAAGAACAGATTCAATAAAATCAAAAGGTATTGTTGAGGCACACCAAAAATATGATTATAAATTGGCCTATTGCAAAGGAGCAAATAAATACTAAGAGATCCAAAACCTTCTGCTAAATTGGGCCCACAGTCACAAAGGAGCTAGAATGCCAGGCCCACATGTTTGGACTTTGTTAACTAGAGTAGAGGCTGGTGAAGAATTCTGAGCAAGGTTTAGAGTAATCAGCATCCAATTTTAAGATGGGTCTATGATCTTTGTGGACTTGGATGTGGCTAAGGAGATACTGAGTGTGGTTCTCAAAGAGTGGTTCCCGGACTGGCAGCATGAGCATTGCCTGGGACCCTTTTAGAAATGTGAATTTTCAGTCACACCGAGTCGGAAACTCTGGGTGTGGGGCCCAGCCATCTGTGTTTGCACAAGCCCTCCCAGTGAGATGGGAATGCATGCTGAATGTTGAGAAACACTGGTTAGCAGATGCACATCGATCTTTCACCTGTAGGAAAGTCATAGGCATCGGGCCTACGTTGGGCCGTCTTACATTGCACGGGGACTTGACGCCACCTGCCTGGTAGTTTTAACTGTGTGTGGCCTTACCAGTATGTGTAGTTACTAACAAAATCTAGAGAACGTTTTTTCAGATGATCAACTCTATTTCTTATGTTGGATTTAAGATCAGGTACATGTTATTAACCTTCTTTCAGTTATTCAGTGAATATTTTCCCGAACTGTTGTATAAAAGAATATAATCTAAATATTCCTTTATTTGAAAAAGTTATATGCAGGAAAAATATTGTCTTTTATATGAACATATTTTTCCCATGTTTGCCTCTTATTAATCATTCTTTAAATGGAAGGAGTCTCTCTGAATCTCTTGCAAAATATTAAGAAAATTGCCTCAGTTTCCCCACAGACATTTGGATAGACATAGGCCCTATGGAGAAGGAACCACAGAGAAAATCAGTCACCAGTACAAATTCTAGTTTAAGAGTATTCTATATTTGTAATTTAGTACTTTTTCCTCTTTGACTTGAAAGGTCAGATAAGGAAAATATGTATTTTGGGGCCGGGTGCAGTGGCCCACACCTGTAATCCCAACCCTTTGGGAGGCGGAAGCAGGTGGATCACTTGAGGCCAAGAGTTCGAGACCAGCCTGGCCAACATGGTAAAAGCCCATCTCTGCTAAAAATGCAAAAATTACCTGGGCATAGTGACACACACCTGTAATCTCATCTACTTGGGAGGCTGAGGCATGAGAATCACTTGAACCTGGGAGGCCGAGGTTGCAGTGAGCCGAACTCACACCACTGCACTCCAGCCTGGGTGACAGGGTGACAGAGTCAGCCTCTATCTCAAAAAAAAAAAAAAAAAAAAAAAGAAGAAAGAAAAGAAAAAGAAAGGGAAAGAAAATATATATTTGAGATCATTTAATTCCTAACTCTCCAAAGTGTGTTTCACATACAGCAGCTTTGGTATCACCTGTCGGTTTCTTAGAAATGTGGAATACCAGGCTCCACCCTAGAACCACCATTGCCAAATGTGCATTTAGTGAAATCTCTAGGACATTCCTAGACACGCTCAAGTTTGAGAAGCACTAACATAGGTCCATTGCAATAAAGAGGTCTCCACTGCAATAAAGAGTTAGTGCGATTCTGTCACATCTTTTCTATTTGTAGGACTGGGCTTGATGATGTTGGGATGAAAGGAAGGGGTCTCTTCCAGGAAGAACCTACAATTTGTTTGGTAAGGGAAAGTGCTATTCATCTATACCCTAACTCAGCTCCTGATATGCAAAAGTTACTTCAGAATGAGACGTAGGCTGGTTCTCCAGAAACATGTATTGCAGCAAAGTGAAAGTAATATTTATCCAAATATAATTACAAGGCCAAATTACTTCATTAGGCATGAACAAAATAATGTACAATCTTCAAGTGGGCATCACACCTGCAGAGAAGTCAGTGCTACCGGAGGTGACATTTAGCCCACACCTAGACAGGCAGGTAGGACATTAACCAAGAAACTACAGAACAAGGTATTCCAGGTTTAATCCAAATGAGAAACAAATAGTGAACCAAAGAGGTACATGGTAGTGTGCCACGTGTCCTGTGGAGGTAAAATATGTATATGGCAATGACTCCCTAATAAACAAGACTCCCAAAGGGTTCTGAGAGCTCTGAGAAACCATAACCCATAGAACACTGGTCCGAGAGGCTCCAATATTGACTCAAATGGGAGGTGGTGAAGTCCAACACCTGAAAGTCAATGATGTCCTGTTGGCTTCTTTCAGGATGCTGTATCTGATGTGTCATCATATCATTAAGATAGCCAGGGTCAATGTGTAATGAACAAGAACCTTATTTTCTGACACATTACCCAAAGTTGGCAAAAACAGTAGTGAACTATGTATGAAGAAAAAGGTACCATAATAATCTACACATTGAAATTCAGAAAGAGGACAAAATGCCAGCAATTACTGTATCTGTATATGAAAAGCACACTTCTCTGGCATCAATAATACCACTTTAGGCTTTCTTGAGAGTAATATTTTACATAATATATATATTAATATCACATTAATATTAATGCTCTGGCCTTGGAAAGCTTATGATAATGATATAGCATAATTGTTTTGTTAAACCCTGTAGGTTGAGAAGTTTGTTTTTTTAGCTGGACAGATTAATTATTCTGGATATTCTAAAAACACATGGGTGGGACAGAGGCAAGAAAACCAGTTCTGACCAGACATGGCAGAGACAAAGAGTAAGTTTTAGAGGCCACTGGTGCAAAGTCACATTGAAGGGTAAGAATACTCAGTCGCTAAATGGCATGCAAAGTTCATATGGGTTTCCCCAAAGTGCCTGTAAGAAGGTTTCCATCTGGCTCAGCAGACTAGCAGCAGCAATGCTGACAGCAGTCAGTTATCCAATCCAGGTGATCGACGACACGCCACTTTAATAACACAGAAACCTGCATTCATTGTGAGGCTAGAGAGAATAAAACAATGCGTGTTCAGGAGGTCAGAGTCCACCAAGTTCAGGGAGCTAGAGCTGGAAACCGGAGAAAGAAATACGTGGTTGAGATAGGGATGATCAACGGCTGGTGGATGGAAGGAAAGTTGGATGTAGCTACTATTTATTCAGTATCCAAGATGGGCCAGTCAGTGCATTATGTAATTTAATACTCATAAAATGTTGCCAAGTACACAGCTCTACTCTATATGAAGAAATGTGTCCCTCGGCGGGGGTCTCTAATCCCAGGGCCATGGACTGGTACTGGCCCACAGCCTGTGACAAACCAGGGTGCCCAGCAGGAGATGAGTGGTGGTGACCAAGCATTACCCCTGAGCTCCGCCTCCCCTCAGATCAGCGGCGACGTTAGATTTTTCATAGCAGTGCGAACGCCACTGTGCACTGAGCATGTGCGGGATCTAGGAGATCCGAGCTTCTTACGAGAATCTAATGCCTGATGATCGCAGGTGGAAGTGTCATCCCAAAACCATCCCCTGCCACCCCAGTCCATGGAAAATAATGTCTTCCGTGAAACGGATCCCTGGTACCAACAAAGATGGGGACCACTGCCTTAGAAAGATCTAGTAATTTGCCTCAGATCACATGTTTTTGTAAACAAAAAAGCCAAGATTTGAAACATAAAACTCCTTAATGCCTAATAGTTGGAGTAACAGGAGTTGACAGTAAAGGGTGAGGGCATGACTTAGTCAGTGGACCCTAGAATGACGGTTGGGAGGTGGTCAGTGGGCTGAAAATCATAGAAAACGCTGACGTATTGGAAGTGAGCTTCTCCGTTTTATTAGTAGCAATGTTGCCACAGTGGTTGGAGGTTGTTGTGTTACTTCTGTCATATTAAGGCTTAGCAGTGTGTTCAGGCTGGTTTTCAAGATAAGTAGGAATCTGGCCACAATCTGTACAAATCCTTGCAAAAGAAGAAGAACAATGTATCATCAATGGAATAGGGTAGGAGGAAAAGCAGGGAAAGAATAAGAGAAACAGCGATTTAAAGCCAGTGCTAGGCACTGAAATACATGTATTGTCCTCCTGTTCATAGTCACACTCATGGCATGAGATCTAAAATAATCTAATGGGAAAAGCACTAGAGAAGAATACAGTGTGAGAAAACCATGTTAATATCAGGATGCAAACAATGAATATTTGTGAACACCCCCAGAGCTTAATAAAGCACACTTTGAGGCCAGAAACTGTGTTGGCTTGTCACATCAAAAAGCATTAAACCTACGTAAAGACAGTTGTTCCATTCTTGGCCATTTCAAAATCTAATAAAGTTGTTAAACACAAGTACATTCTGTGCACCTAAATTGGAGGAGCCAGACACTGTTTTACTTCAGCGGTTTTCAGAGAAACTGTCAAAAGATCTGTGCCCCAAGGCTCCCTGAACGAGGACACCACTTTATGAGCAAATGTGACCGGCAGGTTGGTGCACATGTTCCAAAGCCTGACTCCCTTGGTTCGGAATTGGCAATGCATGTGTGAGATCTACCGAGTGGAAAACAATTTGAAGTCATTAGAGTAAGACCAAAAACTGCATCAGCACGGATTCGAGAGAAGATGAAGGTTTGCTGAGATATGCCCTTCTTCACTTCCAATCAACACACTTTGAAAAAATTAAATTGGAGATTGGGTTGAAGCTGGCAAGAGTGTCATTGATGCAGAAAGAAAAAGGGAAAAAGTGGAAAAATCAAAGAAACCTCAGTACAACTGGAAAAGAACATGACTACGCACTTGAAATAAACATCCTGTTGGCCAGGAAGAATGATCAATACATTATCTGCTTTGCATGCTGAGGACATACTGTTTCTCACCGGTTATCAGTACATTCATGACCCTCCCCTAAAAGTATACATACATTAATTTTGGACTCCAGGTTATAAATTATCTCTTTACTACAAAATCGTTATTAAAAGCCCTCTTATTACCACAGTAATGACAATAATGATAACACTATGACAGCTAGCAATAATGAAAAACCATAAAGTTTCAGGCTCTGATCTGTCCTTTATAGACCTTCTTTTATTTAATACTCCATAGTCTTTGGATGCACAAGGACTCAAAGAGATCAAGCAAACACCTGAGCACAGCGTGCAGCTGGCTGAAAAAGTAATGCTCGGAAATGAGAAGAGCAAGTTCCGGAACAGAAGGCTGCAGTGTCAACCAGCTACTGTGTCACCCAGCTACGTACAAACTGCACTGTCACCCAGTTGTAGTGGCACTCACCTATAGTATCACCCAGCTACACTGTCACCCAGCTTCAGGGCCACCAAGTTACACTGTCACTCAGCTACAGTGTCATCCAGCTGCACTGTCACCCAACTGTAGTGTCACCCAGCTACACTGTCACCCAGCTGTAGTGTCATTCAACTACAGTATCACCCTGCTGCACTGTCACCCAGCTGTAGTGTCATCCAGCTGCACTGTCACCCAGCTACACTGTCACCCAGCTGTAGTGTGATCCAGCTGCACTGTCACCCAGCTGCCTGTCACCCAGCTACACTGTCATCCAGCTACACTGCCACTGAGCTGCACTGTCACCCAGCTACAGTGTCATCCAGCTGCACTGTCACCCAGCTACCTGTCACCCAGCTACAGTGTCACCCAGCTGCACTGTCACCCAGCTACAGTGTCACCCAGCTGCACTGTCATGCAGCTGCACGGTCACCCAGCTACACTGTCACCCAACTGCCCTATCACCCAGCTACAGTGTCACCCAGCTGCACTGTCATGCAGCTGCACTGTCACCCAGCTCCACTGTCACCCAGCTACAGTGCCACCCAGCTGCAGTGTCAACCAGCTGTAGCTGCAGCTCAACAAATCCAGTGGAGGGAAACTACCCTTCCCATGGGAATTAAGTTATAAATATTTTACACATTAAAGACACATTTTAAGCAAGTTCTTAAACTCAGGGTTTGGAGTAAAGGAACTGAATAAATGGACATTTTCAGGACACAGTGCATGTGGTAGGGTCATGCTGAGGGGTGCTCTCCACTGTTACCTTCCAATCGGGTCAAAACTGTGCCCTGAAAACTGTTCATACAGCCCCTCCAACTGCTAACCTCAGCCACCCTACCTGACAGTTGCTCAGTTATTTGTCATCTTTAGCCCAGATTATAACAAAAGCCACCTCCTTATGTAGTTTCTCAGCCTCCAAAACCTTTTCCTTTCACTACATACTTATGTTGGAGCCATGTTGATTCTTGAGAAACAGAAATTTTTACTACAACAATCTTCTTTTTAATATCCCTAGATGTTTCTCCACTTCCTTAGGACAGCATCCAAAATGAGGCTCCTTCCAGGTCTAGTTTCTACCCACCTCTGTGGTTGGATCAATACCACCCATCTCCCCACATACAATCCATGTGGCCAATATGCTGAACTAATCAGCATACCCAGATGGGTTATGTTCAGTCACTCTTTGTGCCAGGACAGAGAATCTGCCCAGCAAGCCCACACCTGCTCTGAAGTAGCACCTCCTTTGCAAAGTGTGCTTGGAAGTCCCATTTCTTAGCAGGGCTGGGGGTTCCCTTCCCTTGGCTGCCCACACTGGTGCCAACTCTCCAGCCCTCTTGTCCATCCTCTGCTCATTGTTGATTGCCTTCCTGTCCTAGGCCATAAGCATCTTTGACAGGACTGGCAGTCTTTGTGTCCTTGTTACCTAACATGGCACCAGTCAGTCCACATATGTTAAAACTAAAGATCAGCCCTTCTCTATGTATTCCTCATTTTATTGACCTCAATTGTTTTCTTTTCGTGGACTTGTACAGCCTTTGTGGCTTCCAGCACATATTTTAGCACTGAAATATATACTGTATGGTCCCATTTGTTTTCTTCCCATAAAGTTTTTGAGGGCAGAGGTTCTTGAATAGAGTCACCACAGTTTAAAATGATTGTATCCCCTAAGGCAGCCAACAAAGCATTGGGGTCATCAGCTATGTCCTGAACAATCAATAGATAATTGATGATTTCTTAATTAAATTTAGGGAAGATGTTAATGTCTTAGAGAAGGTCTTCAAATATGTATGTAGCAGAAAAGTAGGATTTTCTGCTCAGGAATTCCTGCACCTGTCCATTCTGAACTCCGAATGAGACACAAACCAACAAATACCAGGTCTACATGTGGATTCAGGATGATTGATGGGTGCACCTTTCATTTAGTAAACATTCAGCCTCCAGACCAGACCAATCTTTTTCTATCTTCATATTCCATCACAGGATAGATTTATGTTTATGGTGACAACCCAAAGATATGATAGACTCCCAAGTATTCTCTGGAACAGTAGGTTTTGTACAGTTATGATGCTACAGTTTATACAGTTTGTACCCTACAGTTTGTACAGTTATGTCACACATGTCATCACACTCTTTACAACTCTTTATAACGACACTTGATTAGTAACATTTCGTTCTCCCCATAACAGATCGTGCCATGTAACAGAGAGTTTGCTACACACGTAGCTCCTGTAACATCAGAGTGGTTATCCTTGAATTGTTCAAATGATGAGTTTTTTTTTCTTTTTTTTGTATTCATGCGTCTTGCAATAGTTTTATCTGAGCTATTTTTTTTTCTCAGTATGTAGGGGAATTTTCCATGCTCATACACTTGTTGCTGGATGGCTTGCAGGCTTGCCAGCAACTATATGCTGGCATATAGTTGCCCCCACTCTGACTCAGCTGGTAGAAGCTCTGCTGCATGGTGAGAAGTTGGGCGTCAGGGCGACTATAATGTATTTCTCTCCATCCCTTGTTTGTAAGCACATAATTTAGGTGGTAAGAATAGCATTGTCAAACTGGGGATCTGGGAGTCTCCTAGGAGCTCCCCTGTTCTCCGTGACTAGGTTTTGATTTTGTGTCTTCATTTGATGATTATATAATTATATCTAAACATACACTGTGTCATCCACATAGCCACCTTGTTTGTTCTGCGGCCAAGATTCCATAGGCTATAAGTAGCAGCGCTTTAATACCCTCAGGCTAATGAGAAAAAAGATGGAGATGAACTTACCAAGCAAATAGCCCATTTGGGCCAAAGGAAAGCAAATGATATCACAGAATGTTTCATAGAGGAGGCTTTTGCAGTAATTTTAGTAGGACTTCCTCATGGGATTATGGGCATGGTAAAGGAAGTTGATAATAATAATCCTATTATTAATGATTATGATGATAATTTGTGCTACAGCAGTCCATTTTGAGTGGCAGTTTAGTGTTATTTAAAATTCATAGCTTTTTTTTTTTTGGCCGATGCAGTTTGATATGCATTTATTTATATAACTTATAGTGTACACAGGCTTTAAGCATTCCAAGTTTATATATGCATGACTTTAAGATCATACATTAAATAAAAAGTTAGTTTATATATGCATGACTTTAAGATCATAAATTGAATTAAAAGTTAATCAACAGGTCTTTTGGAAACATTTTGTTTTAGAATTGGCCCACACGTATTCAAATATAGGAATCACTGTTAGAGCACATTGGTTGTAAGAGAAACCTGACCCAAGTATTTGACTGCTCCTGCGCACAGCTCTTATTATGTGTAGATAATTATAATTGCTAGTCACACTATGACCATTGTCTCTGTAGAAAGGGTAGGCTGAGTCATCTCACTCCTTTGTTTTGATAACTTCCTGACACCACTGTGCTACTAATCCTTGTCTCATTGAAATTCAGACTCCTGTTTTAAAAACGCTGGGTGTCCGTGATTTCAGAGCTGTCATGAATACATCCAGTATTGAAAGGAATATTTGGAAACTTCCAGTACAATAATTTCATTTAATAAACGACAAAAATTAGATCCAGAGAGCGACTGAGTTGCTCAAGAGGAACGGCCAGCTAGAATTGCTATCCAGGATGTGATGTGAAGCACATTTCATTAGGAGTATTGATGATGTGATTTGTGAGATTAGGTTGTTATTAGAGAACCAAACATCAAATAGAATTAGGTGATAGATAAGGGCTTTTTAATTTTTTTCCTAATATGTATTTTTGGTTCAAACTTGATGTCACTATGAGACCATCCTTTCAGACTCTCAGACTGTATACTTGCTGTTTACATGTATTTCTTAATTTTTTAAAAACAATACTGAAGACATTATTTGGTAGCATTTTATTCAATTTACTTTCTCTCCCAAGTGTTCAACATTTTGGAGACATTACCTGTAGGATTTTCCATGTGAAGATTAATCACTATTGTTAACGTCTCTTTGGACTATTAGTCTTAATGTTTTGCTAATTAGGCAAAGTGAGTATATGGAAATCTGGAAATAGATTTATGCATTTTTCCCAAGGCAATGTCACTCATAGACAGATACAAGTTCTGGAAGGACTGTTTTGAGAAATTTTGGTGACGTCAACCAGGCTATAGAATTGGAAAATGTTTCTCACAGGGCTCTAGATGATATTTTTGTTGAATCTTAATATATCATTGACTGAATCAAATCGGGCTTGTTACTCAAGCCAGGCTCGTGTGCCCCAAGGATGGGCCCATCAGGAAGTCACCATCACACGTCTAAATGAAAATCAGCAGCTACATGAGTCCAGCACTCCCCAGTCATTTCTTTCTTTCTTTTTCTGGAAGCAACCGCACTGCACTGAATGATTTACAGCAATAGGGGAGGGTAAAAGGACCATCTTTTACAAGTCAGACCTAAAGTGCCTATGTGGGAGGTGCCTCACACACCTGAGTGTGCATACAGACCTGGGGATGGAGTTAACCTGACTCTTCCCATCCGGCTTGCCTGGAAGGGAGCAAGCCAGGTCAAAGCTGTGGCTTACACTGCAGGTATAATGGGAGTGTGAAGAATTATGACTGTAGGAAATATTTCTTAAATGAATGAATTAGGAATGAATAAATAAGTGGAAGAACAAGCAAATAAATGGACAAGTTAGGAACTAAATACAAATACTTGGATTATAATTCTGTGTGCATCAAATGCAGTCATTATTTAGCATGGCATTGTTCCCTTTTTGAGGCTTTACTAAATGGTACATATTTGGGCATGAGTAAGGTAAGTCAACATGCTTGTTACATGTGCTTACGTCCCTTTAGGATCATATTTATTTCCTAAGGATAGGTACACTTAAATTGAAGAGAAGCCTAATAATATTGATTTTCTCTTTTCTGTCTGCTAAGATTTAAACATTGTGGATTGACACTATTGCGTTAATAGGGCCAAAGAAACCCACAATCACACAATATTTCATTTAGTATATAAAATAAGATATTTCCCTTGTGTTATAAATTGTCTCAGTTGTAATGTGAAGCATGAATCTATGTTAATAAACATAGATAGGTTTGCTTTACATAATTTAAATAGAAAGCAGTAGACCATCACTTTGTTGTTGTAAGCACAGCGATTATTTTAAACACTAATTATTTTAATTAAAATCCATTTTCTTAGTAACAGGACACTTTATTGGTGTCTCTGAATTAGTGATTTGGTGATAAGACCAACGTCTAGGTGATTCATGAATCACAATTAATATGTTAAGAAGTCCTTGAATGTTTAATTATGATGACCACTGGCTGTACTCCACCTATACCATTCAAATAATACATACCTCACAAATGCCCTCCACTAAGTTGGTTTCAAACCAAATGGGAGATTCAAGATTGACTCTTCTAATTACTCTATTCATCGTATTGGAAATTGTCATCTGTATGGTACAGTTTTGAATACTAGGGACCCACTGTAATTGTATAGGATTTGTAAGAGAGGTGTGAAAATAATGTTCCTTTAAAATAGAGCCAAAGCAAACCCTTGTCAGTGAATTTAAATTAGAGCACCTAAATATTTAACAGCCATATACACTTCTAATTGACACATGGAAGCAGAGACACTTCCTTAGTAGTTCTAGTTAATCAAGAAACTAATTCACATAGTTGGAGGCAGGAAAAAGGATCAATGCACTTTTCAATTAGACTCTCTTGTTAGGTTAACACTGAAGTCTTGTTTCAGCCTTAGCACTGAGCATTTATTTTCTGTAAATAGCCCCATACAGGCAACAAATCAATAGGATGTAGAAATCTATTTTAGGTGCACTTTTGAGGAACCTATCCTAGAATTATTTTTTTTTCAATTCAGCAAATTATAAAACTACTTGCCGTGCTATATTTGAGGGCTCAAGATAATTCAAGATTATTTTCTTTTTTTTTTTTGAGACGAAGTCTTGCTCTGTCGCCCTGGCTGCAGTGCAGTGGCCGGATCTCAGCTCACTGCAAGCTCTACCTCCTGGGTTTACGCCATTCTCCTGCCTCAGCCTCCGAGTAGCTGGGACTACAGGCGCCGCCACCTCGCCTGGCTAGCTTTTTTTGTATTTTTAGTAGAGACGGGGTTTCATCGTGTTAGCCAGGATGGTCTCGATCTCCTGACCTCGTGATCCGCCCGTCTCGGCCTCCCAAAGTGCTGGGATTACAGGCTTGAGCCACCGCGCCCGGCCGATTATTTTCTTTTAATTGAAAAAATGTAAAATTATGCTGGTTTTTGGAAATGTCAAAGCCATGAGGGATGTCTCCCCTCTTGAGTTGCAATATCCATTTACTTCTCATGATAGAAAAAATCCAGAGCAAAGCTTTCAGTGGTGAAGATGAGACTGGGGCGAGACAGGTGCACAGGAAGTAGATGACAGTGTGGAGATGGGACTGGAGCTGTTGACAGCTGTTGTGATACCTGGGTTCCTGTATTCTCGGTTTAAAGCAATTCAAACAAAAGACACACAGCCAAAGAAGTGCAGCATAGAGTACTTTTTTTGCAAAGGAAAAAGAATATTTTTAAGTGAGGCGCAGAATAGACAGTACACCCTGAGAGAGAGAATTCAGGGCTTGCTGCTCATGAGGACGAGGCAGCAATGACCAGCACTATGGAGACTCCCTTTGTGGGAGTTTTACATTATTGTTCATAAGGAGGTGTGAAGAGGTGTTGCCAGGAAGCAAGTTCTGGGTTGACCTCTGGGTGCACATGTGTGGTAACTGTACAAGCTTGCTCATGCATTTCGTGTCTCATCAACATCTTAAATCTCCACCCAGGGGTGTGTTTTTTACTGTTTTCATGAAGAAATGATCAGTCTGGCAACAGGTAAAATCAAAGTGTGCATGCTCTCTTTAGGGGAAGTTCTCTACTGAAGATAGCTTTGCTTGAATGAGCTCAATTACAATGCGAACGCTAATGTTTATTGTGATGGCTGTATTGTTACCACGGTCGTTGCTGCCATTGTTGTCTTTTGAGGACATGGCCTTTTCCTTGACTACCTCTCCTAACTCAGAGCAAGACACCGTGCACAGTAGGTAGAGTCCAGTGGTGGAGATGAGACTGGAGCCAGACAGGTGCAGAGGAAGTAGAGCAGTGGCGTTTGCCTTTGGTTTCATAATATTTATAAATTTGATTTGTAAAAAAAATTGTAGTAAGTGTTCTGGTTTTGCTTTAGGTTTATCCTTTGGAACAAGCTGTCATACTGTCCTCATAGGTTTCAGGGGGTGATCCAGATTTTGTTAAGCTTCAAGGTCATACAATTTTGATGACCCTCTAAGAAAAAAAATATATAAAATTGTGAATATTATATTATTAGTTTTGGACATAAAATTTTTCTTTACAATAAGACAAGAAATCACAACAAATTACACATTTTATAGGCTAAAAATATTACAAATATAAGAAGAAAAATTGTTTTTTAAGAAGTTTCTAGCACTTTATTTCTGATGTTCCCTGGGAACATGTTTTCTTTCCCCACAGCTTTGGCTAAAGACTCTTTGATTACCTTTTTGTGTGAGGATGATTTTGTCATATTTTTTGCAGAGATAATAGAAAACTAATTCCAGCTTTTCTCCAGCATACTTGGTCAAATTTGTTTAATCCATATTACTATTATTGACAAGTTATTTCCAATGTGACAACTGAACCATGATTGGTATGTCATCTATTTTTTTTAATCACTGTGGTCAGACTTGAGAAAACTTCCTTCAAGTTAATTTCACAGAGAGGCCCCTGGCTCTGTCCACATCAACCCTTGCCATCCTCCCTACTCACCGGCTCTGTGTCTGGCCCATGGAACACATTCTCAGAACCTGCACTTGGGCATCATGGCTCAGCTGAGTTCACGTAGAAGACTGTCCAGATTGTCCTAGGAC
>NW_012114766.1:3751288-3801766 GCF_000951035.1 Colobus angolensis palliatus | reverse complement strand
ATGCACGGTCTGTTAGATCCCCTTGCAGAACTTAGTTGGGGCCTGAATGAATGAGGAGCTAGGAAGCCTATGACTTCACAAGCTTTGGGGAAATTCTCCTTGAAGATCTGTGTAGGTAAATAAGACGTAGAAAGCATAATACGTTCCCCACACATCTTGAAGAGGTAGGCTGAAGACAGTTTCCCTTTTCAGCAATTAACGGTGAGTGATGTGTAGTTGTTCTTTGTGCTGGATTATTGAATGTTCGGGTATCTGAGTAAATGCTTGACCTCAGCACTTTAATTTAACCTTGTAAAATAGGGCTACACATTGGAAGCAGTCTAAACGCCTCATATATTTGGGCTGTTATTTTTCACTTACTGATATTATCATAGAGCTTATGTATCTGTCCTGCCTGAATAGGAAGAAGATACTTCGAAAAGCACTCACACAATGAACCTGACCCAAATGTGACCTTCCTTAGTTTTTTTTTTTTTTTGTGACTATCAGGCTGGTGATAGTATTGTGTGCTAATATTGAAGTAACTGATGCTGTGCTTTTGGATGCTGGAAAACGTTCATTTTGCTCTTAAGAGTTTGGTGTTCTGATAATTTTGTAAATCATATGGACATAAACATGTCAGTAACTAACCTTTTTTTGGGCAAGCTTTAATGGCTTACCATTACAGATGAGGGAATTTGGCTTGTAGAAATAACTGATGTGCCTAAATCACATAGTAATGAAAGCATGAGGCCAAGATTCAGTCTCCAGTCAGTGTTGTACTGCCTGGGAGACTTGTGTTAGGAGACAGAATTAATTTTTTTTTTTTTTTTTTTTTTTTTATGTTTTGTTTTGAGACAAGGTCTTACTCTGTCACCTAGGTTGAAGTGCAGTGGTGTGATCACAGCTCACTGCAGCCGGGATCTCCTGGGCTTAACAATCCTCGCACCTCAGCCTCCCAACTAGTTGAGACTACAGGTGTACACCACCACTATTGGCTTTTTTTTTTTTTTTTAAGAGATGGAGTCTTGTTATGTTGTCCAGGCTGGTTTCAAACTCCCGTGTACAAGCAATTCTCCCACCTTTGCCTCCCAAAGTTCTGGGATTGTAGGCGTGAGCCACCACACCTGGCCTTGGGTGGAGTTCAGAATCGAATTGACCAAATTTCAGGAACCTGCTCAGGATGGACACGGTGGCTCACACCTGTGATCCCAGAACTTTGGGAGGCTGAGGCAAGTAGATCACTTTAGCCAGGAGTTTGAGACTAGCCTGGGAAATATGGCAAAAACCCATCTCTACAAAGAAAAATACAAAAATTAGCTGGACTTGGTGGCACATGCCTGTGGTCCCAGCTACTTGGCAGGCTGAGGGAGGATCACCTGAGCCCAGGAGGTGGAGGTTGTAATGAGCCAAGATCACACCACTGCACTCCAGCCTGGATGACAGAGTGAGATCCTGTCTCAAAATAATGAAACAAAACAAGAAAGCTGCTCAACTATTTCATGGCCTTCATTTTCCTTAGCTAGAAAATGTCCATAACATCCATTTCACATGTTATTGAAAGAATCCTAGGCGACAGTAGCTAGCACATATGAGACTTTCAAGAAATCTTGCTCTTTCATCCTCTCAATGTGTCTACTTACTGAATATGAGCATTTTATTTATAAAAACAGATATTACTGTCTTTTAGTTACTGGAAATGTCTAAGAACAAAAATTCGCTTAAACATTAGTGCAAACGTCAGAGCCACATGCTCATCTGCATCACACTCCCGACCTCTTCCTTTAAATGTTTTCTGCGCAGGACTCATTTGGAGGAATCGGTTTTATTAAATTTCAAAATTGGAAATACACTCCTTTCCTCTGAAATTGGAAAAATATGCCACGTGCTTTATTCCCTGAAATCTTTATAAAACTCTTATACGTTATCTATTATTTTATCCTCTGAGTGATAAAAGTTATTTTGGCCTCTACTGAGTCCTGCAAGTGTGCCTCAGTGCCTTCCTTCATCTTCAAAACTTCCCTCACTCGGCTGGAATCCTCAGTCTCCTCCAAGACGCTGGGAGCTGGTTCAGGGGGCAGCTGATGTCCCATTGTCTTTGTTTTCTGTAGTCGAGTAAAGTACATACCAAGCAGTAAACGCTGCCCAGTGCCTGTTGAATTCATGTGTGCAATTCTCCGTTAATATTAACATTTTTCAAGTAAATCAAAATTAAAACCCAGCAAAATATCTGATTTTTTTTGCAAGTTGGAGCAACAAGAATATTTCTTATCTTTTATTAAAAGTAAAATTGTATTCTTCTTAGGGAATATGACACTCTAGTTATCACAGTGCTACAAAAGAAGTACTAGTCCATACACCCAATAATAAACTATCAAAGTTATACTGTCAGATTATCTAATTTGTCCTAAAATGAAAACACACAAATGCAATGATAATTTGGGATTCAGAAAGTTTTTTTTAGAAAGTTTATATTTTTTGAGAAGGGGTCTCCCTATGTTCCCAGGCTTGTCTCAAGCTCCTGGGTTCAAGTGATCCTCCCACCTCAGCCATGCAAGTATCTGAGACTATGGGCATGTGGCGTCATGCCCAACTCAGAAAGTAATTTGGATATTTCAGTGCCTTTGACCTTTGGTAATATTTTATTTCATGAATACAAAATAGTCAACAGAGAAATAAAGAATTTGCAATAGAAGACTATGGAATACCTATGTCATTCTCTATGTCTTTCATATGCTTAAGGTGATACTATACGTAAGTCTATTTCACAAAACCCAGAGCTCAATTCATAGGAAGTCCAGGTTCAGTTTCATTTTGCAGATGGGCAGTAGATAGAACCAACATCCAATATCTCGATTTCCTCTGCAGACTTTCAGCTGAGGGAACTTATGACCTAACGAGCATATATATAGAGATATATATGTACACACACACATATATACATATATATGTGTGTACATACATATATCTTACCACCTAATCAGCATATATACGTGTGTATATATATATGTGTGTGTGTATATATGTGTGTGTGTGTGTATATATATATATAAAGACCAGAAGCATATCAACTAATGACTACAATCTGGAAGGCATTATTTAATGTTTTAGTAAAAAATATTAACATTTTACAAAATACAAGCAAAATTTGTTTTAATACTGTAAGTCTTGGCAGATTATCCTTTCTTCTTTTCCTTTCCACCTCTGAAAAAAATGACAATGACTTTCTAGAAAAACATCTAGGAAACCTCTCTTTAATTTATCATTATTAAATGTGATTAATTATTATTACTGCTGCTAAGTTAGTCTTGATAGAATCTTGCATCTTAACACTTCATTTTCTTTTCTAAACACTGATTTTTCATCTGAATCATTGGAAGTAAAACTTCTCACTTGCAGGAACCAATGAATTGGTCATCGGCAGAAAAAACAGAGTTAACATATTAAGCTCCTTTTAAGAATTGTTGTAGGAAATGACAACAATTATGGCCGTTGAATGAGTTTGTAAGCACTTTTGGTCATAAAGGATAAAGTTTATTTAAATAGAATACAATTAATAAAATCTTCACATAAATCTAAATGGTATGAAGATATGCTTTTAATTATGTGATAGAAATCACCATTGATATTGGAGACACGGAAATGGAATACGTTTAGAGACAGAGGGCTTCATTTTCTAGAATAGTACCTCTCTTAGCTCATTTTAGAAGAGCTGTGTCTTTGGAAGGTCGGTTTGTTGTCCCAGAGACTGGGGCTCAATAAGGTCTCCAGCCAGCAGCACCATCTCTGTCCCGGCAGCCTCTTTCTCTCTCAGTGCACAATGAGATTAATCTCAACATGATAGAGCACTTGACCTTGCTTGTATCACAAAGATCTTGTTAGATTATGCAGCTGGGCCATTATTAGCTCAGCTTTCTCCAGCTGGTACTTGATACAAGAGGCGTGACAAGGTCAGATGGGGGAGCCAGCAAAGCGCTTTGGTTTCATTTGAGCTAACAGATAATCATCTCCTAAACGGCGCTTCTTTTTAATTATGCATTTTGCACATGAACCTTGCATTAAGGTAAAAGAAGGTTTCAGTATGGAATGAAATAGGCTTCTCTATCAAGCTTGTTTACAGCTCATCTGACTGAGTAATCACCATCCTTTGAATTTGGATACAAATGCTTGCCTTGAAGATCAAAGTGTCAGGCTTATGTTAACAAGGGCTTGGCATTTGGGTGTATTTAGCAGATCACCACATTTTGCTTATGACTCTAACTTTATCTCTAGGTTTTGATTTGAAGTTTTTAGGTCAGGTATGATATAATTTTTATGGGATGACAAACATTGCATACAAATGATGTTAGTTATCCATGTTATCCCACTTAGGCAAAGGAGCGTTTGTTTTTAATTAATGATATTGCAAAAAATGGTAACTATACAGTATTTTCCGATATCTTTTGTGCTTTCAATTAATTTCTCTGCCAGAAGTTGGACTCCTCTAATAACCAGATAAGAATCCTGACAAGCATGTTTTCTCTGTTTTCTTAAGTATTGCTATTAAAAGTATTCTTTACCTAATTGTAACTGATGTCAACTGAGTTTTCATTATTTTGTTCACTCAACATAAAAACATGAGTAACACTTTGGATATTTCATTTCTTCTTTGCACAACTGAACAAATGGAGGCAGACAGAAGCAAAATGCCTTTTCTGATACCACACACTCAGTTCATTTAGTGAGATATTATAATAATCTGAGTTTTTTCTGTCTACAGATCAAAGCTATTTCCTTCCAAAACTGTGACCTCTGCATATCTCAGATACACAGGTATTGTCTCTTAACTCTAGGTATGGAACAGTGTTCCTAACTCTCTATTTATGTTAGAATTACCTGGGGAGCTTTAAAACATAATTTCCTTGGCCTTGCTCTACAGGAATTCTAATTTAATTGGTTGAGATTAAAGTCTGGACGTTCATGTTTACAAAAACAGGCAACTCTAATGTTCAGCCAGAGGTGAGAACTGGGCGTCTAGAACAAAATTAACACCATCTTCATGGATAGGGTCTGTAATGTGTGTACGTTTCAGACAGAGTAGAAGATAACTTGTTCTTGGATGCATCTGGAAAGAGCTGTTGATTTATATTGCTTCTATTGCTATCCTGAAAATGTCTCAGAAAACATCACCTGGAGATGGGGGGAGACTACCGTGAGCCTCCCAGGTGGCTCTGTCACCACTGCCGTGCAAGAACATTGATGTCCTTCTCCAGGCTGAGATGTTCCTTGTTGACGCTGATGGCCTCTGGGAGCTTGAACTCCTCAGCAGCTGGAATACCCTCTACGCGTGCCATCAACCTCACTCACACAATAGAGTTTTGGTAGAACTCTCATCCTCTAGTTTTCAGAGGCTCAGCTCAAGCGGGATTGTGTCTTGACGTGTAGGTGGGAAAATGTGTGGGGCAGAGTTTGAAAGTTCACTAAAGTCATTGTGGTGCCGAGTGATCAATGCTTCTCTAAGTCTTGTAATTTTTTATCTGCGGACGTGCATTTCACTGAAAAGTGACCTGGGTCCCCTGATGATTGGCTGTGCTTATGTTCAGTGAATCAGTACCACGTGAGAGCCAGTATAGTGTAGCCATTGAGGGCAGAACGTTTGGAATTAGATCTGGGTTCGAATCTGTATTCTGCTCTCCCTCCTTCTGTAATCTTTGGCTGTACATCTGTCCCTAAGTCTGTCCCCTCTAGAGACTAGGGCTGATGACAGCCATCTTAGAGGCACCAGATTAAAGCTTCCATAAGTGTCTAACATGTAGTAGGTTTTGAATCATCAGTAGCTGTCGTTAGAAGATACTCAGCTCAGCAGACTGTGGCCTGCGGGCCAAATCTGACTCCAGGGACTTTGGTAAATAAAGTTTTCCTGCAACACAGCCATACTCAGTCATTAGTGTGCTGTCCATGGCCCGCTTTCAAACCTCAGCAGCACTGTTGGGTAGTGTGACAGAGACCGTATGGCTGACAAAACCTAAATATTTATTATCTGGCCCTGTTAAGAATTTGTTGAATCGATTACATTCTAAATCGCTGCTGCCACAACTAGCACATAACCAATTTAGCATGATAGTTTGTTTAAAAAATATATAATGGGCCTGGCGCAGTGGCCCATACCACTTTGGGAGGCTGAGGCAGGCAAATCACTTGAGGTCAGGAGTTCGAGACCAGCCTGGCCAACATGGTGAAACCCCATCTCTACTAAAATACAAAAATTAGCTGGACGTGGTAGTGCACGCTTATAATCCCACCTACTCAGGGGGCTCAGGTGGGAGATTGCTTGAACCTGAGAGACAGAAGTTTCAATGAGCTGAGATCGCACCACTCTGCTCCAGCCTGGGCGACAGAGCAAGACTCTGTCTCAAAAAAAAAAAAAAAGGAAAAAGAAAAAAAGTATGTGTGTGTGTATATATATGTACATATGTGTGTACATGATTCAAATTATATATGTGTGTACACATATATATAATTGTACAATATATGTATATATATAATTTGAATCATTAATATTGTTTTGTTGTGATTTATGCCCATAACTTATCAACTTTTATTAATTTATATTTATTCACAGATTAACAACAATCTTTACTCCTATTAAGAAAAATTTAGCAAAAGAGCAAATTGTTCTGTTCACGGAGACGTTTGCCAGGTCAGACACATTTTTATTCTAGAGCTGATTGTTTGAGAAACTCAGCTTTCTGTCATAAATAAACTTGACTTCAGTTTGTTTGTGAGTTGGAGAAGGGGCTGATATTCATGAGTGCCTGAAAGTTCATGAGCTTGCACGTGCATTTCCGTGAGCTTGAGAAAGATGGAGAGAAGAATGAGGGGGGATAGAGAACAGAAAGCAAGGAGTGAAAGGATAATAGGATAATAGGTGGGTAGATTGAATGTCTACAGAGCAGACGCTCATCATAGCCGATTCAGATGTTGATGGTGACTCTGCCTAATTTCATTACTAGGTGGAGCATCAGTTCTTTCTTCCCTAGTCCTCCGAGAGAACAGACCATCTAGAGACATTTTTCAAGAGTTTATTTTCATCTCTGAGAAAAGCGGAAATTTGTACTTGAGCTTTTTCAAATAATTTATAGCATCCTGTGATGGGATATTGTCCTCATCACTACTCCATTGGCAGCTTCGAGCTTTTATATTATCGTTTAACAATATAAATGTCACTAAGTGTGCCAATAAATACTGACAAACCCCTGAAAAGGTCAGATTGATTCTATAACTCACACCTGTCTGACGCTAGAGGCGTTTCAGGATTTTCTGTGAACACTAATAAATAGTCTCCCATAAGGAATCTTCCACTTTTCTGATGTGTGAATGTCTCCTAATAAACTCAATACTAATAAAGTAATGAGATGGGATCTTGTTAACAAGGTACACAGTTTCAACAAATGTATCTGACCAGCGTGTGTATGAGAAACGACTTGCTTTATAAGCGTGATAGAATCATAGAAACTAGGTCCATTAGAAACTAGGTACATTTATTTCAGAGCTTACTCATTTGATAGGTGCACATATATATACATATATAAATGATGCCTTCCTAATGTGTGTATATATACACGTGTGTGTATATATAGATATACACACATACGCACATTCAGAAGGCATCTAATATAAAAGTTATAATTTTTATGGTAGCAAAATGTGCAGCCTTGGTATTTTGGTATACACACTACGATGAAGTAGAGATTCTCCTTACGTAGCCTACCAAAAGGTACAAAATGGAGGTGAATGCTATTGGGATTGGAGTCATTATTTACTTATAGATTTTATACAGGTTAAGGTCAATCATGGACATTTTCTCAGTTGAGTTAGTACTAAAATTATAATTTAAAAGAGAAGAATATCCAGAATTTATTGGTCAACATTAAGTACTTTTTTTAATTTAACCAAATCAGAACAAATGAATTCTCACTGACGTTTTCATGTGTATGTGTGCAATTCCACACCTGGTTGTATCAGAGTCCCGAGGTACTGCAGCGTTGGGACCTCTGAATGAAGAGAAGCCAGGTGTGAATTTGTGCTACCTTGGGGCCCTGCTCAGGCTGGCACTTGCGATTTTTGTTCTCTGGTGCCTTTCTGTGTCCCTTGTACCCAAGATTGGTACTAGAAGATGCCACTTTTGGCAAGCACCATGTCTCTAACAGTTTTATAGGGAATTAGTTCATTACTTTATGCAAGTTTATATATTGCACATATACTCTTTTATATAACAATCACAAGTGGCCATTATATGTTAAGTAGAAGACAGGTTAGACTTGCTATGAGAGGCCTATCAAAGGATAATGGAAGGCTTGTTAAACAAACCTGTTTAAAAAGTAAATGTAAAGCCACCTGAGTTCATTATCCTTAAATATTTTCTTATGATAAATATGAAAGGGACATTGGTAATTTTTTTCAATTTGCTCTTTACTTTTATTGGAAAATAATGCTTTTGAAACCCTGATATAGAAATTAACGTTATCTTTTGCATGAAAACTAAAATATTTAGTAAATTCTGACCTTCAAATTTGTCTGTTTATCTCAGTATGTGCATGCTCTGTCTCTATGTGTATTTAAAAGCATATGCCTATATTCATATATTTTAACATATATTTAATTTATATTTAAATACACATATGAAAAACCCTACTGTTTTCTTCTTTTCTGTCAAAATTGTTAAATGCATTTATTCCTCTAATCAGTACTTGTTAATGGTATTGTTTAACTAGATTTAAAAGTTGCTTTTTCCCTGTGGATTTAAGATGACTGGTTTCAGTTGTTTCAGTGAATCACTTTTCAAGCCATAAATCATAACTGTGCCATAATACATGATACATGATTGATAGAAGTTAGTGTAAATAAACATCAGTAATTGATATTATCAATTATAAGATATACTAATTAGTAATTGACATCAATTATAATATATACTAATTAGTAATTGATATTATCAATTATAATATATACTAATTAATAATTGATATTGTCAATTGATATCAAAAATAACACTAATTTTTGCAAACGATTCCTTGAAGACATCAGTTCACTGCTTTAGTTGTTAAATGGTACATAAAGCCTCATGATTCATTTAAAGGAGCAGTGGAAATGTATATATGTGTGCATATACATATATACACACTTATACACAAGCATGCATATATACACAAACATACACATACATATATATACACACACATACACTCAGTTTAAAACTGTGAGATGTTGATAGCTGCAAAACCTCATGTTAGTTGACTTTTTGAGTGCCTGGGACATTGTGTATCTTATATTATGTCATTCAGTTCTCACAGTAAACATGTGAACTGGAAATACTTTATTTCAATATTCAATATGAGAAAAATTACAGTTCAAATGAATCATTCAAGGACACGTATCTGGTAAGTTGCATTTCCTGCATTTGCACCCAGCAATTTAATTCCAAGGCCTGAGCTTTTTTTTTTTTTGAGACGGAGTCTTGCTCTGTCGCCATCTCAGCTCACTGCAAGCTCCGCCTCCCGGGTTTACGCCATTCTCCTGCCTCAGCCTCCCGAGTAGCTGGGACTACAGGCGCCCGCCACCTCGCCTGGCTAGTTTTTTGTATTTTTTTAGTAGAGACGGGGTTTCACCGTGTTAGCCAGGATGGTCTCGATCTCCTGACCTCGTGATCCGCCCGTCTCGGCCTCCCAAAGTGCTGGGATTACAGGCTTGAGCCACCGCGCCCGGCCGGCCTGAGCTTTTAAGTGTGATGTGGTTATTTTTACTTTGTTATTTACACTAAGAATTCTTAGGGAATTCTTACAGTAAATAGTCAAGACACATTTATGTCAGTGGTTCTCAGATATGTTCAGGCATTTTATTAGTTCAGAATAAAATATGCATGTAGAAGTGTCCACATATCAGCTATTTAGAGTCAATAAACTTTCACAGAGAGTTTGTGAAATTTACAAGGCCAAGATGCAGAACATTACTCCCGTAAGACACTAGCATGCTCTTGAAATCATCAGTCCCAGCTCAGGGGTAGGCCATTCTCTTGGACCAATTTGCCTATTTTGACACATTCTATAAATGACACTGTAGATTTTGCATCGTTTCGCTTTTAGATTCTTTCACACAAAGTTACATTTGTAACATTCACCTGCATTGTCGTGCACATTTGTAATGTGTTCCTTTTCACTGCTGTGTAGTATTTTATTCTGTGAACATACCACAACTTATTTATATCCCTGATGGGTACTTACCTCATTTTCAGTTTGCAAAGGTTACAAAGAGTGCTACTCTGACCATTCTAGCCGTGGGTGAATATTGGGTATATGCCTAAGAACCCGGTTGTCCACTCATAGTGTATGCATGTGCTCAACCAAGGCAGAGAGTGTCCAATAGTTTTGCAAAATAATTCTACTGATTTGTAATACCACCGTAGCATAGGAAATTTCCAGTTGTTCCACAACATCACCAATATTTGGCATGTTTCTTGTTTTTAAAATTGTATTTTAACCATTCTAGTGGGGATGTCGTATTCTCTCATCATGGTGATTTTATTTGAATTTCTCTGACGGCTAATGAAGTTGAATGACTGTGTGTTTATTGGATTGATGATTTGGTATCTCTTTCTAGGAAGAGTCAGTTCAAATCAATTACTTTTTTTTCACTTTATGGGTTGTCTCTCTCTTTCTTGTTGATTTGTCAGATGTCTATATATTCTGTACACAAATCTTAGTGGATGAGCCAATTGTGATGATCTTTTCTCACTTTCTGGCTAAAGCTTTGAACAGAATTTCTCAAATTTAATATGTTTAGGCTGTTGGTATATTTTTTCTTTTATTGTTAGTACGTTTTGTATTTTGATTTAAAAATAGTTGCCTCATAAATCGTCGTATTCTCTTGTGATTGGTTATTGGAAATTTGTTTCATCTTTCAAGTTCAGATCTGTAATCTCTGTAGAATTCTAAAGACTCCAGGTAACTTTTTCTATATGAACATGCAACTGACCCAGTTCCATTTATTGAGAAGTCAGTCCTTTTTCCCTTGCCCTGAGCCGTGTGGGTTTGCTTCTCACTTCTGTTCTGCCCATTGGCTAGCTGTCTTTCCTTGCATCGGCCATTCAGAGTCTTAACAAATTAATTTCTGGAATAAATTTTGATAACTGGTAGCATAAGGCCCCACGTTCTGCTTTTCTCTTTTTTTTCCAAATTGCTTTTTTTTTTTTTTTTTTTTTAGACAGAGTCTTTTTTTGTCGCTCAGGTTGGAGTGCAGTGGCTCCCTCTTGGCTCACTGCAACCTCCGCCTCCCAGGTTCAAGCAATTCTCTGCTTCAGTGTCCTGAGTAGCTGAGATTACAGGCATCTGCCACCATGCCCAGCTAATATTTTTGTATTTTTAGTAGAGACAGGGTTTCACCATCTTGACCATTTGATTTTGTTCTTCATTTGCCTTTGCTAGTGCTTAAAAATGCAGTTGTCTTTTCTGTACATTAATTTTGCATCCAATGTAATACTTGGTAAATAACATTGTGTTCACTTTTAATGGTACATAAAGGAGGACTAGGAAAATTTGTATTAGAAAGAAAAAATATAAATGCCTGGGTCATTACATTATTTTTAGGAATTATCTTTATAACCAACTATCTGAAAGAAAATACATTGTTTTTCATGAGACATATTTTGGATAATAGCTGTATAATTTTAATATATTTTGCTATTTAAGGATTGCAGCTGAGGATTTGGAAACGTGTGCAAAGCTTTCTTCCTTTTAGGCTTTACAGGAAAGGTTAAGGAACATGTATGTCTTAGATTTAAAAGGGAGAATCCAAAAATATAGTACTGTTTGTGTAGTGGAAGATAATTGGCTATTCACAATCCTACTCAGAAGCACTTAGTGAAATTAACTATGTGGCTTTAGAAAATGAAGTTTTATCTATAAATCTAAGGAAATACAATGAAGCAACAAGATATCTCCAGAATTAAAATTTACATAAGTATCACTCAAATCCTGGAAACTAAAGCTAATTTGGTCATGAGGTAGTTCATTTATATGGAAATTTGGCATATTGTTTACTGTCAAGTAACATTTAATATAGAACAAGGATTCAGTAATATTGGGATAGTTTGAAAAATGTAATCTAATATCAGCACGTAGGGCAAGAGAATTTGAGTTCTCATGAATGTTAAGAGAAGGTAATTCATATAGAATATTGCACCTGAAATTGCATCATTTTCCCTAACTGCTCCTCTTGGCTATTCTTGAATCCAATTTCCTGTGTACCATGATGGAAGGTACTAGAAGTCACAGCAGAAACTTGTGACAGCAAATGAATTTAGTAATACGTTTGTTAGGTTAGGAGTTCTCAGTTAAATAAAGAAAATCTTTTATAATCTTCGAGGATTTTATACTTACATCAGTCAGTAACTTTGGTACGGAATCAAAATTACCAGTCCATCTTAATACAATTCTAACCCATCAAACAAATAGGTAGTAAGTTCTGTCACATTCCAAGCAGTATGTCGTTGCAGGGGATAAAAAGGTGAATACAACATCCCTGCCAGAAGAAGATTAAAACACAACACAACACACACACACACACACACACACACACACCTGCTACATATTCTATACACAAAATAAATGACAAATATCTGAACCTGAAAGCAATGTTAATTCGTAGAAAAATGTGCTAGTCCACATGCAGCATTTTTTTCTATGTAGGATAGGAGTGAGCCTTTCATTTTTTTTCTGTGAACTATGTGACATCAAGAAATATTGGGTGTCTACATAGAAAAAGATGTTGGTGCTTTTTCATTTATGAGGCCAATGAATAAAAGCAAATCTCATTCTGATGGCTTTGTAATTGTTAGGGTAATATCAGTAGAGAATGACAAAGTAGACTGTAGCTGGGGAAGAGACACATCTTCCTTGCTCTCATAGTAACTTGCTCTCTGTCCCATTGCTACACAAAAGCAGAAGCAAAAACCTGGGCCATTGTTCTCAAGGACTGGAGTGATTTGTTTCCTCCACATTGATTGGCTTGTGCTACAATGGATGAATACTTTGTAGAGATTCCTTAGATGATTCTAATGAATGTAATAATCTTGTAATGATTTAGATTTGGCTGCAGGACATTTTTGACATACATTTGATATTGATATATATTGAACAATATGTAATATACAGTCCTATATACACAGGTATACTGTATAAATACAGACCTATATATTTCTAGGCAAAGAGAAGTGTGCTGTGATAAATCACCACCTGCTCCAGGCTTTGATAATAGTAATAAAATAAAATGATTGAACACCTATGATTCAAGAAGATGACTGCATGCTTGGTTACCCCAGAATAACTCAGATGCTATCCCTGTGCTTAGAGAACTATCCAAAGGTCAGAGGTAAAAAATACTAAATTATTAGTACTAATATATTATTTTTGCTTGAAGTAAAATCATGATTTTAAAAACTTAGTCAGATATTGAAGTCATTTTCTGTTAGGTACATTCTCTGAGACCTCATATAACTTCTGATATTGGTGAATAATTAAACTCAGTCAGTTTATTATGGTTTGTGTCCAGGATGTACTTGATAAGGTCTGGAAAGCTGGATTTGTGGTGGTCGTTATAGTTACTTGAAGTTTGCACAGACACAGGAAGCATAGCTGTCCAACATAAAGTACGAGGGACCAAGATTTCCCATTACACAGTGTCTCACGGAAGCATCACACATAATAGCAACCCAGACTAGTTGAATATGAGACTACTTATTTGGGTCTTTTGGAGATTTCTCTGTTAATAAATAGAGATAGATCCTACAGATTTATAGATATAAATGTTTGAAATAATTCACACATTTATTCTATACTACCTATCTACGTAATTTCCTTTTTCATTTTTTAAATAAAAAAAATATTAAAAAGCTAGCTTGTGTGCTACTTAGTTAATATTTAAGAGTCTGTTCATCTTTACACTGGAAAGGCAAGACTGGTATCCTTGTTCATATTACTGTTACAATGTGGGAGACTCTTAGAGGCAATCCAGGACTTTCTTTGTGTATCGAATAAAGAAGATACACATGTAAGAATATTTTAAGGAATAGTGTAGAAAATATTAATTACTGGGACAGAGATTGATTTCTTTTAGTCGCATTCCTGGAAGTTGTATATATGTAAGAAATTAAGGCCTCTAAGTGCAGAATTATTGAACAAATACAGGAAAGTTTATTGAGTACCCTAGGATAACACTATACATGAAAACTTATCACTACCTGATATTAGTTCAGGGAAGGAGGAAGGAAGACAGGCAGAACATGATAGCAAAAGCTCAACGCATGACCACCCAGCATGAATATGTCATTAGATGGAGGTAATAATAAATCATGTTATCTTTGGAGAGTTCTATCATTTACATTCACTTTAAATTTTTTAAAAAAAAACCTTTGCATGACCTGTGACATAGATTAAGCTTTAGATCCTGGCTACGACCTATAAAATGATTTTCTTGAATATACAGTTTTCCTTATGGATGTTTTATTAACGTTTATTTGTCATTATTAGACAAAATTGAAGTCAGCTCTATGAATATACAATCTCCATGATAATGTTCCATTTACCTTAACATACCATGCTAAAGCTAAATTTACATATCAAAGTGAATTATTAATAGTCAAACTTGCTATTTTTTTGTGACTACATATGAAAATTATATAAAATGTCCAAGCCATGTGCTCAGACCCTTATTCAGGAGAAAACAGACATTCTGCTGTAAGGAGTAGATGAACTGGGCAGAAATTCTGGATTCCGGTTGTTGGAGCTAACAATGTAACCCTGAAGAGCTCATTTTGTTTCTCTGGCCTTTACCTAAATATGGGGAACATTGAAGCTTGAGGGTATCTATAAGTAAATTTCCTCCCTCATCTTAGAACCAAATAAAGAGAGCTGTAGGGTCTACTTGATTAAGAGAATGCAACTTCAACGCTAGACTCTGTTTCTAAGCCCGCCTGGAACATGGGTTAGGTCTGCAGCCATGTCTAGCAGGTAGCCATGGAAGAGCACATGCGTCCACCATCACAGACACAGCTGGATACCTGGAGGGCTCTCAACATGGAGAAGTTTCTTTCACCATGCATCAAGGGCCACACCAGGACATCTGCTCACTGCAGGCAGGTCTCAAAGCAAGCAGAGTGGAGTGCTGAGCTGAGTGTCCAATTCCTTCTTCCAAAAGTCACTTCTCCTGTAGGAAAGGCAGAGGAAGGAATGGGGCAAAGTGGAGATTGATTTCTCCTGCTTCACAGAGGAGTTGCACTACTTCAGGCTGAATCTCCCTTGTAAGAACCTTAAGATATTGTGGTTACGAGAGGTAGAAAACACTATTCTAAATGAAAATACTCACATTTCATATAAAAGTATGTTATTGCTTGAGATCTATGTTATGACTTATGAATTATTTTTTGTGCTTCTAAATAACTCATGATAAAAAGCCAAGCATGAGGGGCTGGATGCAGTGGCTCATGCCTGTAATCCCAGCAATTTGGGAGGCCAAAGTGAGCGAGGTCACACCAGCTTGGGCAACATGGTGAAACCCTTTATCTACAAAAAATTTTTACAAATTAACTGGGCCTGGTGGCCTATGCCTGTAGTTCCAGGTACTCAGGAGGCCAAGGCAGGAGGATTGCTTGAGCCTGGGAAGTCAAGGCCGCAGTGAGCACTGATAGCACCACTGCACTCCAGCCCAGGCAGTAGAGCAAGGCCCTGTCTAAAAGAAAAAAAAAAAAAATACCATGAAGCATGATAAAAACCTGTTACCTCATTTTAGAATTTTTTTTGGAGGGGGGAATAAACGAGTAAATGTCTCCTGATAAATTACATCCACACTTAGATACTTTATAAATTCTATTAGGACTCTCCAACAAGAGACAGGAATAAAAGGAGAATGGTGTCTTCAGGCCTCTAAGTGCAAAATTATTTAACACATACAGGAAAGTTTATTGAGTACCCCAGGACAACACTATACATGAAAACTAACACAACAGTCATCCTGAGCTTTGAAATATGCATCACCTTTTCCCATACGAATTCTAAAAAGTTCTAAGGGAAATAGAACAACACATGAATGCATTTGATTTTAAACGTCTGACTTACGTAGTGCGATATCAGGCGTACGAGAGGAGGCTTCCCTTCCCCAACTTTCAAACCTGAGTTTCCTTCACAAAGCATGACTGTCACTGGTTTCCAGAGGTTAATTTCTTGCTTTTTTAACTTAATTGTTTAAAGGAACAGAGCAAATATATAGAAAAGACAAGTACATTTCAAAATATGTAATTAAAACTGCAGTATCAAGATAAAAGGTTTCAAAACCTGGAATTAGAACTGTAGTTTAGGAGGAAATGTAAGACACGTGGCCTTTCGCAATTTTACAATTACTCCATAAATTTGTCTCTGAGCTTCCCATCGATCTCCTCATAAAGAGAAACATGGAAATTTGCTTGTGATTTCCTGCCAAGTTTGGAACATGCTCTAGTGTTTCCAAAAGGCAATCCTTGATTGATCTGCAAATTCCCTCAAGCTCTCAACTGTTTTTGTAACTTCCCTTTATGACAAAGCTTTTGAGGAGGTCTTCACTGGCTGTCTGCATTTCTTTGACTCCCTTTCTTTCCTCAATCCACTTGAGAAGCTTCTGCCCCTTCCCTAGACCTCAGCTGGAGCTACTCTCCTGGAATTCACCATCCACTTCCATGTTCCGGAGCCTGTGAGGAAACTCTGGTCCTCCTCCTCTTCCTCCTCTCAGAATCAGACTCCTCTCCTGTAAAATATCCTTGCTGAAGGAGCCTCTCCTGCTTTCCTTCTTCTGTGCCAGCTACTTCCTCCCCTTTTCCCCACCTCCCCATGCCAGAGACCCTGAGACCCCATTTCGAGCTTTTCCACTCATTCACCTACCTCATCTCACTCCCTCCTGCAGGAACACCACCAATCCATAACTTCATAGACCATGTCTATGCAGAAGTCGCCAAAACGTCACTCACTGTCCTTCTTACTATCTCATTCTCCTTCACTTAATAGAATAGCAAATTCTTGGAGTTCAGAATCCTTAATGGGTGTAAATATTGCCTTTGATCCTTCTTCACAGCTATGATCTCAATTCAAACAATGAGAACCATTGTGGTGGCCTGAATGGCCTCGCTGTTCCACTCCTTCCCCACTGTGCTACAGTCCATTCCCCAGTGTCCCATTTTACATCAAACAACTTCCAAACCTCACAATGTGTTCCTGAAGCCTCTCTAGGATCTGGTCCCCAGGCACTTTTCTGTGCCCACTCTTCTGCTCCTTCAGCTGTCCCAGCTCATGCCAGCCTTTGTGCTTGTGTCTGTTCTTCTCCTTGAAATGCTGCAGCCAGGTGTTCATCCTGCTTGGCTCCTTCATATTAGAAGCTCTCAGCTTAAATGTCAGCCCCCAAGATCTTCCCTGAGTCTTATTCAAATCACTGGTGGCGACCGTCACAGTGGATCTCACCACCCTTTTCTATTTTCTTAATGGCTTTGTTCCTCCTCCAAAATTTCCCCCTTCTTTGGTTTGTGTCCTTATTTAATGTCTGCATCTCCCTCCAAAACCCTGTCCTTCACCATCACAGACAAGGTGTGTTCTCATCTCCGTTGCCAAGAGCAGTGGGCACCAATCACGTTTGTTGTATGAAGGACTTGCAGAGTTTTTGTCATCCACAGAGCATGACAGCTCCTTTTGGAAGCCAGAAAGCATATTCCACATGTGGGAAGTAATCTATTGAATAAAGCTTTTAAGAAGACCTCAGTCACAGAGGCAGCAACATCTTCGTAAGACACTGTTTGTATGTCTTCACTGAACGCTGAGAGCGTATGTTTTGATGCAATGTCATGAAAGAAATCTGTAAATTCAAGCACTGAAGTGTGAGCTTTCTGGTTTCTGATTACTTAGTTTGCTCCAGGGATAAAACCTATAATGACTGTAGGAGTCACTGAAAGGTATGTCTTCAAAGAGTTCTAAATGCAGACAATTTTTCAAAACCTCACTTAAGAGTTAGGCAGCCTGTATTTCCAATATACAGGTGGTCCAGGAACACAGGGACCTTGAGCATTCTAACAATAAAACAAACACGCTCTTCATCCTTTAGAAAAATTGCAGGAAGGTTAGGAAGGTCTTCTCCATGGCTGTGGGACACTAGATAATGACACTTTATAGGACATAGGGATGACAGATTGCACCCCCAGGGGAAGGGGTAGGCCTCCTTGAGAGAGGGCAGTGAAGGAACCCAGCCTAAGGATAGCTCACGGAGCTTCCTAAATTTGAGGGGAGGCAAGTGGAAAGCTTTGCAGATACTAATCTGACAGAGACCTGCTACAGCCACACAGTGTGTGTAAGCAGACCTACGTCGCCAACGCAGCCCTCAGGACTGCACTGTGCTCTTTCCAGAAGCCAAAGTCAGATCTAGTTGTCTCCAAGATCAGTGACCTCCCCAAACTCAGCCAGTCTAGCTTAAATGAATGTCTTCTCTGTCTTCCTAACATCCAGAAACTACAAAGGCAGATTGCCTTGATGGACTGTGGTCTTCAGATGACCACCAGACCATGTCTGTGTGCGCTTTTTCTTTCTCCCACTCTAATCAAGGGCTGCACTGGTTCAGGCCCTCTGATTTTTCTCTGTGTCCTTAATACTGAGAAAAAGGCTATTTATTTATTTATTTATTTATTTGTTTGTTTGTTTATTTTTAACTTATTTTAAGTTCAGGGGTGCATGCCATATAGGTAAACTGGTGTCATAGGGGTTTGATATGCAGATTATTTCATCACTCAGGTATTAAGCCGAGTGCCCGTTAGTTATTTTTGCTGGTGCTCTCCCTCCTTCCACCCTCCACCCTGCAGCAGGTCTCAGTGTCTGTTGTTCCCTGTATGTGTCTGTGTGTTCTTACCATTCAGCTTCCACTTGTAAGTGAGAACATGCAGTATTTGGTTTGCTGTTGCTGTGTTAGTTTGCTGAAGATAATGGCCTCCAGTTCCATCCATATTCCTGCCAAGGACATGATCTCATTTTTTTTTTTTTTATGGCTTCATAGTATTCCATGGTGCATATGTATCACATTTTCTTTATCCAGTCTGCCACTGATGAGCATGTAGGTTGATTCCATGTCTTTGCTATTGTAAAGAGAGCTGCATTGAACATACACGTGCTTGTATCTTTATGACAGAATTATTGCTGTTCCTTTGGCTGTATAGCCAGTAAAGGAATTGCTGGGTTGAATGGTAGTTCTGTTTTTGTGTCTTTGAGGAATCATCGCACAAGTTTCCACAATAGCTGAACTGATTTACACTCCCACCAAGAGCGTGTAAGTGTTCCATTGTATCTGCAACCTTGCCAGCATCTGTTGTTTTTTGACTTTTTAATAACAGTTTTGACTGGTGTGAGATGGTATATCATTGTGGTTTTGATTTGTATTTCTCTAATGATCAGTGATGTTGAACTTTTTTTTCATATGATTGTTGGCCACATATATGTCTTCTTTTCAAAATTATCTGTTCATGTCCTTTGTCCACTTTTTAATGGAGCTGTTTTCTTGTAAATTTGTTTAAGTTCCTTACAGATGCTGGATATTAGAACTTTGTTGGATGTATGGTTTGCAAAACACTTCTACTGTTTTGTAGGTTATCTGTTCACGCTGTTAACAGTGAGAACAAGGCCTTCTAAGGAAGAGGCTCTTCATGAATGAAGGGCTCAAGAAATAAACTCATGAGTAAATTAAGAGAAAATGAATGGATTGAGGAAACTGACATGAAATGAATACCTTTTTATTGAAATCTATCAAGCGATTCTGAAACAGACAACCTCAGTTCTTGAGGTCAGCCTCTCAGTGACCTGGCAGAACATTACCTAGTTCAGGCACCAAGGAGTGCATTTTACCTGCCTTGTCCCACAGCTTTTTCATTTGCACAGTGGGCTTTGGATAATGCATTTTAATTGGGCACTTCAGGAAGGTAGTAATGAACAGTTGGGAGTCATTGAAGCAGGGACATCTTGCCAACACAGCACCTGGCGCTTCGCCGGGGGAATGCTGGGAGAACTGAGAATGAGCCAGACAGCACTTACAGGGTGACCCCAGACCCAACAAAAGTGTTCAGTTCACAGCTGAACACTTTTACCTAAAAACAACAACAACAAGAACAACCAGAATGAAGTATACGATCTCACATTTCCATTAACCACTGTGATTTAACTGAGGATCCAAACACGGGTTAAAACAACATGAAATGAGAAAAAGAACAAATAAGAAAGGAAAGAAATTTAAGAAAACTAGAAGGGAATCGACCGTTCAGCAAGTTTTCACCTAAAAGAGCAATATAATATATCCAAAATAATGTATTAACCACTATACTCACTGCACACCATTGCATAGCAAATAGTGTAGGTATGTAGTTCACAAATAGAAAATGGCAAAACTTAGGCTGTATTTTTCGGAAGATTAGGGATATGTTAATTCATTTTATCTTTATTTCAAAATGAACACCTGTTGTTTCCTTTCAGACGGAGTTCTTGGCTCACAAGCTGGTTGTGTAATAGTCTTCACAAGCTTAACACTTCATATCGACAACTCACATTTCATCTCTATGTCATCCACCATTTTACCCATATTCTCAAATATTAGAAGGGTAGATTTCAAAAGGAATTTTTTGAGACAAGTTTACCTGTGTGAAAATGATTAACGTCCATATGAAAAGATTAAAAGTTGAGACTAATGGTAAAGTGAGAAAAAAATGTATCCTGTATAATCTGAATTTGAAGACTAATATTCCCAATATATAAAAATTATGAATCAATAATCTAATAGACTAAGAAAAATTAAAATCAGGCATTATTCACGATGGAGATATAAATGTTTATTAAGCAGATCAAAATAAGTTCAACCTCACTAGTAATTCAGAATAATGCAAGTTGAAATTAAATAATGCAAGTTAAAGGAAAATAATGCAAGTTAAAGAAAACAATGCAAGTTTTTTTAATCCATTATTTTAGTAAGAGACATAGTAGTTGTCAGTATCAACTATGATGTAATTTTTCCAACACTACTAGTAGGAGTATAAATCAGTGCAGCTTTTTATTGAAGAGTAATTTGGTATTATTAAGTGCTAAAATATGTATTCTCTAATATTAATGCAGTTCCTTGGTACACATTCTAGAAAAATATTTGCACATTTGTAGACAAATAAAAGTATGTTGAGTGAAGTATTATTTGTTTTAAAAAAATGAAAAACATTCTAAATGCCTATTAATAGGGTACTTGCTAAATAAGCCTTAATATAGTTATGTCATGGAATAATACACAAAGATGGAGATTTGTATGTATTGAATTTTTTAAAAAAATTATAACACATTGAATGAGAAAAAACTAACTTGTATTTAAGAATATAAACAAAAATTTACATTTACAAATACATATAAAGCTGTGTACATGCAATGAAAGAAAAAAAGCTGGCAAACAGAACATTAAACTCAGGCATCTAAGGAGCCTAAGACAGGGTGGTGATAATGTTGGAGATGCTTCTTTCTCTCCCGTGTATGTTTTACAATAACAATGCAATTCCTGAGTGGCTGAAATTAATAGATGTTTACATATGGTTAAAAATGGCCATAGGACATTAACAGAGGAGAATATATAAATGAATATAAATCAGATAATGTTTAGCACACCTCTAATGTTCAGGTAAATAAAAGTAAAAATAAATAGATCTCATTTCACCTGTAAGACTCATAAAAATGTTGGAAGAAGTTTTGGGAAACCGATCCTGTGTTACAAATAGCTGGAGAGAAATGGCTGGACATTTCTGGAGGGTAATTTGGCCATAGCTCTCAAAAGTTAAATTTTTCTTAGGCATTAATACCTCAATTTCGACTCTAACAATTTATTCGAGAGAAATACCCATGAAAATGTAAAGATACGTGCATATAAATGTTTCTTAGAGTGCTGTGTGCATAGCTGGGGGTGAAAAAGAGGTATCCATAAAGCACTGGTCATTTTACATACATGCTACAAATCATCATGTAGAAAAAAAAAAAGAAAAAATCTAAGGATGTAGAATGTGGAAATATTGGTATGTAACAAGTTTATACAATTGAATAATCTTAATTTCAGTGTGCTATTAATTTTTCTAGAAAGGGAAATATGGTTGACATTTTTTTCTTGACTTTCTGGAAGAGCCTCTTTAACCAAGACTCAAATTGTGAAACAGTGTGTAATCTTCTGTTTTTAGCCTACCTGTTTATAGCTGGCATGTTGTTAGTAGATAACTGAATAATCATTATACCCCGAGGGTGTGCTTACAGCTAAGCAATGAAGAGACTCCTACTTTTTGTTTAATATATTTCTGTATACTTTTTCTCTAGTTATGTATTATTTTTGTAATTTAAAAATATTTAGATGACATACAGCTAGATCACTCTTTTGTGCTTATATTATACTTGAGAGCACATATTTCCTTAAACTAGGTGATGGATTTTTATGCCCTTCAAGCACTACTGATACAAAATTAGATCAGTAAGGATAACCCATAAAAGCCTGGAATGTGATGATTAAGTGGCAGTTGATATGGAAATCTGGAAAGCTCCCATCTTCCTTTCCCTGACATCAAACCCCTGGCCCTGTGTTGCCTGCTAGTGCTTCTGCTGGGGTGGCTCCCGCCAGGACGGACTTCCCCACAGGCTCCTGGCTGTGCACCTGTGCGCCTTTCCTGCTGTGGCAACTAGAAAGGCAGAGCTTTCCCCAAGTTAGCTCGGCGGCGACAAAGTGGATGTTTTCTCTCACTATATCTGATAGATAGGTTTATATCTACCTGTGAACAAAGTCAGACACTCTCAGGAAGAAATGATAAAAGATTGTTAAACATATCAAAGACATTTAGCCTCACTAGCCATTTAGGGGAATGCAAGTTAAAACCAAGGTGAGACATGCTTTAGGAAGGCAGGACAGGATGTGAGAAAAGGAGTAAACAAAATAAGTCAATTTCATAGAACCTATCAGTCTCTATGTATTATACAATTTTGTTATACAGGGTATAGTATAGCAACAGGTGACACATGCCAAGGAGGGAAATGAAGCAGAGAAGGAGAATGGGGTGCGTTGCAATTTGAGAAAGAAACCCTTCAGTGAAGGCACGGAGTGCTAGGCAGAGCATCAAAGAGACAGCGAGGTGGAGGGCCCAGTGCAGAAGCCTCAGGGTACAGCACATCTGTGTATTTCAGGGCACAATGTGGAGACAGGTGGAGCTTGAACTCGGGGCTTGTGAACAAGGAGAGTGACACTAGACACCAGGTCCCCAAGGTCATGTCAGGGTGGCAGCCACGAAGGTACCCTGAGGCCATTGTAAGTTTGCTTGCTGCTGTTACTTCAAGAGAGCTGGAAAGCCATCAGCATCTTCTGAGCAGAAGAGTGATGTGACTTAGGTTGTAATGGAGTCGCTTTGGCTCTGGGGTGTTGGCCAGGGAGGATATTGGAAAGATGGAAGCAAGCACACCAATTAGAAGACAATGGTAACAGTCCAGCCTGGAGGGAAATGGTGGCTTGGATGAGCACATTGGCATGAAACAGGACTGATCAGATTCTATTTATATTTTGAAGATAGAGCAAACAGAAATTGCTGACGTGTTGGATGTGGGTTGAGAGAGCAGAGGGTCAGGAGTGCCTGCAAGGCTTTTAGGAAGGATAAGGCTGCATTCATGAGATGGAAAGATTGCACAGGTATGAGTTTGAGGAGAAATATTAGGAACTTGTTTTTATGCATGTGAGGTTCAGGTCCCTATTGGGTGAGCTGAGTGGGCCGTTGGACAGGCAAATCCACATTTCAGGACAGGGTTCAGGCTGCAGGTATGCATTTGGGAATTGGTGGTGTTGGTAAGTGTTCTTTGTGTATGTTGAACGGGAGAGCCGCTTCCTTTCAGCTGATGCAGGTGGCATGGGATGAGCTCACAGCTGCTCCCCAGCTGCCCTTGTGTGGACCATCTGCGCAGCAGGGACCTGTGGCCTGCAAATTGCACTACTGGAGGCTTCAGGGAGAAGGGAAGGCACAACATAATTGTCTCTGGGTGAGAATGAAATCTTTTCTGCAAATGTAACATGATAGCAGGGGGACCGAAAAGGCACACTTCAGAGCAATGGCCATAAAGTTAAATGGAGATGCCCCCCCCCATCCTTCTTCTGGATATTTCTCCAGGCACATCCAGCTGTACCAGGTGTGGGTTCAGCAGAGGGGAGTGGAGTTAGGGTTGTGATTTCTGCCAAGCAGAAAGTGCTAAGATAATTTAAATACCATGCATGCAAGGAATTAAGCATCATGAGAGATAAGGCAATGGTTGACAGGGACAGATCAGGTTGCAGGGCCAAATTACGATTGGAACAGGAAGGACAAGGTGTGTGACCTGAGAATCTTGGGTCTCCCATAGTGACGTAAACACGAGAGAAGACATAGAAAGTTTGGCTGTAAGGGTGTCCAGGCAGGAGGTGGAGCTGACACAGAGTTTTGGGAGTAGTTAAGGAAGATCTGGCCAGCGGTCCATGCTTCTTCAGTCCTGCAAATGGAGGCCTAGAATGAAGGGAAGGTCAGTTGGAATGTGAATCATGTTCCACATATACGGGAAGCTCCCTGGCCCTGGGAGGAGGGCTTCTGCACCACTGTTTACACAAGCAGCTACTATTATTAACAACTGTGTGAGTTAAGTGTAGTACATGGCTCTAGGTTTCTGTGAAGATTAACCAAAATACTATACATAGATATAGATATATAAATATATAGATATGTATAGATTAAAATTTTTATTTAGGTTTCAGATATCCACATACTTCATTGGAAGCTTAGAGGTCTCTCACGAGCCTTGTGTTGTCTGGGACACATTAAAACATATCTGTTCTATTCCGCCACCTTCTTCAGCAGGTCAGATATCTTTTGTTTAGTGATTTAAACCATAGCCAGGAAGACTCAAGGGTAAATACTCCTGACTAAGAATCCTTAAAACAAAAGAATGGAGGAAAATTGGGGTATTACAAGATTAACTAGAAGAGACGTCCAGTCTGTCCTCCTAGGCTACCTACTGTCTGTGGTAATTGTTAGACTGGTCATGGTTTTCCTTATATCCAAGACATTTAACGATATAGTCTGGATTCTCATTCTAGCTAGCTAGTTATTAACTTCTTCATGGATTAATTCACTCTTTTGTCCATGTATAAAACTGGCAAGACCAAAGACTGGTCAGCCACTCCGCCTCCTTCCACTACTCAGTGGAAAAACAGTATAGTGGGAAAAAATAAATAATCAAAATGGTTACAATATTAAAAAAAAACTGGTTGGTAAAATAAAAACTAAACAACAATTCTACAAGTGCATTAATTAATGCACAGAATTAAAAACATGAGCTGACTCACAACTTTTATGATATAAGAAGAATGGTTTTCCATGAAAATGGTGGTACTTACAAATCCATACATGCATATGTCCTGTGGCAGTATGAAAACATCACCATGTCTTTCAGGAGGATTTGCTGCAGAACTGGAGTTCTAGTAACACGGTAAATTGAGTTGATTAATAACGATGTGAAGTCCTTCATAATATGGATTTGTGAGCTTCATCAAAGGAAAGAATCCTTACTTCGTGTATGTTTGCACCATTGGGAGAAACCCTGTGACTTTGTAGTGGCCAAGGACCGCCTTATGGAATAGCTTTGAGAACAGTTGTATCTATAGAAATCTTACAAGCTTATTATTTCCTGAGTCCCATTCCAAATAATGACTTTGGGTTTGAGGGATGGAAAGAAGAGACTATAAGATGTTTTCAATGGCTAGTGTCATCACCAGAACTAAAAAGATCATTTAAAGACAAAAATGTACACATTAGATTGTAATACTTTACCACATCAGACAGCCAACAGGAAATGTGTAAAATATTAATATCATGGGCAGACACTATTTAAACATATCAGGTAATCAAATTGGAAATGCTTCTATTTATTAAAACAAACCATATCAGCTAGGCAATGGCAAATGAAATACATGCATGTTCTGCATTCCATTAAAAGGACAGAGAGACCAATCCTGAGAGCTCAGCCAGCCTTTTACAGCAGTTTCCTTTTAAGAAGTATTCATTTGAAAATGTCATTTATAGGTAATTGCAAATGGTGTTCAAAATCTGTGGCAACAAAACTAGAATTAGGAATAATGCTTTACTCATTTAGGCTTAAATGTGTATGTAGTTGAGAATTAAAGCCTTAATGTAATACCTTCAGTGTATTCATAAACACATATATATGGAATAATGTAATCCTTATTTGGAAGAAAACTCATGAATAGAATTTTTAAAAACATTTTACTGTTTTCTTTTTTTTTTAAGTATTACTGTGTTTTATGGTGGTGATTTATCTCACTAATATGACTACAGATGATGGTAAAATTCCGTTCAGTTTTCATTATTTTAATTACATTCCCAGACAGGAGAGAAACATGAGGACCTAATTAACGTGGTTTTGACATTACTTGTAAATATTGCTATTTATAATTCTAGTATACTATAACATGTGTTTCCAGCTCAAATTGAGCAATATGAGAAGGGTAGTTACGGTATACCAAAAAAAGAGACATTTATTTTAGAGAAATATGAGGGAAACCTAGCAAATAGCACAACTCCATTAGCATGTAAGCTATGAATGGCGGTTTTGTTGTTATATTTACTGCTCCATTGGAACCTAGAACAGTGCCTGGTACTTAACAGGACTCACTGAATTTCACTCATGACGTGAATAAATACATGAAGGAATAACACATTGGCTGCTTCCCACTGTACGTGCTTCCTTGGTCCCTCCTTGTCTCCACCCCCAAACCTTTCCCTCACTCTTGTCCCTGTTTTCTGATTTCCCAGAGCATCTCCCATCTCTGAAGAGTACCTGGGACTCTGCCTCTGAGCCCTCACAGTCTCGCTTGCAGGCAGAGCTGTGCCAGGTGCCCAGGGACCAAGGGAATGTCTTCATTTGCAAACCCAGTTTCATACCAGCAAGAGCATTTCAGAGTTTATGGCTTAAAAATTGAGTGCCTATGTCACTTTGCAGCACTGCGCTCTGAGATGTGAGGCAGAAGTTACTTATGGTCCCTACTTGGTTAGCAGTTAAGGACAGGGATGATGACTTACGCCTGTCATTTTCCAAGGTGTTAAATAGCGGAGGTGCCTCTAGACCCAAGGAGCCCGAACACACACAGAATAAATGATGAGAACGTGGGGCTGAAATAGTATGTGGAGTATTGTTACCAAAGTAACACTCCTAGAATATGCTGAGAAATCAAATCAAAGCATGTCTTACTTGACAAATTAGGAGATTAGCTAGCACCTCAACCAAACTAAAGCAGATGATGTCATGCTGCCAAAACTGGAGGGAAAAGCTGCTCGCTCAAACAGAACAGAAGGCCAAGACCACGGAGAGCAATCATTTGTCTTGTTTTACTAAGTATACAAAGAAGTGACTAATTTAATTTTAGTCTGGCCAAAACTAGGAAAATGTCTAGGAAATTTTTCTGTATAACAAATAGCTGTTTAGATGCTGAAGAGCTATAATAACATCTACTTAACCACGATGGTGTCTATCATTTAATTTACTAGGAGAGGAGGGGAGTGTGGAATTACGATAATGTTCCAACCTTCCAACATAGGGCACCTTCATCATCAAAAGTGTCTTCCTCCCTCTTTCTCCTTAACACCTTCTCATCTTTCTTCCTTTCTTCTCATGGTTTATCCCACCTTCGTCTTTGCACATTTTGATTTTCAATTTATATACCTGCCCACTTCTGTGGTTATTGATGCATTGTCTTCCCCAACCACAACTGTCCTCTCATAGACAAAGAGCTCAACAAATATTGGCTGAATTATCAAATTATGATTCCCACAGAAGTTTAATTTTAACAGCAGTCTATGGGTTTGTGTGAGCGAACACTATTTATGAATTATTATTCAGTTTTTATCATGTAGCAGATTTCCTGTAATACAAAAGGTGATCCATAAATGCTGGTCAAAACTTTTTTTAAATATCAAGAGCTTTAAAAATGAGGGGAAAATGTTGTATGTTTTACTTAAATATTATCTGGGCCATCTTCACTAAGATTTGCCAGCCTGTTTATTTTTTTTTGTTTCTGCCTTCTGAATTTACTACAAACCTAGACTGCAGCCTCAGGAAAAAGAATCAGACCTCTGAACCTCTGGAGATCATTTTTCCATAAAGTTCTAAAGGATATATGTCAGTTTTATAGTCATCATACTAATCTTTTAAACTAAAAGAAGTAGAATAAATTAAACTCTGTTTTTCTGGTTAAGTTTCTGGGTTTTTTTTTAACATCATGAATAATTTGCATTAAAATAGAAGATTGCAGAATTTTTAAAGAGAAAAACTAGTAGAAAATTCTCTTCTGGGTAGTTTAATATTTGAAATGAAAAAAAAAATCTCAGTTAGAGACTATGTATGCTACTCTTTTGTTCATTGAGCGTATATGAGAAGTGTGTGCATGTGTGTTAGAATATTTGTGACTTACAGTTGCTGAAGTGAACCAAAGATACAATCTACTGCAAGGTTTGACATCAGGCTTAGAGAATATTTCTGTAAACAGTGTGCTGTGGTCTGAATATTAGTGTCCCACTAAAATTCGAATGCTGGAGCCCAAAATCTGATGTGGATCATATTTAGAGGCGGGGAGGTGGGGTCATTGGGAAGTGACTAAGTCATGAAGATTCTACCCACATGAATGGGATTAGCACCTTTTTTTGTTTGTTTGTTTGTTTTTGTTTTGTTTTGTTTGAGCAGAGTCTCATTCTTGTAGCCCAGTCTGGAGTGCAGTGGCACGATCTCGGCTCATTGCAACCGCCGCTTCCTAGGTTCAAGCGATTCTCCTGCCTCAGCCTCCTGAGTAGCTGAGATTACGGGCACCTGCCACCAGGCCCAGCCAGTTTTTGTATTTTCAGTAGAGACAGGATTTCACTATATTGGCCAGGCTGGTCTCAAACTCCTGACCTCAAGTAATCCCTCACCTCAGCCTCCCAAAATGCTGGGATTACAGGCGTGAGCCACCGTGCCTGGCCTTCGCACCGTAATTAGAAAAGCTTGAGGGATCTCTCTTGCTTCTCCTTCCGTGTGACAATGCCACAGGGAGGTGCCATCTTTGAAGCAGAGACAAAGCAAATCTCACCAGATACCAAATCTATTGGTACCTTGATACTGGAATCTCCAACCCCCAGAACTGTGAGTTATGAATTTCTGTTGTTTAAAAATCCCCAGACTAATGTAATTTGCTGTAGGTCCTGGAATGAACTAAGACATAGTAATAATAGCATAAAACTCATGACCAAGAGATTTTGACACTAGCCCTAACTTGCCCTTTGTGGGCAGGCAATGCTGTTGTGATAGGTAGTTAACTTCTCTGTGTGTAATCTCCTCATTGGCAAAAGAAATATCATCATTTCTCCTAGCCTCCCTTACTCAGTTGTTTTGGAGATCATTTGAATTCCTGCATAGAAAAGCACGTTGAATACAAATAATCAAAGAAATATTCAGAGATTTGGTTTATTCAGCAAATAGAGAAATACAGTAAGGCCATGTATAAGCCTGTTCTACCTTAAGTAAAATATACCACAAATACAGGTGCTGAAAATCTCAAAGAGAAGGTGAATTTTATGGTAGCACACCGTTGTAAGCTCTGGGAAAGGTGAACTTTGAGTTATGGAAAAAGGCTTACATTTGAATTATGAGAAGGAACACTTATTTCAGGAGAACGTAGTGAAAGACAAGTGAGAAAAATTCAGGAAGAGAAAAATGAAAGGGCCACATCAGAGGATAAATCTGAGGAAGCAAAGTGAGGTCACCTGGTGGAAGTCCCTGGGTGGATGACAGCTAAGAGAGTGTAAATTCGGTCTAAGAGACAACTGTAAGTCATCATAGCCCCCTAAGTGGAAGCTGTGTGTTAGGTAGGTTAAGGCGGTTACATGTCAGAATTTGGAAAAGAGTTAGAAAAACCTGCTATGATGTCATAGAGGTAGAAGGCGATAGAGAACTGGATTAAATTCACAGCAGGGAAGATTAAAAAGCTGAAAAAAATGATAGTATATTTTCACTGATGGCACAAAGAAAGGCACATGGGAGAGAAAACTTTGATTTAGCAAGCAAGGGTTGGGGCATGGAATGATTGTTTTGGTTTTAGATGTTCCACAAGATATAAACACATTTATCACAGAAAACAGATATCAAACCAGGGTACAAAGATGGACTTTCCAGGAGCCAGGAAACCCTGGAATGCAGGCATGTGGGATGCTATGACTTCCATTGTGGGTTTTCTTAGGCTCCATTAGACATTTAAAAGCAAGTGGCTTCATAGGCCACATCTGTAATCAGGCACACTTAGAAAGATAAGCAGACAGGATGCTCAATGGGCCGGTGGAAAAGTTAGGAGATTTCTTTTGGTAAAATCTTTACAGTAGACAAAACACAAAACAAAACAAAAACCAAACCAAACCAGACCAAACCAAAAACCCTATTCTCTGGACCTCCAAGTAACAGGAGAGCCATATACATATCCAAGAGAACAAGCTTCACTTAGATGAGTGAGGTCACTTCAGCTCAGAAACCCACACACTGTAGGAGCCATTCCCAAGTAATGCCCACATGGAGTTAAATCCCAGAATTCTCCCAAGAGGCATCATGTGCAGATTCAAAGGCAGGTTCAAAGGCACAGCCCTCACTGGTCTAAATCTATGGCTTCTCAAATGTTACAGGTTGTTCGTTCATAGTAGCCCCAGTCAGATGCGATTTACCAGTCAGGGTTTTTTTTCCACCATGAGCAATGCTGTCTGCTAACACAGCTCATATTTTACTTTTATCAGAGTTTTGGATCCCAGAAGTTATGCTAACCAAGAGAAAATATCCATGTAGAACAAAGGAAGGTTTAATGGTCTTCTCAAGTGCAGGTACACAGTGCGTTGGCCTCCATGAGAAACCCATGGGCAACTTCAATCACATTAGACAAGTGAACATCGCTGCCAAGAAACAGGTGAGGAGTTATGAAGGAACCAAGGACAGTGTGCTAAAGGGTGTGTTTTTGGCATATGATAGAAAGCCACATCCTGTTTTAGAGCTCAGTAGAAGCTGGCATTACAACTGCTACTGAGAAAGGAGGGGAGAGGAGCACGTTAAGAGCACCCGTTCCTACAAGGAAAACTTACGTATCTGTCATGCTTTCCACACTTTGTCTTTCATTTGTCATTTCATTTCGTATGACGTATATCAGCTAGAAAATAGATTTTTAAAAATAATTCTGTATTATAGAGACTAGATTTCTAGTGCTAACCCGGACTTAAAGCGAGCTTTGGACCTTTTCATAATTGTCTATTTTTCTTAGAGAACACATGTTAGAGTTAAGTGTTGCAGCATAAAGCAGCTCTACTCTCTCCCTTCAAACTGATCTGGGTTCAAAATGTGGACTTTGCTATTACCATGGATTGCGTTTAGTTCATCTTACAAAGTTGTGTGCTCTTCAGTCACCTTTGTAAAAAATTTAAGAATAATAAAAATAATAATAATTACCAGGATTGTGGTGAAAGTTAATGTAATGTAACTAATAGTGTCTCTTATGTTCATATATCATGAATAATATGGTTAACAATGCATATGCATATTTTCTGATATCACTGGTAAATCCAAGTCACCAGTGTAATTTATGTACAAGGTACCTTGCACGAAGGAACTTCAAGAGCATTTTAAAAAAATATATTAACAAACCCCTACATTCAAATAGGAAAAAAAAAGGTTTACTGTTTTAGTAACATATAAACATTGAGTTCATTTCGGCTGATAATTTTTTAAATATATTATAAAATAAAAATTAACTGAAAATACTTTACACTTGCTGGCTGGGATGAAATTCTAAAAGATCTTTGTTTTTCTGGACATTTCCCCAGAGCACAGAGTTCTCAGTAACTTCACAGTGGTCTGACTGAAACAGAGTAAGCAGTTGGAGAACATGACCTGATGCTGTCCCTACTTTCATATGAATCACTCAACCTATCTACTGCCTGCTCTATCAAATGAGGGGTTCGATTTGTATTAGATTCTAAGCTTCAAAGGGGACCAATGGGAAAGCTATTTATTTAAAGCATTACCTGTTATCCAGAGGTAACCAAAGCGCAAAGCCCGAGGGCATGACCCTCATAAGCACATTCTCACTTCTCATACAAACTCCAAGTTTGGGTTTCCCAAAACTACCCTCAGCCTTGATAATTCACTAGAGGGACTCATGGAAGCCACGGAAAGCTATTACACTCATGGTTACAGTTTATTACAGAAGAAGAATACATGTTAAACATCACCTGAAGAAGAGATACCTGAGGCTGGACCCAGGAGGCTTCCAAATGTGCAGCTTCTCCTGCCTACTCCCTGCAGAGTCAGGATGCATTGACCTCTGAGCATCAGTATGCAGCAATATTCAGGGAGGTTTATCAGCCAGGGAAGTCTGCCCAGGTTTCTGTGTCCACAGTTATTACTGAGGCTTCACTATGTAGGCATGACTCATTGATTAATTGCCCATATGGTTGAACTCAGTCTTCAGGTCAGCTGACATCCTGTAAACCAAAGCTTCCACCATAAATGACACGGTTGGTCTTTCTGGCATGGCCCAACTTCACGCGAAGATTGTTAGATGTAGTTAGCCTTGCCCTGAGATCAAACTGTGGCCAGCTCCTGCCGTAAACAAAGATGTAAGTATGGCCAAGATTCTCCTTGCGGAAACCAAGTACAAAGTCCAGGCATTTCTGAGGTTGGAGCCAAATTCTTGACTATACACCTTTAAATAAAACATGATATATTTCCAAAGATATTTATACAAAATATTTCTGGACCTAAAATATTATAGAGAAAGAGAATGATAAAACATAGTCCAAGTGAATGTAGGCTGCCATGGATAGGTGTTGAAGGAAAACTAGAGAGACTCACCAGTGAGTGGGATTGAATGGCGTTCACTTGAGAAGTTGAATGGTGGCTTTCCTGTGTGCTCTTTTGCTACACACGTATTTGAGGGCCTGTTGTGTGTCTGGCACTATGCTGTGCATTTGTAGAGTAGAGATAGGTTGAATCATAGTACTCAGAGCTTCTGATTGGGTGAGCACGGAGGAGAAGATGAATATCACATCATCACACAATGTAAAATTTCACTTATAACAAGGTCTTTAAGGGAACAGTTCATAGCACCATGAAGGTGTAGAGTAGAAGGGATTGATGTCGTTATACTTTAATTCTGCTTCCACTGCCGAAACTGACTTCAATCAACTCGCCAAATCCATTTGTAAAATATATGGATTTACATTGTCATGATAAACCTGATCCTACTAGAACGTTCTACAGAAACAAAAATGCACCATGCAAGTCATGTTATTTCCCGATGACATTAGACGAAATGATTCAGTAGTTTTAAATCCTAAAAGGAGTGTAAAATCCAAAGTCATTTTGAAAATGTAATCTCATTTATGAACTATTTTATTTGGGATATTACAAATGGAAAAAAAAAGTCCTTCTTAGGATTATAACAGCATTAAATACATAGAAAAAGGTAATGTTTTAAATAGGCCTTTGAGAACCTGGTGAAAATTATTAATTTAAGAGTACTCTTGAAAGTAGTCCATTTATGCAGTTAGCACCTTGCTCTATGCACTTTTATTCATAATTAAGCAGGCCTTCCATTTCTACAAATGCTTGGAATTATTATCTAAAGATAGAGTAGTATTTTTATATTGCTTAAATGAAACATAGATTAAAAACTGATTAAAAAGGTAAGAAATAGCACAGAGTTCATTTTAAATCATTGTTATAAAATCAAGGTCAAGCATGAAATATTTTAAGCATTTTTCTCAAAAGAAGAGCCTTTGAAGTTTTTATTCATATTAATGAAATCCTGAGGGTTTGATAAGGTCCATCCTTATTCTGTGAATTTTATCAAAGAAAAACATTATATAACTTTTACTTTGAATTATGATTTTAAAGAGTGGAAATAGAGAGTCAAAAAATTACTCAATTGACAAAATATCTCATTTCTCCCTCTAGAGAGAGAGAGCTGAGATCTAAGTGATTTGACTACGTTATTAAATTTCAGTTAAGACAGTCACAAATTGCTATCTTCACAGAGGCAAACATCAACACATAATCACTAATTTTTCCAAGAACACATGTGCAGAATAATTTTGTGCAGAGACCCCATCCTGCTGGACAATTTTATACAGAGACCTCACCATGCAGTGTAGGCTTTATTTGATTGGTTGGAAGCCAAAGGCTGATCAATTTTAAGGACTGAAGCAATCCCTGTTTTATATCAAATAATCTCTCACTTAACAAAGGTAACTCTCGGTATTTTATAAAAGAATAAGCTCTTTTTCACTCTGGCCTAGTGTTGTATCCTTTTCCCCATTGGATCTGTCTTCACAGTTTTACCTATAGAATCTCTGTCAAAAATTGTCTTTGTAAATGGATCATCACACCTGGTATTTAAAGATTATGAGGAATCTAAGAAGTGTATTAAAATTCCATTCATTCGGACCATCTATGTCCCACCCTATGCTCTATGAACTCCACCTGGCCCCACCACAGACCTCACCTCTGCACAGCATTGCAGCAGAACAGGTGAGGAAGACGACTCTGCCATTTCCAGAGGCGTGATATTAAGCAAATCACCTACTATTTCTGGACTTAGGTATCCTCATATATATAGGTGGGATATTTGTCCAGGACTTCTCCAAGGTCCCATCTGGCTTGGGTTTACCATCATAGATTTTGTTTTTCATTTGTTATTCCAAATATAGGCCAAACTCTTTAAATCTTAAGAGCTTTGTTTATGTAGTTTGCCATATCCTATGTAGTCTGCCATGTCCTTCTCACTTCCCTAATTAGAAAAAACCTTCCTGAAGCTAAAGGCCCAATTTAATGATTACTCCATTTGTAAATATTGCTTGTAACTCTACCACCTAGATTGTATTAATTACTCCTGTACAACTTCGGCTCTTTGTTCATGAAGCCCATGTAATTCTCCCATCATTTTACACTAACTTTGTAGACAACCTTGTCTTAGTTATTTTTACGACTAAAGAGCTGTGTCTCAGTCATTTTTAATTTTTATTTTTCCTGAAGAAAGTGTGGTATGTACAAGAAGCCCTCAATATATATTTCTAATCATTGCCATGCCATTACAAAAATTTATTTGTGTAAATAAAAAAAATTCCAAATTCAACTTGATTCTTTGTAACTGTCAAGATAACTGGGTTACACTGCCGTAACAAATGACCTCCACGTCTGAGCAGCTTACAAGTGTTCATTTCATGACTCATGTCCATGCTGGATCAGCTGTGACTCGGTTGCTTGTCCTGTTAACTTTGGGCTCCAGCCTGAGGGAGTAGCCTGTATCTGTAATATGTTCAGTCTTCTTCAGAGAGAAAGATGCCATGGCAAAGCAAACATAGGCTTTGAAATAATTTGGAGAAAGCAGCATACCCTATCTTTCCAGCTTTCATTGGCCATGTGAGTACTTAGGAGTTCACTGGGGTGCAAATGTTTACTCCCCTGCAGGGAGGGGCACCATAGAAAAGGATTGTAAAATATGGCAAATTAGAATACAGTCTGCCATACTCAGGCCCCAGTGCAACTTGATGTGGACAGTCTTTGCATTTATGACGTGATTTCCATTTGATCCCGACGCAGTTCTCCTCCTCACCAATTAAGAACTCATAGGACAGCATGTTAGGAGTAGTGTGTATTCATCTGTTCTTGCATTGCTATGAAGAAGTAGCAGAAACTGGGTAATGTGTGGGTATAATTTGTTTATAAAGAAAAGAGGTTTAATTGGCTCACAGTTCTGCAGGCTGTACAGGAAGCAATCATTGCGGAAGACAAAGGGGAAGCAGGCGTGTCTTACATGGCCCAAGAAGGAAGAAGAGAGAGGAGGCAGGTGCTACACAAACAGCTCTTATGAGAACTCTACCATGAGAACAGCACTGGGCGGATGGTGCTAAACCATTACAAACCACCCCCACAATCCAGTCACCTCCCACCAGGTCCCATCTCCAGCACTGGGGATTACATTTTAATATGAGATTTAGGTGGGGACACAGATCCAAACCATACCACAGTATGATGTCAATTACATCAAAGTTTGGTAATGTTTGTCTAGATATAAAAAACATTAAAAATATTTGATTAATATTTACCGATATCACGAAACTCAGCAGTAGGGAGATACTTCTGGGATTCAGTATTTATCTCACCCATACAGATTTGGCAATGCAAGTATAAAGCAAGAAAACAAGACGACGTTTCCGAAGTGTCATGATAAATGCAGTTGAATTCTAAGTCAAGGATGTCTACATAATACCCCACTAGTAAAAATTCTACAGAAAGCTTGTCTTTACTCAGAAAGTCAGCAGACTCTAGGGTTTAATACTGCATGACCCATGAAAATGAAATTTTCTCAGAAGAAAATGGTTACACTGTTATATGGTAAATAACAGTTATGATTAATGAAATCAGGAAAATTAAATTCATGTTTCAAGCAGTAAACTGTCATAGGAATTAGCATACTCAGTCATCTGGCATTGTACCAACTGGAACTCAATTAATCAATACTTCTGTTAAACTCGTTAATGCCTACAGTGGCAAAATGGCAATTAACAAACAAGTTTTTCTGATATATGAGACTATATCTTCATAACTAGCACATTTCACCATGAAAATAGAATTTCTGATATTTAAACTTTTTTTGTTTTTTATAGAATATGCTTTTGATTTTTGTTGTTTTTATTTTGTTCTGTTGTTCAGACTAGCAAATTAAAATTGGGATGTGGGTGTATTTTCTTCTGAATAAAAAAAAATGTGGATAATTTTTTTTAATGCCTCGACTTTTAATTGCAAAGACAGATTTTAGTATGAAATATGATAAAAATCTATGGTTACTTCTTCTTTTACAATATAACTGTCATAGCCTTGTCCATTAGTTTTAATAATGCATCTTTTTGATATAATGAAAGTAATTTGTCTTAATTAGAAACATTTTGAAAATAGAGACTGCAGAAAAATATTTAAAACCGTAGCTTCAAGAGTAGTAGGTAACTACTCCTGATATTTTGGAGTATTTTCATTTCTCTCAAGCTCTCTGCATATGCATGTTTTTGTGTGTATTTGTGAATGTGTATGGCTGTATGGATTACTGGGCATGGACATTTGTAGGTATGTATGCTACGTTTTTCATTGAGCATCACATCTTCAACACTGTTCCATGTTAGAAATGCTTTGCGAGTGAATTGTAATGTCCATATAATATTTTACCCTAAAATGGATTAGGATTGATTTAGCAATTCCCTATTTTTATTATGTTAAATAATATCATCAACAGCTTGATACGAATTTTGATCACCACCTCTTAATCTTTTTTTTTTTTTTTTTACCCCCCTGGAGTTCTTCTAGTACTCATTTCCCCCACTTGTCTCATCTTCCCAGCTCCCTTCTTGCCCGCTCTCCATCCCCTTCTCTTCCACATTGTCCAGATTCTGTATCATAAGGCCTGACAGTGGAACTACCAGATTTAGAAATCTCCTTGTGTGAGGGAGTTCCAGTGCAGGGAGATAGAAAAACTGAGTAAACAGAAGTGAAACTGCCCATAACCGGTGCAGTTAAGCGACTATGCCTGTGTTATCTGTATCTCAAAAGTTAATACAAGTATAACATGTGCCAAGTAGTTTTGAAGTTGTACTGTTTGGATATTCTTAGATAGTAGCATTTACAAGTCACTGAAAATATGGTACTTTAATTCAGTATCTGTGTTCTTCAAGTCAAAAGGAAAAGCATTTATCTCAAAAGAGACTACAAAATAAAAAGGCAGTGCACGCTACTAAAAGTTCATCTTACAAGACTTATTGATTTGTATTTTGGAGTTAAATGTGTTACTCCTGAGATTTTAAGACAGTTTCACATGTTCTAAGTGTTCCCAAAGCATGAGAATTGTTCCATTTCCAAGAGATGGTTTCTTTTCTGAGGCTTATTCCATTGCACAAGGCCTCCTTCTAGACTGGGGAAGATGGTCCTTCAGGGGAGCATTGCTCACAGGGGCACAAGACCTCCTTCTTTTATCATAAGTGCCTTCTTTTTTATTTCACTACTTTTTTCATAATCACTTTCTTACATGAATGTTGATTGAGCATCTACTTGTAACAAGGTAGTCATATTGATGCTTGAGAAGTATCTGTGAACAACATAGACGAAGATCCTTGCCTTCATAGAGTTTACCATTTCCTGGGAGGAGATAAGAAAATACATTTTTAAAGTAAATTATAGAGCATGCTATACCAACTCATTACATTATATAATAATACCTTTTAAAAGTAAATTGTGGAGCATGTTATAAAATAATAAATGTCAGGTGAGAAGAAAAATTGATCAGGGTGGGAAGATCACAAAGAAAACTTGCCGCTTTGTCCTGAGCCTCAGGACTGCATCCCCAAATGAAGAACCAACAAAGAAGACTGAAAACATGAAAACATGAAGGAAGGGAAGCAGCATCTCAGAGGAGCATCCTTGAAGCCAAGGGACGTGGGCTCAGCCACCTGCTGTCACTGCTGCTGTTGGTTCAAGAATGATGAAGTCAGGGTGGCAGGCATTGGTTGGAGTGACGTGGGTTGCTCGACTGATAACATGAGGATGGCAGATGTAGTTGGATGTTGGGGATGAGGTGATATCAAGTCGAGAACACTCTTGGAGAACTTTGCTAAATGGAGCACTATTTAGGGAGGAAGGTGGGGTCAAGATAAAATATTTTAAAATGAGATAGGAACCTGTGTGGATGTTGGAGGGATTGATTCTGCTGAGAGGAATCCCTGAGGGGTTAGACAAAGCAGAGAATCGTTGAAGGATGTGCTTAGAGGAGACAGAATAGACTGGAAGGGATCCTACAAACCCGTGCAAAGGGAGATGCAGACACTCACCTGCCCCTCCATCTCTCCGGCCCCTCACAGCCTCCACAGGCTCCTCCCCACCCACTGTCACCATTCAGCTTGGTCTGCCTCACTTGCCCCTTGGTCACTTTCATGAAGCCTGGACTCTGTTTTTGTGCATGCTGAGATGGCTGGCATGAGTAGACAGCCCTGCAGCCCTATCCTCTTGACATGGGGGAGCGTGGTTCACTGCACATGCTCATCCACTTGGCTGGGAGTAGAGAAGGTATCCCTTATCCTGCACTGCTTCTTTCAGGCCATTCTCCCTCACTCCCTATAAATCCCACCTCTGATTCTGGGACATGAGCTCACTGCATCCACTGCCTACAGGATGGTTGCCACCTCCCTACATCCAGCACACACCACCCCCCACTCCCATTCTCAGCCACTGAATCATGTTTTAGGGACATACTCTCCATACTTCTCCTCGATTCTTGTAGAATCGTCTGTTCTTGTGTTCTCGTAGAAAATTTGTATAGATGGCGTTGCAACAACCTGAGCCTCCATTTCTTGAATTCCTTTTCTGCAAAGATCTCCTCTAGTCTGCCTCAGCCGTTCTTGTTGTTCATCCAGGTCCAGGGAACTTGTGCTCACCAGTGACTGCAGCTCTTCCATGCTCAGTTCTATGAATTCATCTCTTTAATCTGCCATATTTCCAGCTCACACCTTCTTCAGTGCTCAGGCCCCCAATACTTCTACCCTGCCAGGATCTCTGATCCATGGAGCCATGGAGCCCACAGGCTTTGCATGGCCATCTCTGCTCCCGCCCCACCCTCCTGGCACCCTCAGTCTCTCATCCTTAGAACCATGTGTTCTGCTCACATCTGCCTTGTGGTCACTTCCTTATACATTCCCTCTTCGTTCCTCACCTTCTTGTCCTCTCTCTCTCCTTTACTTCTTTATCTTCTGCTTTTTTCTCTTTTCTTCTGACCTTTTTCTTTGTTTCTTTGTTTCAGACCCTTTTCTTTGTTTCCTGTTCTCTGTCACCTAAAGCTTAAGTTAGCAATGGATGTTTTTTCTCCAGTGCCAGTAGAGGCCACCGTGCCCTCCCTTGGCCTGCAGCGGGGAGTTGCTGCTCAAGGTGCAGAGACTCAACTTTCAGAGGCCACCTGATCAAATAGAGCCAAAAAGTCTCCACTTTTTCCCTTGAGATAATTTGTGAGTAGAAGTACAACACTCAGCATTGAGAAATAGGCAGCACTACATATGTCCATGCCAAAAGACATAACAAAAGTGGTTCAGGGATGGGCATTTGGGGAGTGGATGGGCTATCAATTTGGAATTTCCCACTTTTATGTGTGTGATGTCAATATGAAAAGGCCAGTCCTTAAATACTTTATGGGGCCCTGATACACACCCTTGTCTAGATGCAAATTTGTTATTTCAAATATTCTGCCTTCTAGCATAATGAGCAGGCTCATGCTTTGAAAATTGATATCATAATATATCCTGTCACAAATTAGCTCCTCAGAAATCTTATTTTACATGGAAAACAATTCAACTTTAATGATATCCATAATTATACCTAAATAGGTTTGAAATATTCCTTCTACATTCATTTCTACAAATTGTTGTCATGTGAGCATCAATGCAGGAAAAACACATTGATATTTATCTAAGCTGAAGCACTTATTATACTCATCTGTTATTTCATATAACCACCTAAAAGAAGTAATTCTTATTTCTTTTAAATTAGAAAACTTTATCTCTGTTTCCTGTGATAACGATGTTGAAATAAATTCTTTAGTCTGTAGAGTATCTATGAGTTTTTATTCTTTAGTAAGTTTGGAGCTTTCTTCCTTTGACTGGACTTTCACATACTACTAAGTATACCCTTGTGATGTGTATAAATGTGAATTTTAATGTTTTATTCTTTTATTCTTTTTATTTTTACTTTTTGAGACAGAGTCTCACTCTGTCACCCAAGCTGGATTGCAGTGGTGCGATCTTGGATCATTGCAACCTCTGCCTCCCAGGTTCAAGTGATTCTCCCGCCTCAGCCTCCTAAGCCGCTGGGACTAAAGGTGAGAGCCACCACGCCCAGCTAATTTGTGTAGTTTTAGTAGAGATGGGGTTTTGCCATGTTGGCCAAGCTGGTCTTGAACTCCTGACCTCAAGTAATCCGCCCACCTCAGTCTTCCAAAGTGCTAGATTACAGGCCTGAGCCACCGTGCCAGGCTAAATGCGAATTTTGAATAGTTGAATTCAGTGGCAATGCTTACAGGGCAAAGAGAAAAGGCAAGGATAGTGGAAAGTGTCAGGGGTCAGACACTGGAGAACAAAGCTATTGAAACCAAAATAGAGTACACTGTGGACTTACTGATTCTATCTTTGGACTTACTTCTTGGTGTTTGATTCTTGTGTTTGGAGCCTTTGATATAAAGAACAGTGTACATACTCTCGAAATGTGCCTATACAGCACACACTTGAAATTAATGAGAGATATGACCTCGGAATGGCACCACCCCCCAAATGTACGAATACCATTACAAGATATACTCTCTCTCACAATATCATCTTTACACAGATTATTTCTCAAAAGACATTTGTACAAGAGCTTCATAAAGATTGAGCTTGCATCCTGTTTCCTGTGCACGTCCTGATGTCACCAATTCACAACCTCACTAAAGTCGACCCCTCCCTGGGGACTTTGATCTTGTTCCCCAGGTAGGCTCCTGCAGACACAGCCAGGAATCACTTTTCTTTGCCCATGTGGAGCATTAGATGAACTCATTTGAATCGCAGATACCAATTTCTGCTGAAGTCATCATTCTAACCCTGGAGCTATTCATTTACTCATTCATTTTATGGATTCCAATTTAGATGTACTAAAAGGAGTAACTGCCACGACCAGCAGGGTTGCTTTCTGGTATTTAAGCAAGGATTCCCTTTCGTCCGTCCTTCCTTGGCACCTGTGACGGCAGCCGCGGATGGTGTACCCCATGTCTCTCCACTTCATCTTTCCAAATTCTGGTGCAGAACCTTCCTTCCCAGTCCGCCCTGTTTCTTTGTCTGTGCACATTCACACGCACCCCTGTTCCTGTGGTTTGGTTTTGTTATTCCTCTTTTCCATCATTTTCTCATCAACCATTCCCAGGTTGATTTTTCCTTCAAACTAAGTTAATCTCATCATTTAAGACACCTCCATTAATCAACCTAGGCTTCCTTGTCCTTCAGTGTAACTTTGCGTTACAAAACTATCCCTTCAGCTGTTAAATGGAATCTTGTATGTTGAGGGCCAAGAATGCATGTCACAAAGTTTAAGTTTATATGAGCAGAGAACCTTCTGTATCAAAGTATATTATTATAAGACTGGCTAGGAGTATATTTTTGCAATAGTATATATAGATATATATCTTCTGTATGTCATTCTTTTGTATTTCTGGACGGAAAAAAAGTGTGTTTTATAAACATCTTTTCATAGATAACCACCTTTTCTTTAAAATCACTACTAATCATTTTTTCAGCAGTACTGAATATTTGACAATTATAATTAGACACATGTAGTTCAGGACCACCTAAAATACCATTCTATTTTCAGAGATCAGATCACACAAATGTTGCAAGGAGCATAATAGGATCTGAAATGAAAAATCTGGCCTGAAAATTAAATTCCATCTAGTATCTGCACTTTAGAACAGTGAAGGAAATTGAGCAGTTCAAAGTACATATTTACAAGGAGTAGCAAAAAGGTGAAATTAAAGTGGTACTGAGTAAATTAAGTAACTTCTCAGGCTTTTGCTATAAAGTCAGAACTGTATAAATCCAGATCAATTAACTGAATTAAAAACTCGGAGAATTTAAGTAGTTAGTAAGTGAAATAAGTCCTAAATGTTTTTTAAAAAACATCAACTATGCCTAGAGAAGGTTGGAAAAAAATGAGTCTTTTTCTAGTTACTCTCTTTAATAAGATATTTCCTTTTGATTTGGTGATCTCTGTTGTTAGTGGGACCACAATAGAATGAGCTCCCCTGTTGGGCAGAACACATGGGTCCAGCTGAGGATATGCAGGTATTAAGGGACGGATCAATATCCTGACAGCTTCTGATTCTTCCTGACATTGGCTTTTGCCTGTAGAAAATGCCAGCTTGTCATCAACCCCATACAGCAATCACAGCAAAAATAAATTCAGTACGAGCACTAAGTAAGTATATATAGTTATAAAGAGAGAGAGAGAGAGAAATATCACCAGGATGGTAAGAAGATTAGAGAAAATAAAAACCATGTGTCAGGAAAGAAGTGCTCCATCCCAAGATATACAGAGCAGAAGTGAATAAATAAATAATAGATAAAAATCATTGATTGTTTTGAAACCCAGAAAATACACACTTACCTTTACTTATACGGAGAGAAAGTGGATAGAGTTCAAAAGTCAGACTAGCGTAGGGAGCGCATGATGGAAGCAAATACATCTAAATCAGTCAAGGTGAGGTTTGACGTGCAATTATTGGCACCCAACTATATTTCCTAATCACTTATGATAAAAAGGAACGTAGGAGCTGGAACTGCAGTGTCAGGGATTGAGACTTGCTATAAAGAAGCATTCTGTATTAGTTTTTCTGTGGCTGAGTAGCAAATGACCACAAATGTAGCAGCTAAAAGCAAGGCGTAAGTGTTTCCTCGGGGCTCTATCGGTCAGGAGACCAGGATTCCTTACGCCAGTCTTCTCTCAGGGACTCAAGAAGTGGCACTCAAGGACTCCTTAAGTCTGTGATCTCACGTTAGGCTGGAATTATCTTCCACACTCATATTGAAATTGGCAGAATTCAGCTCCTTGCAAGTATAGGGCTGAGATGCTCAGGACCCCCAAACTGCCCACTGCTGTCAGCCGGCTGTCCCTCCCCACACTGGGCAGTGCCTTCCCGGAGGCCAGCAGGAGAGGACCACTTCTGCTTCCTTCTCTGACTTGGAACACTTTTAAGGGCTCTGCTAAGTAGGTCAGGTTCTCTCAAATAAACTGTCTTCTTATTAACTTAAAAATCAACTGATTAGGGCACCTTTCTACATCGCAAAATGTCTTCACCTTTGCCCTATAAGGTATCATAAGCGTGGGAGTGACACTGCATCACCTATAAGGTTCAGGCATTATTGGTTAAAAGGCAGTAACAGGTCCTGCCCACTTGCAAGGGGAGGGGATGTCAGGAGCATGGAGGTGCTCTTAAAATCCTACCTCCCCCCGCCCAATCCTGGAAGGGCTTCTAAACCTGAGACTACATTGCTAAGAGACATCATCTGATCTGCTGTGGATCTGGAAAATTCATATTTAAAAAATAAATCCTGGGGCCAGGCGCAGTGGCTCATGCCTGTAATCACAGCACTGTGGGAGGCCAAAGCGGGTGGATCACCTAAGGTCAGGAGTTTGAGACCAGCCTGGCCAACATGATGAAACCCTGTCTGCACTAAAAATACAAAAAATAAACCAGATGTGGTGGCAGGCACCTGTAATCCCAGCTACTTGGGAGGCTGAGGCAGGAGAATCGCTTGAACCAGAGAGGCAGAGGCTCAGTGAATCAAGGTCCCACCACTGCACTCCAGCCTGGGCGACAGAGAGAAACTCCATCTCAAAATAAATAAATAAGTAAATAAATCCTTGGGCTAAAGAAATAAGGCGAGTTAATGATAATAACTGCTAATGTTTGTGAATATTTATTTTAAATGTCAAGTTAATCTAAAGTCAAATATATGATGTGCTCTAACCCAATTAATCCACACACTAGTCCTGTGGCATACAGTCTATCCTTATCTGAGTTTCACCCATTAAAAACCTGAGAGGAAGGTAATTTGAGTAACTTTCATCTTCTTGATCAGTTTGGGCTAATCAAAACTTACATATGTTTATCTATTTCATGTGTACAGTCATGCACCACATAAAGATGTTTTAATCAGCAACAGACCACATAAATAAAGATGGTTGGATAAGATTCTCATGGAGCTGGAAAATTCCTATCACCTATTGACATAGTAGTCATCATCACTGCCATGGCGTGGTGCCTTGTGGATATATCTGTGATGATGCTGGTGGCAACAAACATATAGTGTGTTATATAAAGGCCTAGCACATACAATTATGTACCGTGCATAATGCTTGATCATGATCATAAACAACCATGTTACTGGTTTATATATTGACTATACTCTTTATTACAAAGTCTACTGCTGCTTATTATTATTATTTTTAATGTTAAAATAAGAAAGAGCCTTGGGCAGCTCTTTCAGAAGATGTCCAGAAGAAGGCATTGTTCTCATAGGAGTTGACAGCTCCATGGATCCTAATACCCCTGAGGAGCTTCCAGTGGGACATGATGTGAAGGTGGAAGGTAGTGATATTGATTATCGATGTTTAGGCCTAGGCTAATGTGTGTGTTTGTGTCTTCATTTTTAACAAAAGAAGTTTAAAAAGAAAAAAAAATGAATAGAAGAAAGCATACAGAGTAAGAATATAAAGAAATCAAATATTTTATACAGCTGTACAAAGCGTGTTCTAAGCTACGTGTTATTACAACAGTTAAAAAAATCAAAAACTTTATAAAATACAAAATGTTACAGTACGGTAAAGTTAACTTATTATTGAAGACAAAAAATGTTTACATGAATTTAGTGTGCCTAAGTGCGCTGCGCTTACAGAGTCCGCAGTAGTGTGCAGAGATGTCCTCGGCCTTCATACTCACTCATTCACTGACTCACCCAGAGCAGCTTCCAGTCCTGCAAGCTCCATTCATGGCAAGTACCCTGGACAGGTGTAGCGTTTTCTATCTTTTATGCTGAATTTTCAGCTGTACCTTTTCTGTGGCTGGATATGCTTAGATACATATATACATATCATCGTGTAACCGTTGTTTTCAGTATTCAGGACAGTCCCACGCTGTACAGCTGTGTGTTCTAATAGCAACAGGCTGTGTCATAGAGCCTCGGTGTGTGGCAGGCTGTGTGTAACCATTGCCTTCGGTATTCAGGACAGTCCCAGGCTGTACAGGTGGGTGGTCTAGGAGCAACAGGCTGTGTCATAGAGCCTCGGTGTGTGGTAGACTAGTCCACCTAGGTTTCTGAGAGTTCGCTCTACGATGTTTGCCCAAGGACAAATCAGCAAACTATGCATTTCTCAACATGTGTCTCCATTGTTAAGTGATGCATAGTTGCGCTATTTTCCTAGCTGTATGTGTTTTCTAATTCCTATGAACTATCTTCCCGCCTTCAATTCAATGTCTATAGATTTGCCTTATAATTGATACTTCTTGCTTCTAAATGTGCCTATGCATTTTAAACTATAATATGAAAGTCAAATCACAGGAGACCTTTATTGTGTTATAAAATTATACATCATTAACCTTTTATAACTTTTACAGTTTGTGTAGTATCTGCATATCACACATTTAAAATCCTAATTCATTAAAATAAAAATGGAACATTCTGACGTGAGTTTTTAAATGCACAAATGTTGACAAGAATTTTAGGTAAAACTGTAGTTTAAATTTAAGAGACATTTTTCCCTTCAGAAACAAAAACAAAAATGAAAAATCTGTTCTGATTCTTCTAGGTGACAGAGTGTATTTTGCTCATAAGTTCTGCGGTCATACAACCTCATTGTTGAGAAAGATCTGTATTTCAGTCTATCAGAAATAAAACTAGTGAGGCTGCAATTCCTGACCATGACGAATTCAAATAGCAACTTTCCAGCTGCTTACCCCCAGATCTCCTTCCATCTGCAGATGGGAGGACACCCCCTTGCCTTTTCAAATGACATTGGCCTCTAGTTGTTACTTTCCTAAGAATCAATTTTTTCCTCCTGTGACAATTCTACTGAAAAATGATGAAGTTACGGTTAGTCACATTGCCAAACAGATTGCTCTCTCTGAATCCATACATTGACTCCCCGGACCTCCTATGGATTACAGAGTAAAGGTTCTAGAATTATTCTTTGTCAAGAATTTGTTGGTGAGTGAGGTGTGTGTGTGTGTGTGTGTGTGTGTGTGTGTGTGTGTCTACCAAATAGAACTTCTGGGACTTCCCGAAGTATTTGTCATTGACTTGAAGTTGATCTGCTAATGCCGTTATTAATTTTCCTTGACTCACTAAATATCACCCACCCATCAGTTAGGAACTTGCTCTTACCTGAGATTCGAGCCACAAGTCAGACTCACTCTTCAACACCCTTCTTAAAGAGGAAATAAAAAGAAACCTTTCTAAGTTAATGCCAATATTGTCCTTTTAAAAATTTTAAAGTACTGTTCACTTATGTATATAATAAAAATGGTAGGAAGGGCAGGTTTCGATGGCCTTGTTGAGAGTGGGATGGAAATTTAATTATATTAGCATTGTGTCATTGTAACAACAACGACTGAATATCACGAGTGCTGAATGCTAGACATTTAGCTGTTTGAGTACATTTTCTCAGTTTGTCATCATTGTTCTCAGATAACCTTGTATGCACGCAACGGAAAGTTCTGCTGGGTGTAAATCACATTACTCTAAATTTTACTCACAGTATCTGTCTGTCCCTCTTTATCATTTTCAGAGGTACATTATATCTATTTGATTCCTAAAACAAGTCTTGGAAGTATTACTTTCATTCACATTTTGCAGATGTTGGATCTGAGAATCAAATGCTTTAAAACATTTCCCCAAGACCAGCCACCTCCTTACAGTGCTCACACTGGGTCTGTGTTCCGCCCACTATGGGCTCCTGTCACTCACTCCGTGGCCTGTCTCTTTGAAAATGCATTCCATGGTATCCTATAACAAATTTCTCTTTACAATATTCAAATATTAAACTTCCAACTGGATACATTGACATAAAAGGATATGTGATTTACAGTTTTTCTACACTTATTCAGAACTTATGAACCAAATATTTAATTTTTAATATAGATATAACTTGTTTTTTAACTTTTATGTATTTGCATATTTTTCTCATATCTGTCTCATGTTTCATGTACACAAAGACTGAATATAATTTGTCATTTTTATCTTTGCCTATTATTCTTAATTACTCTGAAACCAACTTTGACTTTAAATATCTGAATATCTTTGCTAATAATTGCACATAGTAGGTATACAATAAATATTAAGTAAATTAAGTCTTCAAAGGATTTCATTCAATCAAGTAAAGATTAGTATAAAAAGATAAACTCGTTAACAAACAACAAAAGTATTTTTAGTGGAGTAGCTTAGCAGATGATTTTGTGTTAATTACAAAAAAAAAAAATGGGAAAGCAAGGTTTTCAAGGAAACTAAAAATTTACAAGCCATGACAGTGAATAATTGAGAATTGATTTTATTAGATGTGCTATGGAATCATTTATTCAAACTCTCTAAAGAATAAATAAAAAGAGAAAATGATACTGAAATAAAAACTCATTACAACATTTATCATGTGCAAAATGTGAATACTAATTTTTACTTTTCAGGGTTGCTTTAGAAATCAAATTGAGCAAACTAATAAATTGAGTGAGCTAATGTTGACTTTCTGTAGTTTTAATTCTAGGAATATCTTCAGTGCATTTTTAAAATTTTATGTTTTTAATGTCAAGTTTGTAGAACAAATGTTATTATACTATATTCCCATTTATGATAGCAGCCGTCTGCTAATGTATTTTTGAAAACTGACATTCCAACTTTTTAAAAGACAATTTTGAAATAAAATATTAACTCTTTTTTTCTGTTTCCCAATTTTAGTCTTGACATTTTCATTTGCAGGCTTCTAAATTAGTTTGGTTTTAGTTTCTGATTCTCTTTGAAATGCAATATAATTTACAAGTGTTCTAAAAAATAGAAACTATAGCTGTCAACATTTTCTTGATGTAAGTTCCATACAGGCAAGAAATTAATGTGTTATTTCTACTACTGTTCCCCAGGATTTACAATTTCTGACCTAGATCTACAACTGGAACCCAGTTCTTCCCTAGAAATTTAGTCAAAAAATATTTAATACTAGTAATGAACAATGAGAATGGGGTCATATAGCATTGGTTTAAAATATAGCGCTGAAAGTATAATACATGCACAGCCAACTGTCAGGATTTTTGTTTACTCTAAGTATAAATTATTAGTAGTATTGATATGGGTATCTAAAATCTAATTGAGTCAGGGTGTACTAATAGAATGTACTGAAATGAAAAGGGAAAGAACCTCATGAGAAGGTTTGGAATTCGTTTTGAATGTTTAACATAAAAATGAACAAGCAGATGATTCTACAAGAGGCTTGGAAAATGGGAATATTACAATGATGCCATAAAAAGTTTTTAAGAAAACCTGAGGTTGTTTGACAAGGAGAAGAGATCGGGGTTGAATTAGGCAGGATGAACGCATGCCCTTTGTGTTTTCTAGTTCTATTTAGTGTGCGTTTTATTAAATATCAGAACTAGGAACAAGGGTATGCGTTAGGAAGAAGAGAGCTTTTAGCTCGATATAAAAATTGATGCTGCAAAATGATGGAAAAAACTGCTTTTGGAAGCAGTAATTTTTCTTTTACTTTTGGAGGATGAGCCTTTCCTGTGGGAAAGGCTTTGCTGTGGCCAGTGTGGCCGACCCAAGGGCCAGGACCCTTGAGGAGCTGCTAGCCTGATGCAAAGTCTCGGTGCTTCAGACACAGATCATGGGCTGATTTGCACATATTTACTAATTTTCAGTGTCTATGGATGTTATTAATGTAGCTGAGTTAAAGCTAGGCGTGAACTGTTGTAGTTTTGATATTATATATTGTAATCACTAGGTTCTATAATTAGAATCATATTCATGTTTTTTTTTTCTTTTTTGAACCTCTAAAAATGTGTGACATGAAAAACTAGGAACCAGTTCTAAAATCCTTTCTAATGCTAATATTTGGTGATTTTGTGATAAACAATTTAATTGATATATGTGCTATGTGGAATTTTACAAGTCCCTAGACATCCCCACAAATCACAGAAGTACAATGAAGAGGGAATAGGAAATGCAGTGCCTGGTCTTTCAAGTGAAAGAATGTCAAAGGTGGTTTTGTTGTTTTCTTCTTTTCTCCATAAAAGCAATCAAACGCATTGACTTTAGGTTGAGAACTACATAGCCAAAGCATGGTTAAAGAAGTCAAAAAATGTACTTGATGCCAATTTATTTTGCCAATCGATGCATTTTTTAATTTAGTTTTAAAAATAGGTCAAAATCAAGCTCATGAGCTATTTAAAACTTTGCAACATAAACCGTTCCAAACAAGTTTATTGAAATTCTATTGGATTTCGTTTTCTTGCATACATAAAAGCACAATTTCAACCATTAGATCGATGAGTTCCCTCATTAAGGGGGCAACAGTGCCAAGTTTCCTGGAAAAGTTCTATTTAATACTTGATTTGACATCAGTCAGTACAGTTTAGTGTTTGTCCTGGAATTTTGCCCTAACACTCATGAACTGAAGAATTGAGATCACCAGCAAGGTGCGGTGGATCACGCCTGTAATCCCAGCACTTTGGGAGGCCGAGGCGGGC
>NW_012114766.1:3748617-3749977 GCF_000951035.1 Colobus angolensis palliatus | reverse complement strand
CTATAGAGAAAATACGTTAAAAAAAAAAAAAAAAAAAAAAAAAAGAGAGAGAGACTTTTGTTTCATTCTCCACAATAGCTCCCAAATAAAGGAAATAGATTCTTTTTTTTTTTTTTCCTGAGACGAAGTCTCGCTCATGTTTCCTAGGCTGGAGTGCAGTGGTGCGATGGGGAAAAATCATCATTATTTTGCAAACTGGTTTAAATAAAACGACAGAATGATTCCAGTCTTCATTCTGCTGTTCTCAGGCAAACTGGGCCTTGGAGTAATAAAGTAGTTGAGGGGAGTGGGAAAATTTATCTTTATAGAAAAATTTCAGGTGTGAAATGTAGAAGGCATGATACAATATCACAGTATTCCTTTTTCCTTGCCTGTGATTAGTTTAGGAATGTCATCAGCTGCAAATCAGGTCAAAAATATGTGAAGTAATAATGACTTTCTATCACAATGTTACTTGCTCTCCAAAACTGGACCCAGGAGATGCCCTCTCTGTTAGCCTTTGAGCATTCTTGCATAACCGTGTAAAGACTGGAGCTCTCATGATCATGTAGGTGGAAATTGTGCTGTATTCACCCTCCATGCTTTGCTGATGCTTATATAACTACCTTTAGTAACTTTACCCTTGTTAGGATGGCCACGCCATACCTATTGTTTGACACCAGGTCAAGTATTTAGTTATGAGACCTTTTCTGATATTCCTCTGGCATTTCCATTTTTGTGCATTTCTTTTTTTTTCTTTTAATTGAGACAGGATCTTACTCTGTCACTCAGGTTGGAGTTCAGTGGTGTGATCACAGCTCACTACAGCCTTGACCTCCCAGGCTCAAGGGATCTTCCCACCTCAGCCTCCTGGGGTAGCTGAGACTACAGGCATGCACCTCCGTACCTGGATTTTATAGGTATATGTAATATATAAAAATATGTATAAGATACAGGCTGATCTGGATCTTCTGAACTCAAGCAGTCCTCCTGCCTTGGCCTCTCAAAGTGTTGGGATTACAGGTGTGAGCCACCGTGCCCAGATTTGTGAATTTCTTACTGCAGATTTTACTATATATTTCTGCTATAGTTACCTATCCACAGGAAGGCAGAGTCTGTGTCTGATTCATTTGTATTCTACAATACTTAGTACGTGACTCTGATATTTGCTGCTATTTTCTAGCCCCAAGTTAGAAATTCAAGTTTCCGGCCAGGCGCGGTGGCTCAGGCCTGTAATCCCAGCACTTTGGGAGGCCGAGATGGGTGGATCACGAGGTCAGGAGATCGAGACCATGCTGGCTAACTTGGTGAAACCCCGTCTCTACTAAAAAATACAAAAACTAGCTGGGCGTGGTGGCGGTGCCTGTAGTCCCAGCTACTC
>NW_012114766.1:3732444-3747087 GCF_000951035.1 Colobus angolensis palliatus | reverse complement strand
GTCTCGGCCTCCCAAAGTGCTGGGATTACAGTATAGAACATTTTTATTTTTGCCAACTTTAGTGCTTTGAGATTTAACTAGGAAAATAATGCCCTGAAAAGAAAATGTTAAAGAACTGCTTTAGTCAAGTTATATTAAATACTTAACATTTAAATATTAACATATTTAATTGAGTTATAAAATTATTTAAACAGTGACAAGAAATAATCAAATAAAACACCAAGATTGCACAATTCAGAAAATACAGTTTTTTGCACTGAATTTCATTCTCTCTTGCAAGTCTGCTAATCTGTTTATTTTCCCAGTTCTAACCATATTGAACAAAGGTTTTTACAGGAACTCTCGTGTCTCATGTTGTGAATGTGTAATTTGATTCAGGTCAAATACCATTTAGTAAATATAAATTACTTAAATATGCTTCAAAGACCAAGCTTCAATATTACCACTTTTCTGACTTACTCCATCCTAGTTCTTGCTCTAAAGGGCAAGATGTGGCTTAAAATTAATATATACAGCAACAATCTCTGCTACACCTCCTCTACAGTTTCCCTATTAATGCAGAAATTGGAGGTTTCTACATTGGAGAAATTTTCCATAACCCAAGAAAATATATTTGCATTTAGACCCTTGGGATTCCCACAAGCATATAGCTAGTTCCTCATAGATGTTTGTAAAGTAAACCCAAAACTGGCCAACTGCATTCACTTGTTACAAGTTTCAATCAGCTTTTTAATGCCACATTGTGAAATACAAGCAGATAACCAAATATTAAAGATACTTAAAGAACGTCCAATGATATACAATAAAGAGATCAAAATAAACAAGTGGAAAAATCTGTAATAAACTGAGACAATGAATATAGTAAGAAAAAAATTACTTCAAACCTTTCAAAGGATAGGAGATGATTTTATATAGGTAAAATTTTAAAAAGATACTTAAGAAATCAGAGACATAGAAAATGAACAAACAATTAGAAAAAGTTAATGAGACAGAGAATGAGTAGAGTGGAAATGATAGAATCTGACAGAAATGGTAAGAGAGTCAGGGGCTTAATCTAAAAGTTCTATGCCTGGACCCATGTTGTACCTATAGAGAAAATACGTTAAAAAAAAAAAAAAAACAGTCTTATCGAAGCCTTCATGGAAAAAATGAATGGTACAGAAGAACTAAGGTACAGAAGAACTTCTAGACTGAAGAATTACTCTTAAGAAGTCGCAGAATCACCCAGAGTTAGCCAAATGGTGGGGTTAAGGCTGGAGCCATCCAAATTTCTAAATCTGCCCAGGACTTTTGACACCAACTACACGTTCTGTGGATCCCTAAACCACCATCAGGTCTGATAATTAAAAAAGACTCAAAGAACTCTCTGAAACTTACTACCTTCACATTGTTACATTTACTTATTTATAATAGAGCCAGGATACATTTAAATCAGCCAGTTTTGGAAGAGACGCACAGTGCAGCATCTGGGAGCTTCCACCCCGTTTCTCCTGAGTACCAAGGTACTGACCTGGAACAACACACATGGAGCATTGCCTGCAGGAGAAGCCCGGTGAGCCCCACACCATTTCCAGGGTGTGTTGGGGGTTTTACTGGGCAGGCACAATTGGTTGATTAACTGCAGACAAGGTTAAACTCAGTCCTCACCCTACCCATAAGCCATGAGTAAGCCGCATCCACAGAGGGTAAAGGGAAGTCATGGAGTGTCAGCTGGAAGAGCCCTCGATACAGATGAGAATATACGGACAGAGGGGGCCTTAGGAGCAATTCTTTAAAAAATAAAAGAAAAAAAATAAAAAAAATCTGTTGATAGAATAGGTATAAAGATAGTATATATCGATAAAGCAATAGCAAAATTGAAAGCAATTAGAAATGTAGGGAAAACAAGAACAAGTTTCAGAAAGGAAATCAAACTATAATATTTTTTCAATAGTGACCAAACTTTACATTAGTGACTGTGTCAAGAGTTAAATATTTAAATCATTAATTCAACTAAAAAGTGGTGTTCAAATGATATAGGAAGGATGAATTGAAAGAATAACAACAACAGCAACCAACCAATAATAACTAAATTTGGTATTTCACAAAATAGGATTGGAGACATGGTGTTTACAACTACACTTCAAATCAAAGTTCGGGAGTTGAAGAAAAACATCTTATATTTTTTAACCATTTTGTTTTCTCTTTAATGAGCCTCTCTTTTCCAAGTTTACCAAGAGAAGAGAACCAGGGTCGTATTTTAAAAATCATCCATGTGAGTGCCAACATAGATCTTATATACATGTAACCAGTCAGAAAGATTGAAGAAATGGTAAGGATAATTTCTTTGAAAAGTTGTCCCATACCAACACCATCCTGTGAGAGAGACTTCCGTGTGTTTTCAAGAAATTATTGTTCAAAGTAACATCAAAATTATGAAAAACAAAAATGTTGATTACCACTTAGGGCACCTAAAGAAAGTGCTTATTCATTGAAAACAATTCTGAATATGAAGGAGGAAAGGGCTTTGTTATAGTAGCAAAATAAGATAGCATTTATAAACTGTCATATTTATGATCTAAAATATGGCAAAATTAAAATATGAAAGGAGTTGAATGTGATAAATTATTTTAGAAGGTGAGGAAATGCCGTTGTATATAAAATGGCCCAGAGGCTTGAAATCATATTTTCCAAATAGAAATCTGAAACATAAAATAAACAGATATCAGTGTTGTAATGACAAAATGCAGATATTATCAACATGTGTAATATAGTTAGAATTGCAGTATAGACAAGAAAAATTTTTCTTGGACAAATGAAAGTGGTTATATACTTTCCTGAAATTTTAGAGAGGAAGTTGATTATTTGACATGCTCCCTCTAGTGGGAAGTTGTTTTTGAAAAAATAAAAAAAATAAAAATCAGAAACATTCAAACAACTGCCATGAAATGGAAAGTCCTCACTACTTTATAGTATCAACTTAGCAACTGACACTTTAATATAAATAGAAAACATTGTCTATATTTCTCAATTATTAATATTCACTTATGAAAATATTGAATAATTTTATGGAAGGAAACATACTCCTATTTGTGTTGCTTATGCAATATGGGTTTTCTTTTTGGATTCTCCGAATATATGTTTCTACATTTTTCTATAACTGTACAAATTGATTTTTATTTTATCTTTAATAAGGTGAAGGTATTTCTAATCTGGATCAGATGGAAAGTTAAAAACCTGATCATATTTTAGTTATCAGAAGTCATCAGGATGTAAGTCCTGTTTTTGTTTCCTTCTGAAATATAGTCATGAATCTATAGTGTCCAGGGTCCCTGAATCTCAATTTCGTTGCAAGTACTTGAAATCTGAGACTCCTTCACGAGCCCATGTTATCATTGTGGGGTTGTTTCTGTTGTTGATTTTTCCGTCTTGAAATGCTTTTGCTTCAGACATAGACAATAAGACAAAAAAAATAGTTTAAAATAAGTAATGCTATGCAATAGAGAAATGTGGATACACATTTAGAATAAGAAACAAAAAATCTTATCTTATGTAATTGCTTTATAATTAAGGCAATTCAGAGAAATACAGTAGTTTCAAACAATTCAATTGAGAAAATGTCAATAGAAAAGACTATTTTAGACAGGAGATTTATGGTAAATATTTTGAACAAAGAACATCATTGTGTTTTAACGCTAAAGTTAATCCCGTGTACTCAGGAATAAGGGAAATCAGGCAGGGAAGCACAGGACTTCAGGGACCAGGTCTTGACGGGGCACAGCTTATTCCGTCCTGTGTGACTCAGCCTCCACAGCTGTGTTTGCATTTCTTAATTTTCAGACGCTGGCCCGTAAATAGCCCTGAGAGATTACTGTTTGTCCACCTGCACCTAAGACAGGATTCCACACATCAGATGCCCACTCGATGATGAAGGGCTGGTGACAGTGATAACAGCAACGCAGAGAAGGACAGAGATGTTTAACTTTACCAAAAAATGTGGATGGTGGCAACACAAACGTACAAAACCAAATACACTTTGCAAACTTTCCAGGACTAATCTCTGGGAGGTGTTTTAAAAGCTTTGCTATTTCTGGGTTACCATATTGTATGACCTTACTCACAAAGATGCTATGTTATATGAACAATGATAGCAGCAACTTTCCAGATTATAATGGGCAGCATTTCACAGCCCCACGTGTGAGCAAAAATACCCCAAATGGCTATGTGTTATGCTACCCATCCGAGAACTGTATTTGGAAACCTGTTCTCCTTTCTTCAATCGTAAATTCATTAGCATTCCAAACATATATCCTTTGCCGGTAAAGATTTTAATTTGTCATTGATTCATTTTGAAGGAAGACCCAAAAGTCGTGCAATGAAAAGCTATAATATTCGAGAGGACAGTTGGGATATTCCATTGCTGTAGTGAGCACAGAGGCGTATGAAAACAACATTTTCCTCCAGCCTGTTCTCCAAAATTAATTTTTAAGCATGTACACTGTGGGCTTCAGTACCTCAATATCATGTTTATCAGGAATCTCCTGGATCTTTCCTTATGGATTTTTAATGTCGTTTTGGTCATTGTGAGGACAGTTCCAAGAATCATTTGTCCGTATTGTGAAGACGAGTTTGCAAGTGCTGTTAATAATTCCACAAGGAGACAGATGGAGCCGACCGAAATGTAACATGCCACAGCTCCCCAGGACAGCTCCCCGAGGAGCAGGAATAACGAAGAGCAGTCTTCTCTCAAAACTTTTTTTTTTAATTTAACTTTTCACATGCTTTTGTGAAAAATCTACCACTCCTCAATGTACAGTCTCTAGATAAATTGGGTTTCTTCTGAATTGTGAAAGCATTTGTGAAACAACGTTAATGTTTAATTCTGAATGGTATTGGACACTCACTATTTGATTCCTTTCTTCTGAACGTTTCCAACACCCAAACCCTGTTCGCGCATTAAGCTCCCTTCAGAGCCAACAAGCAGAACTGTTGTGGTGAAGGAAAAGGTGCCCATGTATTAATTGTCCTAGGTGAACTGTCCCTCAGAAATAACTTACATCATTTTAGGTGAGAGGAAGGAAATATAGATTTTATTAACATAGTGAACCTCAATGAAGACACTCTTAAAACTGTCATTAGGCATACATGAAAGGAGAACTTAATAGCTCCTAATTATCTTATTTCAATTAGCATTTTACTGGCGTGCATATCTGTTCATCTTGATAATAAGTTCTTTTGAATAATTATTTTAATAAACACAAAATTCAGCAGGACTTGGAGGAATTGGGGCATTTTTTTCTCTCTCTCTTTTCTGAGTATGAATTCCTAGACACATTGATATTGGCCATGGTAGAGCATTAAATCAATATTTTTCTGCCAATGTTTCTTGCAAATAATTATTCTATAATAATAACTTATTGGAGGCCTTCTACATGCCAGGAACTCTTTGAGGTACTAAGGACATAACAGTCTTCACAACGCCATGATTCTTACTTGCACAGAACACAGAGCTTAAAGAAAGAAATGGTGTTAAAACAATCACAGTAGTCAACATATAATTAGAAGCTGGGTATCATCTGATTGGAGGAGGACCAGGTAACCTTTCCTTGAGTGAAAGCAACCTCTGAGTAGAGATCTGGACCAATGAGATCAGAGAGATCTGGACTAATGAGATCAGAGAGATCAGGACCAACGGCCAATCACTTGGCAAGTGAAGGCTGAGGCTTAGTTTGCTCCAGAGACAGATGCTATGTAATGTGACTAACTGTGCTGATTTTTGCTCTATCATGTATGATCACCTTCAGAAACTTCCCATATTTTACCTCAAACAATCCTTGTTTCGCTTTATTAATCAGCTTCATGGAAGAGAAACTCTGGAGCATAGAGTATCAAATGATATCAGAGAAATTACTCTCCTTCACTTTAGGATCAAGAAAACAGGCACAGAAGAAAATTAAGGTGATTTCTCAAAAGTCAGCCCAAAAAGTTATTAGAAGAGTTAGACCTGATATCCAATTATCTTGTTAAAAAAGGAAAACAAATATACAAACAAAAAACATATGAGCAAATTTTTTATTTTTCCTTGAAATAATTTTTTTTTTCAAAGAAGAAAAGCCTTCATTTTCCCAATAGATCTATGTAGATAGATGTTCACATAACCGTGTTTTCTAAGTGGATTAATATTCAAAAGGAGCTCTTTCTTAAAATGAAATTATTCAGTGGCCAAATAAGTGTTGGAAAACCTCATTCAATATTCCTGTCTTGGAGAAATCACATAATTGGAGTATATTGAGAATTTTGAGAAATGCTACAGGAAGAAAGCTGATTTTCAACTAAATATTTCTCAAGCATGTTAAGATACAAGGACATTTGCATCATAGAACATCTGTAACTCTTAATTCATTCTACAGCTTTTTATTCAGCTCTCATGAGGTGCCCATCATTATTGTAAGTACTTGAGGTTACAGCAAGGAAAAGAGTAGCAAACTCTCCCAACCTCATGTACTCATATTCTGATGCAGGACACAGGTACACAAGAAACATACTCAAGAATAGCAGGGTGGTGGCAAGGGCTCTGCAGATAACCTGAATTCATGTGGAACCAGTATTGACCTATCTCATTCTAGCTGTTATAGGTTGAGCCTTGAAAGTTCTCTGATGGGGTATGGTTTGACTGAGTTCTGAGTAACCAGGAAGACCTGGTTGTGGAAAGGTGATTGTAGAATAAGTGAAGTAACTCAGTAATGGAAAACCAAACATCGTATGTTCTCACTCATATGTGGGAGCTAAGCTACGAGGATGCAAAGGCGTAAGAAGGATACAATGGACTATGAGGACTTAGGGAAAAAGTGAAAGGAGGGCGAGGGATAAAAGACAACAAATACGATGCAGTGTACACTGCTCGAGTGATGGGTGCACCGGGTTCTCATAAGTCTCTGCTAAAAAAACTTGCTCGTGTAACCAAATACCGCCTGTACCCCAATAACTTATGGAAAAAGAAAGGTAATTGTAGACAGAGAAAACAGCTGGGGTGAAAACTCTAGGGAACTTGGTTGCCATATGTGAGAAACAGAAAGAAGACCAATGTGGTGAAGTAATGGGTGAGCTGAAGGCCACTACAGTGAACATGGGGTTGGTGATGTGAGACAGGGCTAGAGATAAAACAGAGTCTCGTAGGGTTTTGCAATCTAGAGTGATGCATGAGGCTGTAACTTGAGGTGCAGTGGGAGAATGCTTGGGAGGAAGTGACAGGATCTCACTGATGTTTAGTAAGATCTCTCTGATTAGGGTTGCAGAAAGACTCCAAAGTAGGGAGGCCAATAAGCAACCTGAAAAGAGGTCCACAGAAGGATGATGACAGCTTGGATTGAAATAGGTGTGACAATGACTAGAATTGGGATAGGAAGAAATGGAAGAAAATTGTTGAATGCTTTGCAGAGATTCAACACGACAAGTTCTGTAAGACACAAAAAGGTGGATAAAGGAGAGGAATTACAGATAGTGTTTGGGAAACACTGATGAAGATCAAGTGATTTTCTATATTCACATGGGTTTTTATATATTTCATTCTTTTTGTATTCCAAGTCAGAGGCTGTTGCAATGTGACAATATGGTAATGCAATTTCCTCAAAACTAAATATTCTATGAAAATCCTAACAGATTCTTAATTATAGATTCATTATACTTAAGTGAAAGGTGAGACAGGTGTTCAAAACTGAAAATAAGCGTGTTTGGAAGAGCCATCAGAACATACATAGCATTGTCATTTATTTTTCATGACAGCAAGAGTGTCTTTTCTAGCCAGGAATGTCAAGGATTGCATACTGGTTAAAGTTGGATTGTCTTTGTAAATGTTAAGTGACTTTCAATTAGGATGTTCCCAGGTTCTGCCATATGGGCTATTAACATGCTGTATGGGATGTCATTAAACTCTGTTTGGCGTAACTTTTTGCTCATTGAAGTGGAGTATATCACACACAAAACCATATAGTTGTAAAGTCCTGCCATGCATGAGGATGTTTCTGTTTATATTAAGATGGCTATTTGGATAGCAATGTCAGAATAGATACTTTATTTTCTGTTTTAAATAATGCTTATTATATTGTTTACTTTGAGTGAGCCCATGGGGATGAAACTTCATCAGAAGTACTGTTCTGTGACATGCACTGTGAGTAATTAGTGGACTGACTTTTACAGTGTCATATTTGTGTAACTGGCAATAATTTATAGGACAGTCTTTTCCCATTCAACTATTCATTATTGCATAGTGAAGAAGTACAATGATGTGGATGGAATAAATCCTGACAAAACTCACAATCAAGTCAATAAATTGACTTTCAGAAATGATGTTTTATTCGAAGAGGTTTTTATAGAAAGATTAGTTCCATATGAATAGTTCATTTCATTGATGTAATTGAAATTTTATCTTGGGCTTTGATCTAGCAGAAAACATTTCAGGGATATGACAGTACCTTGGGGAAACCTAGATTTCACAGAGGAATTATGAGTTAAAAATCATGTCGTGAAAGACCAGACAGGTTATGCACTATTGAAGTATTTGCTTAATAAGATGTGTTTATTTTTCCAACTATATATATTTGATATCTAAGTATAGGTGGTACTGAAAGAGATTGTCTTTTAAATTATTGTCTACAGTTATTATTTGTGTTTAATTCTTTTTATATAGAACCCTTGATTCTAACCGCATGTGGTTCAAATATAACATTGCAAGGATATGTGTGCTTTATTTCAGGTATTGATGAAAAAGTTGGTATGAAAGACAAGTTTGTCCCTACTCTTTGGGAGAATATGTAATACCTCAAGACCAAAAGAACATAAGTACACTAAGGTTCTAAACTGCGTCAGCAGATGTAGGATTTCTTCTTTTACAGTTTTCACATCTGAAGTAGAGAAGATACTGTTTCTAGGCTGGGCTTGGTGGCTCATGCCTATAATGTCAGCACTTCAAAAGGCCAAGATGGGAGGATCACTTCACATCAGGAGTTCAAGACCAGCTTGGGCAACATAGCAAGACTCTGTCTCTATAAACTATATTTTAGAAAATAGCTAGGCACATGCCTGTAGTTTCAGCTACTCAGGAGGCTGAGGTGGGAGAATTGGTTGAACTCTGGAGGCCGAGGCTGCAGTGAGCTGTTATTACACAACAACACTCCAGCCTGCATGACAGAGTGAGACCCTGTCTCAAAAAATATATTAAAATTAAAAATAAATAAATACAAATATGTTCAATGCTTGTAAGTGAGTTCTCCTAAGGATATTAAGCACAAACTCTTCCTTTGAAAATAAAGAAATTATCAAGAACCAAGTCAGAGTTGATTCATCAAAACCCATGACTGAGTTGCACAGAGAATCCAGACGTAATACTTGGCAGAAGGGGACCAAGAGGAAAGCTGGACTGGGTCAGTGGTGAATCTTAACCCTGTGGGAGGCACTCACATCAGCCGGGACTTGGAAGACAGAACATCTGAGAATGTGGTTCTGGAAGAGCTTTCATGGTACCCCTGTCTAGGAGATGTAAAGGGGCTGCTATAGGCAGGGAGGAAGGGACGCCCAGGAAGATCTGTCTCCCTAATAAATGGTGTCTTATGATCAGTTGTCTTGGGAACTCTCTCAGAATTTGCATCAGAGGTGACATTCAAACCCAATCAATTCTTTTAGCTCATTTCAAGCCCCAGTTAAGACAATTTGAATGTCCTTTATTACCCTGGGTGGTATTTTTGGGTGACCCCGGCCTGGGCTGACCACACACATCACTTCATCTTTCTAGCAACCGTGTCCAGCTCCACCATGAAAGCCTCCACGGGGCTTTCAACTCAGTTGAAGCCTCATCACTTTGATGTATTCATTCTCAATGTGAGTTCCCTGCTGGCCGCCGGTTTATTGTTACAGAAGCGTAGTTGTATATAGCTTGGGTGTTACAAAAGATGTCTATGCGGGCCTCCAGTTGAAAGACAACATGTTGATCTTTGAAAAAGGCAGATGAATAAAGGGATAAAGAATACGATCCTGCTGAAAGCCAAGTTAAAACGATGCATTTAATCTTAACTCGGAATTTATCAAAATGAATTTTTATCTGTATGTCTGATTTTGTCATGATGGTTTCTGATCTTGCCCTAGTGTACAGTTGGTCTCTAATTATATGTCTATTTCATATTAAAATGGAGTTTAAAGTCTTTAAATTCCATATCATCTGGACTAAGCCTGAATATAGTCTACACTTCTGAGTTCATGTGGCCCCCAGTCGCCTCCTCGTTGCTTCAGTGGAAATTTTCCTTAACTAGCTACTGTGTCTTTGAGGGAGCTCTTGAGCCTAGAGAGTAAACCCAGGCCTCAGTCGCGTTCGGCTGTTGTGTTTTATTTCCTAAGCACCAACTGTACTCTCTTCTATTAATCCCTTCCCCTCACTCTTCCAAGTAATCAAACACGACCCTCAGCCCCACACCCTTGTACCTGCCCCTGCACCCCACTGCAGAGTTTTCTTCTCAAGGACTTTTTGTTTGTTTTTCATCTCGGCTCACTGCAACCCCTACCTCCCAGGTTCAAGCGATTCTCCTGCATCAGCCTCCCAAGTAGCTGGGATTACAGGTGCCCACCGCCATGCCCAGCTAATTTTGTATTTTTAGTACAGACAAGGTTTCACCATGTTTGCAGGCTGATCTCGATCTCCTGACCTCCAGTGATCCACCTGCCGCGGTCTCCCGAAGTATTGGGATCACAGGCATGAGCCACCGCGCCCGGCCCCTCAAGGGCTCTTGATGGGACTTTGGATTCACTGATTTTATGGCACTCCTTCAGTGAATCCACACGCTAACCCCCCACCTAAAGCTTCTGGGAAAGAGAATGTGAAATCGCCCCTGGGCTTCCTTCCAGATCATCTTCCTCGAAAATGCCTGGCCTGGAGAAATAAAGCGCACATACCCTCATCACAGTGGAACCTCCCTAAATATGAAAGAGTGCTAGCATTTTCCTACGACATTTCATATTTAATAATTTTAAAAAGAAGTGTTTACTATTTGACAACAGTTTTAAAAATCAGATTAATCACTGTCGCTTTTTTTATGGTGCTAGATTAACAGCACTGAAATCTTTACAATTCTCATTTTATGAAGGCCTGTGTCAGGTTTTAATTGAAACCCGGTGTTATTTTATTGAAATCATTTATTCAATTTTGCTCATCCAACAGTTTAGATCTTAGAGCTCTGCTGTCCAATATATTGTGAGCCACCAATGTGAGCCACAGCTCATTTTAATTATCTAGTAGCCAAATGAAAAGGAGTAAAAAGATATAGGTAAAATTAATTTTAATATACATCATTAACCCAATATATAACAAATGCTATTTCAGCACATAATCAATAGAAAAACATTAATAAAAATATTTTACATTATGTTTTTCCTGTGAAGTCATAGAAATGCAGTCCATATTTTGCCCTTGCAGTGCGTGTTAGTTCAGACTTATCATGCATTAAGTGTGTAGTGGCTGCCTGTGGCTAGTGGATAATGTATGAGATACTGCATTTAGGGGACAGAGGTGCAGAATGAAAAGTTTCACAAGATTGTATAATGTCTATTCATCTTTCCACCTGGGAGCTTTACCACTCCGAGCTTTGGGAGGGAAATCGCCATCATTTGAAAAACTTTGCACATAGTACCTGAAAACCTCTCAGTATTCCTAGGCTGTTGTGCCCATTTGCTAACATGGAATTAAGGAAAGGAGTCAGCAGGTTTTTTTTTTTTTCTTTTTTTTTTTTTGAATTTCTTTTTTGGATCAATCAACAACTCTGTCTGGATAAATTAGGCATCGTCTCCAAAGCTATAGATATTTCCATTGGAATGTTTTACTCGGCTGCTGAATGAGATATTTCTTCAGACATAGCATGAGGAGACTAATTTCACTGTGACATTTTTATTTTCCACAAATCACCCAACACCAGGGTGAAGACTGAGGTATCAGACTTTGGGCAAAGGGAAAATTCAGTTACAGTGACTGGAAGAATAAAAATTATTAGATTTAGAAACTCTTTGAAAACTAAATTATTTGATGTGTTTGTATAAAATTACCAGAGATGTAAAGGTAGAATAAAAAACAAATATTTAATCCTTACAATGAAACTGAGGATTAGACAACTATTTAAATTAAGTGAATTTAAAGATTTTAAAAATTACCATCTTTATGATCAACTCATTTTTAACATGTTTATGTTAAACTGACCAAGACTGACAAAAATATTTGAAAGAAAAACATATAAGTTTATTTTTGTTAAAAAAGTTTTTTGATTCAAGTGTAAGTTAAATAGTTCAAACATATATCTATTGCATAAAAAGTGTAAATGATTTTATAGTTTTATTGTTATACATTATTTTTATAAAAATGTTATTTCATTCAAGCATAAGTGGTTCAAACATATATCCATTGCGTTATAATTGTAATTTTTAAATTAAGTTATGCTTTATTTTTATAACAAAGTTATTTGATTTAAGCATAAGCTAAATGGTTCAAAAATACATTCATTGCATAAAAATTGCAAATGTTTTATACTTCCTTTCCTAAATGTTTGCATAAGAAATATCATCTCTTGTCTTGAAATCTAAGAATATTTAACTTTCCTTTAAATAATGCAACCAGGATTAAAAATGAGAACACTAGGGCCCTGTTACACATGCAAAAGATGGTTTGCAGGAGAAAGGGGTTCTAGACATTTTCAGGCAAAACTGCATTAGTTTGAAGTTCTCAGCTATTTTATTTATTTATTTTTGACCTAAACTAATAACACACCAATATTGCAAACCGTGAGTTCTCTGATGTAGTAAAGATAAATAAAGAAGCTATAAAGACACAAGCCACAGTTTATATCTTTGGGATGACAGTCATTTGTACGAAAGGGCCATGAGATCACAGGTAATTTATTTCTCTTGAAATCTCTTCCATGACCATGGGGAAATCATAAACTACTGATGCTGAATTATGTTTTCGGCTGACTCAGCCTTCATAACCAAAGCGAACCTGGGCAATATTCTAAAAAAGTTGATTCAACTTTTGCTTAGCCCAGTGATAGAATACCAATAAGTCTTTACTTATTAGCTCTGCACAGTGAGTTACTCTAGTACTAATTTAGACACATGAAATTCTAAATACCACATGCATAGCTCATTGTATGTGCCTACTAAAAAAAAAAAAAAAATAAGCCGATAGTTGGGTTCCACAAATCCACTATCCATCCTTTCTTTATTCTCAACAAACCTGTATTTCCAGTTTGGTGCCAAACAAAACGCAAAGGACTTTCGGGTGTCACCTGCCCAGGAGGAAGTCATTGCGGTGACTGTGAAGCTGGGAAGACATAAATGAATACGGAATGGAATGAAGCAAGGGCAGGTAGCGGGTGAAGGAAGGTGATGCCCAGAGAAAAAAGTTACCAATAAACCCATGAGCTGATAGAGGAGGAAGCAAAGAGTTGCCTGTTGGGGAAGACATTAATTAACTTTACTGTGCATGAGTACCTAGCAGCTCTTGTCTGAAATGTCCATCCTAAAATTACAGTGAGGAGTACCCATTATTATTTGTGGCATTGTTCTTTTTCTAGATATTCAAGCTAAAAAATACCCAAGGTTTCATATTCTTTCTACTGCTTGCTTCGTAGGTACAGTTTAACAACTTTTAATGTACTTGACGTCAAGATTTCAGGGATATTGAAAACACCTGTTCTTTCCCCTAGACACAAGCTCTTACAAGGATAAATGTCTCTATAAGGGATGCGTCCAGTGGCTAAGCGGTGGAAGCAGACACATAGCACGGTGTCTAGTCAAGGAATGAAGTGACTAGCAGCACTTCAGTGATTCAAGGGATGGCTCAGAAAGGAGAATTTTTGTCTTTGCTCTTAAAGGACAAAAATTGTCTAGAAAAATCGTAGAGAAAGCATAGGACATCTCAGAAAGAGTTAACAGCATGGGTCAAAAGGCAGAGATGTGAGACCACATGGTGTTCTGATGAACTGTGATGGGGTCGTTATATTGCAACCAGAGCAAAAAGTGTGAAGGGAAACATGAGAGAAGGACCTGGAAATGTCGGAAAACCTCTCCACGTTATCTCTATCGTGTCCAGCTTCTCGAAGCACAGATCATGGTTTTTACCTTCTCGGTATGCCTTTCCCGTATTCCTTGCCAAGACTAACTTTGTTTCTCCCATTAAACTTTTTTTTTTTTTTTTTTGGGACAGTCTCACTCTGTCACACAGGCTAGAGTGTGGCACGATTTCAACTCACTGCAACCTCCCGCTCCTGGGTTCAAGCAATTCTCCTGCCTCAGCCTCCTGAGTAGCTGGGATTACAGGCATGCACCACCATGCCCGGCTAATTTTTGTATTCTTAGTAGAGGCGGGGTTTCACCACATTGGCCAGGCTGGTCTCGAACTCCTGACCTCAGTGATCCACCCGTCTCGGCCTTTAAAAAATACAACTCCATCGCATGCCTATGTATCCCTAGGCAATGTTTTTAGCTTTGTCTGTTTTAGAGCTTTATAAAATAGTATAACAATGGTCTTTTCTTACCTGTCTTTTCTTCACTTAATCTTATACTTCTTATTGTCACCATCTTGTTACATATAGTCCTTAGTTCTGTCTTGTTCACTGCTGTATAATATTTGACTAT
>NW_012114766.1:3716913-3730839 GCF_000951035.1 Colobus angolensis palliatus | reverse complement strand
AATCCCAGCTATGTGGGAGGCTGAGGCAGGAGAATCGCTTGAACCTGGGAGGCGGAGGTTGCAGTGGGCTGAGATCGCGCCGTTGCACTCCAGCTTGGGCAACAAAAGTAAAACTCCGGCTCAAAAATTTTTTAAAAAAGTTAGAACACCTTCAGGCAGGTCCTTAAGGAGGTGTTCAGAAGAAGGCATTGTTGCCTATAATCCCAGCACTTTGGGAGGCTGAAGTGGGCAGATCACCTGAGGTCAGGAGTCGGAGATCAGCCTGGCCAACATGGCGAAACCCTGTCACTAAAACAAAACAAAACAAAACAAAATACAAAAATTTGCTGGGTGTAGTGGCACATGCCTGTAGTCTCAGCTACTCAGGAGACTACGGCAGGAGAATAGCTCGAACCCGGGAGGCAGAGGTTACAGTGAGCCAAGATGACACCACTGCACTCCAACCTGAACGAGAGAGCAAGACTCCATCTCAAAACAAACAACAACAACAGAAACAGCAACACAACAACAACAAACAGAAGAAGAAGGCATTGTTATCTTAGGAGATGTCAGCTTCACGTGTGCTGTTGACCCTGACAGCCTTCCAGTGGGACAAGATGTGAAGCTGGAACACAGTGATATTGATTGTCCTGACCATGTGTAGGCCTAAGCTAATATATACGACTCACTTTTAGTCCTCCTTTGGTGCTCAGTTCAAATGCCATATATCCCAGTTCAAATGCCATGTATCTAAGAGGAACTCCTCTTAGATCACTGTGTCCTATTCTGAGCTCACATATCCTACACGGATTTCTACCTTCCCATTTGCCACATGGTCTGGGAAGTGTGTTTATACGGCTGGCCCCTGACCTCAGCAAACGTATGGTTTACATATAGCACCCAGCACTTTGCAGAGCACTTCCTAAAAGGCATTCAAATTAAACTGACCAGGGTCAAGATCTTCCTGCATTCAAGCAGCGCATCTGTCCCTGAAGTAAACGAAGAATCACTGAGCGTCTTAAGTGGAAATGTACTCGAGTGAGATTTCTCTATCTGTGAAGATGACTATGATGTTCAAGTGCAAAGGAGGTTGAAGGGATTCAAGTCTGGAGACAGCAGTTAAGGAAAAGAGATGAATTATTCAAGGGAGAGGCGAGGCTATGCTGTGTCTAGTACACTCTGCCTCTATTATAGCACTCTAGATCCCTACTTGGTTTAATTTACCCCTTTCAAAATCACCTTCAGGCCAGGTACGATGGGTCAGGCCTGTAATCTCAGTACCTTGGGAGGCCGAGGCAAAAGGATTGCTTGCATCTCTACAAAAATTTTTAAAATTAGCCAATCATGGTAGCACATGTGCCTTTGGTCCCAGTTTCCCAGGAGGCTGAGGCTGGAGGGTCACCTAAGAGCCCCAGGAGGCCGAGGCTACAGTGAATTGTGATCACTGCACTGTACTCCAGCCTGGGTGACAAAGTGAGATCCTGTCTCCCTCTCTCTCTCTCTCTTTATATACACACACACACATATATATGTATATATGTTTTATATATGTGTATATATGTTACGCATGTTAGCATTTATGTATGTGTGTGTGTGTGTGTGTGTTTGTGTGTGTGTAAAAATCGCCTTAACTTTTTGAGCTCCAACATTCTTTGGAGAATAGAAAGAGCAGTGCCACTGAAGATTGAAGATGAAGTTGGAAGCACTTCTACTTCCAACTTTCTCTACCTTATTGATGAAATACTAATCTAAATTTGACTTTCTGGAGCAAAACAAAGAGGGTGGCTATAATGATAAAATGAAATGATACAAATCTCCTACCTGAAATGATACAGATCTCCTACCTGTCACTCTCTAGTCTCTTCATAGCTTCCTGTGACTTATTCATGAAGTGAGAAGTTCCTTATAACTGAAAGGTATGAAGCAGAGGTGCTTGACTACACAACCCAAAGGAGATTGTCCATAGTGTTAACCTGGGAGACATTGAGCCTCACCGTGGGCGGATTCATCCTCTGATGTCAGATTCCTTTCCACCTCCCAGACCAGCAAATCTTTCCCCAATCTCTTCCTACAATCTTCTCTCTACTCTGCCTTAAGATATGAAGCTGTGCCATTTTCCTACAAACAGCACATGTTTTACTGTCAATCTGGATGTCAAAAGAAAGTGGTAAATCATTGATATCAGCTTTTTCCCCCTCTTTTGAAGTTTGTCAACTACCAAACCCTTATCAGAAGGGTGTGAGTGTGAGTAAGTGTGGGCACGTGTGGTGGTCTTGCTTTCAAGTTTGCAGGAGGGAAGTGTGAGCAAGGCTGTTAAATCATGCAAGGGATCTTGTCATTCACAGTAGTTAAACAGTGACTCAAAGGGAAAGAGGGACGTAGGTCGGGTGTTTAGGGTTCGTGCCAGGTGTGTTTTATCACCATCTATTTTGATTAAACTCCTCTGGTTGTATTTGCCATCTCACTTGCTGTGTTGACTGCCATTTCTTCAGAAGGTCAACATTGCTGTCATTAGAGGATGCTAGGCGTCCCTTGCTGTGAGGACCCATGGGACCCTGTTTCTCCCTTTTCTAGCATTTTCATACTTGCACTTTCCTCATATCTTCATGCTGGCCAGTCTGCTGTCTTCTTGGGGTAAGCCTACCCCGGTCTAATCTGCAGTTGTATCTCTGGTGCCTAACAAAGCATTTAGCACAAGCATTGAGCTCACTGGATAGCTGATCCATGAGGAGTTAATTAAGAATAATTGTTTTCTGAAACTCAGACTTCCCTCCAAGAGTAAACATTTGGAAACCTTAGGAAGGGCTTTAGCTCTCTCACATGAGGGAGTTTCTTTGGAACATGTGTATGTTCTTCTCTCCCATTACACCCTGTGGCTCTAAATAGAGAGGGTGAGGCACCTGTGCTGCGTGGACCCCGGGGCTGCATCTTGGGGTGGGCTATGCATTTTCATGGAGGAGCAGCTGTGGAGAGGGTGTGGTCGGTAAGGAAGCACTCCCCTTATCTGTAACTCTCTTTGGGTACTGGGTTCTCAGTAGCCCTGAGGGGCCTCTCAGGGAATAGCATGGTGACAGGCTGGCTGAGCCCAGACCTCCATGCCTGCTTCAAGCTGAATAGAACACGAGTCGTGCTTTGGGCTTCAGTGGAAGGTTTTAAAATAAAGTAAACATGTACTTTTTCTTCAAACACAAGTAAGTATACCAAAGATACCAAAAGAACCCACTTAGCTAATACCAGCTTTTTGTCTGATAGTTAGCAGGACTGACTCTGCATCTTAGCGTGAAAGTCCTGAGTATGAAGCCGTGAAGGGCATGCTCCAGACACAGGGAGAGCTGGGCTTGGTGTGGCCGGATGCACGTGCTTATTAAACATTCCTGACTTTGGTCTGCACTGGGGCTTTGGAAGACCTCTGTGTCTGGAAGTTATGTCCCCTTAACTCTTTGTTCTGAAACTCAGCGAACCTTCTGAGAGTAGAGAAGTGGAAAGTGCCATTAAAGAAGAGCTTTAAGTTTTAAAACATGGGAGCATTTTCCTAAAATGCCAGATGAATGTTGCCTCTAACAGTTCTGTGACTCTAAGTAAAGAAGATGGACAGGCGTGGTGGCTCATGCCTGTAATCCCAGCAATTTGGGAGGCCAAGGTCGGTGGATCACAAAGTCAGGAGATTGAGACCATCCTGGCTAATGAGATGAAACCCTGTCTGAACTAAAAATACAAAAATTAGCTGGGCATGTTGGCGCCTGCTTGTAGTCCCAGCTACTTGGGAAGCTGAGGCAGAAGAATCACTTGAACCTGGTAGGAGGAGGTTGCAGTGAGCCAAGATCACACCACGGCACTCCAGCCTGGGCAACAGAGCAAGACTCCATCTCCAAAACAAACAAACAAACCCAGAAGATATGACCACTTATTTGGAGATCTTTTCCAGAGTGGACAGCTGGCCATTTTCATTGGGGAAGGAGAGGGGTGGTCTGTTTGTACCCAAGGAACACATGTCCCTTCATCATGAAAAGCTCTCTGGAAGATCTTCATGTCTCTTTTCCGGAGACCTCATCTCAACAGACTGTCTTCCTTCACCCTGTTTCTTTCTCTCTTGTCATCTCCTAAAATCGCTTTTTCTTTACAACACAATGAGAAGCATGGCTTGAACCTGTTTAATCATTTATTTGTTGGTTTATCTTTCTCTTGATTTACTGCCTAGAATAGTAGAATAGGAAGGACCATATAGAATTTATGAGGTGTGGAAAGTGAAATATATAGTGCCCCCTTACTCCTGAGAAATGTGTTCCAAGACCCCTGGTAGACACCTGAAACCACAAACAGTGCCAAACTCTGTATACAGTATACCATATTTTAAAAAAATTATTGATACATGCTAGGTATGCATATTTTCAAGGTTCAGGTGATAATTTAATACATTCCCGTGATTTGTAAAGGTAAAATCAGCGTAACTGAGATATCCATCATCTTAAATATTTTTTTCCTTTATATTAGAAACATCCAAATTATTCTCTTCTGTTTGGTACATTATTGTGAACTGTAGTCACCCTATTAATTTGTTAAACATTTGACCTTATTTCTTCCATTAACCTGTATATTTGTACTTATTAACTACACATAAACATCTATGAGGAAGTTTAATTTATAAATTAGACACAGCAAGAGATTAATAATAACAGCTACTAACACAAGAGAACAAGGATAACTATATGTAATAATAAAAGTTATGTGAATGTGGTCTGCTTCTCCATCTTTCTCTCAAAATATCTTTTCCTGCTGTCCTCACTTATTTTCTGACAATGGTTAACTGTGAGTAGCTGAAAATACAGTAAGGAAAACTGCAGAGAATGAGGAACAACTGGCCAGTTTAATGTGGAGGAAATGAATGCACAGTAACCAGGATCGAATGTAACGCGTGTCCTTCTGTATGAAAAGTCGTGATTCTCCCAGATGCAGAGAGCACAGAAGGAAGGTTTTTATCCAATCTTGTTTTCTTTGAGACTGAGCCTGTGATTCTTGTGTTAATATAGATAGAGACCTAAAGGTGAAGGCAGGTTTGTCAGGAAGGCAGCATTTTCCTGAACAGAACCAACCCAGGGGGACCTCATAACACAGACAATCTCTTACTGCCATTTTTTAGTTTGATGCTGTAATGCTTTCATCAAGTAAACCTACTGGAGGAATAAATGAGATTTCTAGTCCATTGAATTATTTGTTCTTTTTCCTCTTTCCATTTACTCTTGATGATAATTTAATGTAATAAGTGTGGAGCATCACTGGCTCTCATTTCTTGGCCGCATGCTGGGATTCAAAGGCTAGAATTTAGCATTCCGAGGCCCGTTCGCTAGCTCGCTACTATAGATCAAAGGAACAATGTGGTTTTATGACTGTCCGTGTTATGTACGTGAGAATCTCCAAGTCCAAAGAATCCAGAGTATGAAAAAGTCACCCTCATTGATGAGAGACTGGGAGAATATTGTCTAGGTTGTTTATTTGTTTTTTGGTTTTTTTTTAAGTCTAGCAGTGGTAGACATTTTAAAATCATATTAATTTTTATGTAATTTCAAAGCACTATTTATTTTTCCAAAGACAGAGTTTTTTTTCCTTTTATTTTGTTTGATATCTTGTTGAAACATAATCATACACACATTTTAAAGTTTACCTTTTATATTTACACAGAAACCTGAGGGACTGGCAAAATGTCAGTATATCATACCATCAATATAATTAATCTCAATTCATTCCGGATGTAATTTCATCTGCAAGTTTTAACACAATTCTCTAACCCTTGATGCATTCCTAAAATGCGTGATTTGTTCACAAGTGGACTGATAGTCAACACTATTGGTTATTCTTTCTTCTGTTATCAATGACACATCCTCAGACATTTTCCCCAAATTGTATGGAATTCTCTGTTCCCATGAAAGGAGAGCAAAGAAAGCAACTTTGTTGACGTGGGACTACAGAAACTTAACAGCTTCTTACCCTGTATCTGGGAGAAATACTAAGCAAAATATCTCCTGTGTCTAATTATTTTCTGAAAAAAAACGTACAGCTCAAACACCAGGGGACATTTAGTCTTTTTCCCAAACATCTTCCCAAAGATCTTCATCTTCCTTTCTACCATTGCTTAGTTTAGTCTCATAATGATACTGTGTAACAATTTTAATTTAATGATTATTGTGCAGATGATTGTGTTTCAAAGATCACTTTTTTGGATGGCTGACTTCAGAAGTAATGAGAGCGTTGGTTTTTAAAGCCATTTATTTTCATTTTCACCATGACTTTAAATAATTAACACAAGTGGGTCTGTCCAGTATGAAGAAGTGAGTCTGCTTGTTCATGGTACTGGAGTTGGCTTGAAATAATCACGCAATGATGAATAAATAGAAAATCGTGGCAGAACAGCCCATTGGAAATGTAAGCTGTGGATTCATACCTAAGTTAAGATTTCTACTGCAGAATCAGCAATCACCACAGGGCTAGGCTAATGTCTCCACCTCAGCACTATTCACATTTGGGGTTGGATAGTTCTTTGTTTGGGAGGCTGTTCTGTGTGCTGTTGGGATGTCCAGCAGCACCCACGGCCCTATCACTAGGTACAAGTGGCATCCACCCTGATATCACAACCGGAAGTGTCTCCAGGTAGTGTCAAATGGCCTCAAGGGAGGGGGGATGAAATCGGCCACAGTTGAAAGCCACAGAGTGTGCAAAGTCAATATTTCAAGCCAATTCTATCATGCTCTAGTGATGACAGGTGTTTACTTTTAAGTGTCCTCTCTGATATGGTATAATATGTAAGAGGTAAAGCTATCTGGAGTTGAAGATGTCCTTGGTCAGATAACTGGCTCTGGCTTGCAGGAACTGAGCAGAAAGAACAAATGACTCGTGGTTCAGATGCAGAATTTCAGAACTAGGTATAAGCCAAATCGCATTCCTACTCGGAATGCAAACGAGCCGACGTGCTGGGAAACACGTTGAAAGTGTCTTGAAGTTTGCATCTTGCCATAAACGCGGGGGTACCTGAATCGGGGCTGAGCTGGTACGTTAGTGCAAAGAACATGGGGTCTGACCTCAAGCTCTTTCTTCAGAGCGTTTGAAACATATTTTGCAGGATAATAAGCATCAGCTTTATTTTAAAGACACTTTTATTCTGTCACATCAATCTGTTGAACTCTTCTCCTTTTACTTAGGTAAGAATCACATATTTCAGGGTCTTACATTTCTCAGAAAAGACTCCAGAAGCAGGAGACTTAACAAGTAAGAACAGCAGCAGAAAGGAAAAGCGATCACTTTCTCTTCTTTATCTCTTGTCTGATAGAAAACATAAACTTCAAAACTTTCAAGAAGACATACTTTAAGTTTATTCAGTAACAGAAGACATTAATAGAGTGAGATCATTTTCTGTTGTTTCTCATTCCCTCATCCCCCCAGAAATGGACCATGGACCATGTGGTATAGAAGGAGTGAGTTGTTGAATATTGGATAGTACAGGGCTTTTAAGCCACTTCAATATTTCTTTATAACTAACGTACTGTGTTCATTATTGGATACAGGTGATTTGAAGAATTTCTTTTTAAAGTATCTTAAAATTATTGTTAAATTGTGTTACAGAATCCTATGTTGTGTATATTAGAGTAGATAAATCAGTCTTCATATTTGTCCCAGCCCTTCTTTTAATCCAGATAAAAGTCTAAGACATATGACGTTACTAAACACCATGCTTATAGACTTAATTAAAATAATTCTTTTACAGGCCTCTAGGGAAAATATCACCTCCTTAAATCTCTTAGACTATTTATTTACTTCAAATCATTTGCATAATCAAATTTACTTGTGGTGTAACGGATCATATGATATCTTAGCAGATATTAAAGGTTATACAATTAAATGTATTTGCATGGATAACAATTTGAATGCTATCTTAATGATGACAAGACAATTTCACCCTCTTTTTTTATTAGCAAGGATACCTGACTGAAGTAAAAATATGTCATGAATTTCTTTGAAACATAATTGTGTTGCAATTTTAGTGGGAACATATGTGAAAGTCTCCATCCAGTTTAAAAAAAAAAAAAACTAACCTAAAATACAATTTTATTGGTATATTAGCCTTTATACAACACTCAATTTTTAAATGCTGTCAGAATACTCCGTTAAGTAATCTAAGAGTTAATTCCAAATTTCCTCCCAAGAAATTGCACTGCCTCTTCCCTTTACCATGATAGATACCTGACGTTATCAAAGAGGACAAAACACATTATCACAGCCACAAAAGAGCTGGCATGTCATTAAACTGGTCCTCGTTGGCTAATTCAGGATCCGATGAAATAAATGCTTCAAAACTCCTAGCAACCTCAAAGGAAAGACAGTTAATTCAATAGCTACTATGCCTTGACCCTTGCTTAATTAAAATAGGCAAGACTGGGGGAGATGTGGTGTTTGTGGAGTCTACTGAGGAAACAAACAGCTCGTGTTGTCATTTGCATGCGTTGCAATCTGTTCCTTAATTCCTCTTTACTGTGGCTAGGATACAGATTTGTTGGTTAATGTATTTTCCATTTGGGCCCTTTATAGCATATTTATTTCCTCATAAGCAAGGTCTCAGAGGATAGTTGAATTTCAGCTTAGCTTTTGAACTCTTCCCCACAAACTGTTTCTCAGTGTTGTGAAAAGAACGTGAACCATTATAAGGGGATCATGTCTTATTTTAATCTAGCCACATCATTGTGAAGCACTTTAATTAATATCTAGGTATCAACAGTCCTTAATTTCCCTGCATTTAAGTGTCTCACTACCTGGCATAGAGGCTGAGGACAATTAGTCATTGAGAGGAAAAACCCAGAGATTTACCGTGTGAGATTAGAGTCCCCACCAAAAACAATGCATTGTTATTTATTTTGTGAAGTTCCCTTTCCTGTATCTTCTGAGTATAAAAGATATATTGTTTGTATGTGGCCTCTTTTATTAAACAACTCACTGCTTAGATTTATAGAATTGTCATGTGAATATGAATACAAATATGGACACCCATTTAAGGAAATTATTGTATAAATTTTTATTCATTACCCCAGTGACTGATGAAATCTTGAAAGGATTTGTGGAATTTTTTTCCTCACTAAGCATAAGAAGATTAGTAAATAGTTTGAGTTAGGTTCTACGCATCTCAGTGAAACACTAAAACAAACCAACAAACAAAATCCTTTCCAGGACTTTTATCTATGTGTGTTTTGTTAAGACCATGTAGGCTTCAAATGAGCAAAAACACAACACAAACTGGCTTAAGTAAGACAAAATTTGTTGACTAATGGAGATGGACACCCTTACAGTTGCTGAAGCAGTATAGACATAGCTCTGATTCTCCGCATCTCTCACTCGGCTATTGTCCATGGAGGTTCCCTTTCTCCTCGGCATTGCAAAATCCCCTTTGCAGCAGAAAACCAAATACTTGCTCTTTTTCCAATCCAGCAAGAAAGAAGAAAGTTCACCATCTTCCTAAGAAAACAAACATCCATCTAGTATTGAATATTGATTCCTGATATAGATGGTGGCAGGGAATGACCTACCTTGAGTCAGGTGCCCTCCTCAGCCTGGTCCTGGCAGCTGAAGGAGTGTGTGCCTGTGGTTGTCCCATGACAACCTTGACCAAGGATGTGGTCAGGTGTGCAGAGAAAAAAAACACATTCTCAAGGAAAGCCAGGGAAGGACTCTGCTAAAACTGTCAACAGGAACTGGGTTTGGAAAAACCAAATGTCTATTCTAGATAAAACCCATGCCTACTCCCAATAAGTCGAATGTGAAGCAGATACTTCACTACATGATTTATAGATCTGAACAGGTAAGAATCATAGGTAAAGACTGAAGTTTAAAACTGTAATTGTCCATAATGAAGGTGCAGTGCCAAGGTTATAGCAGGTTAGCAGTTTTCAGTGCCCATAAACTTCTCTCTGGAAATTGCTCTCTAAGTTTCATAATTAACTTGAGTGTTTCATACTCACAGATTGCCCTTCTCCCTTAAAAAATAGTCAGAATAGAAAAAGATTTCAGAGCTCACAGTCTGGTTGGATACTGAATATCATAGAGGAGTTACGGACGTACATCCATACACAGGAGTCACCTTTGAACGACCTTTATCACGATCTCAAAAAAACAGCTGTTTAAAATTCAAGGTTCATCCCCTGCCAGTAGCATGGAGTTATCAGATGGATGGAACAGTGTTAATTCGTAGCTTTAAAGTACTTGTACTTGTACTGATAAAGAACAAATGTTATTATCCCCATTTCAAAGATAAACGAAGGGCTGAATGAGGAAGCACTTTTCTCAACATCTCAGGATGAAAATAGCCTGTGTTTAAAGCTGAACAGGAGCCTAAAGATCAATAGCCCCACCTTCCAATTTTGCAGTTACAAAGTGTGACGTCAGCCTGATGATGTGCCTGACCCAATGACGTAACGCCATGATCATTGCTAACACCAGGAATTGAACCAAGGCTTTTTCATAACAGTCTCAGTTCCTTTTTACAAGAGATAAGCCATTTCCTTCTATTCTATCCCAGAAAAGCTAGTTTCTCAAAGTTTTATAAATTAAAGACTCCAGTCCCCCAATAATAAGCCACCAGTGACAAAAGAGAACTGTTGGACAAGCCTCCTTCTAACCCTTGTGGACTCACCAGATGATTACAGGTCGCACAGAGGAGGCACCCCCATTCTGACCTCTTCCAGGAACAGCCCCGGATTCCAAAGACTGCCTCAGAGTCTCCAGTGTGCCCAGGCCCTCCCCTGCTCCCTTCACTCCTTTCTTAACGAGACCACATTTGGACTTAGCTCTTCCTCGAGAGTCATGTTATTTCCCAAATCCCATTTTGATTTTCGTGACTGAGGAACACTATTGCTTTCCCAATGGCTCTTGTTTGGGTTTTGTCTTGTCTTCCTCCTGTGAGACATCAGGAATATGTGGAAGTACGAGTATTCCTTTTGAAATCTCTATGAAAACTTCTCTGTACTGTCAAAGACTAGGCTGTCCTGACTCATTGGACATCTATGGAGCACCTGTTATATGCCTGGTGCATGATAGTTGGTTGGGGCATGAGAGAGCTCTTGACAAACCAAGGCAGAAACACAACTGAGTAAACATTTCATTGTGACAAGCTTGATAGTGAAAATATGTAGGTGTGACAGAGGATTGCAGACATGGCAGCAATTAATTTTGCATGGGGCAGTCAGAGCTGGTGTCTATCTTGGCCTGCAGCAAAGAAGTTGGAAGGCCCTTGAATAAGTAAGCACTGGTTGTATGTGAAGTAAATGAGGATTAGGTTAAAGATGGGAGAAAGACAAAGATACATAACAGGTGGTATTGACATTCTCACCAGTTTTTCTAGAAGTCTGCATTTCTCGCCTTTTCAGTATATGAAGAGAGCATTTTGTCATAATGCCATAGAACTCCCAATTCTAATACTTTCCTGTTGTCTCAACTCCCCTCTTATGAAACCCTTTCTTACTTGTAGACCTATAGATTTGTGACAGTGTCTCTGGAAGTGTGGTCCCCAGATTAGCAGCATCAGCATCACCTGATGTTAGAATGAGAATTCTTAGCCCCCACCTGAGACAGACTGAACTAGACACTCTGCAGGTGGGGCCAACTGTCTACACTTTCACAAGCCCTCCTGGTGAATCCAACGCATGGAAATGTTTGAGAACCCACTCATTTCTGGGATGATGCAATTGAAAGGAACCTGAAGGATGACACAGCCCAGTACCAACTATCCCCAAGAGCCAGGTAGTTAGTACTCATCACTTTTGGTGGAGAAAGAAACAAAGGTTCACAGTCCCTAATTCCGTGAAACAGAGCCTAGTGAGTAAAACAGTGATAAACAAGTATGTAAACAAATATTTATCAATAAAAATTGTGAACGAGAACTTTCGATGAAAGGTGCATTGTGTTGTGATATGGCAGAGGGAGCTGACCTGACCCAGTTGGTCAGAAGCCTTTTTAGATGAAGCGAAGTTTAACTGGAGACCCGATGAGTGGAATTTATATTAGTAAAGGACAGTAAGAATGAGGTCTGTGGGGGCTGGAAGGGGAAAGGTGAGGATATTTCCAATACAGGTCAGAACATGTGCCCGGGTTCTGACGCTAGAGGAAGGCTGGAGGGATGGAGAACCAAGATCACCAGGCAGCTGGGTAGTAGGAGCTGGCTGAGTAGCAGCATAAGCCAGAGCCCTACAGATCCTGCCCTGATGCACTGATGTGTCTTAAAGTGCACACATGTCTGCAAGTGCATGCACGAAGCATGGTGCTTTAGAGAGGAATTCCTGCCTGGAGGTTGTAAAATCCAGAAGATTTAATCCCCTCCTACTTTCGGGCAGAGGGGTGGGGCATGAAGCTGCCAGATACCCTGCTGGGTTTGTCCTGGCCTTAGACAAACTCACCTGTTTATTCTAATTTGCTCTACCATCATGATTTCATTTTTTAGTGCTATTATGTGAAGAAAAATGTGGAAAGATCAGTTTTAGAAGAGGGTTGAGATCTAACTTAGGTTTGCTGTTCTACATAACAGGAATGAGAAGACTCGGGTGCAGAGACTCTCTATGAATTGCCTTTGTTCATCACTAACTAGTGAGAAGGCAAGACTCCAACCCAGGTCAATCTATGTCCGTGACTGGACCCGCATTGCCACAGCTTTCCTTTAGCTTGGAGAGGGCCCCATAGCTAGGCTATCCTGGATTCACGGTGCAGAGCATGCCTAGTTCCATTTTTCTTTATCAAATGGAATCGTCACTTGGCCAACACATTTGTATGCCACCATATTGCACTCTATCCCATTCAGGTTAAGAGAGGTCATCACATTCTTTATAAAAACCCTGAAGACTCATCTTAAGCTTTCAGAGAACATCTGTGGAATTCAATCTCCATGATTTATATATTGCTTCAGCTGCTCCCACATGGGAACAGCAGATCACGTGATGACCTTGATCACTGGACCTTTCTCTGATTGGCTTTTTTCCATACCCAGCAATCCCCAGAGCACACAGAAGTTGAGTTAGGGAAAGATGTGTTGACTCCATCTCATTAACGAAGGGACACGGCATGGCCAGTGGCAGGTTGTCATATATGATAGAAGCTGCGTGATTCCCCAGGGGCTGCTGGAAAGCTGAGTGTATCTCATCATGCCTTCCAGTGTCCTTGGATCATCCATGTCATATTAGCTCAAATCTGTTTAACCAGTGCCTTGCCTCTTCTTACAAACAACCTCTCTACATAGCACTAACATGGAATTTAGGCTTGCCGGAGAGGACTAGAACTTTAAAATCCCTGATATGACTTCAGAATTCTCATTGAGACCTAAGGGCTGGGCTTTTCCTTTGGAAATAAGTAGCCTGGCTCTACTGCCAACTGCCCCCTGAAATTTCCCAATTCTGAGACAAAGTATAAACTGCCTAAAGCCAACTCAAGTTCTTGCGATCCCATGCTAGGAAAGAGAGAGAGTTGAGGGTTTACACAAGTGGGAACTTCTAGAGTGCCAAACCTCAGAAATATCCAAAAAACAAGACCTAAGTCCCATGGGTTCGGGAACTATCTCTGATGCAATAGCATTTGATAATATGATAGTGCCAGCAGTGTGCAATTATTTTCAAACATGAGGATTCTCCCCATCTCATAAAGGGAGACAGACCTTGCATGTAAATTCACCACTGGGGCATGCTCTCAGTCTCTGTTTATAATAGAGAAAACCTATTACTGAAAAGGATAAAGAGAGAAACACAGGTTTTGAAGAGTCATTCCAATGAGCTTTGGTTGAGGAGGAAAACTTACTTTTTACCATGGTTGTCATTATCACAGTCATTCCTTTGATTATACCAAGACTCAAACATTTCCTGAAATTTGTATTTACTCAAGAGATGCTCCAATTAACCTTTATACATTTATATATATATATATATATTTTTTTTT
>NW_012114766.1:3704525-3716380 GCF_000951035.1 Colobus angolensis palliatus | reverse complement strand
TTATATATGAACATAAGAACAACAACAATAAAAAAATTTTCCTTAGTAAATGTGACTAGTGACTTTTGTAGTATATCTCTTAGTATATTTTATATCACAGATGTCTTTGCAGAAACAATTTTACTAGGTTACTTTTTTTAATTTTGTAGAGATTATGGATGATTTCACATAGATGCATTCCTGAGTGATATGGCTGAGGGCTAACAGGTCTTCAATAATCAAACCATTTTCTCCAGCCACTGCTGTAACTTCTGTAGAAAAGGCAATTTAAAAATAGAGCTCAAGAATGAGATGACTTTAAAGCATTTAAATGACACAGGAATGGTGTTGCATGTCTTGTTTGACAAGTTATGCAAGCCACAGAGCCTCAAAAATTATAATTTATTTTTTCTATGTGATTACTTGGCAAGAAGGGGATTGCTTTTGGACTTAGCATTACCCAAGGGGGTACAGTCATTCCATCTGTAAATGTGCTGGCGTCTCAGTGAGGGTCTGTCCATCTTTCTGTGAGCCTGAATGACAACCTGGATGTCTCTGAGAGAGAACTAAAAATAGATGACTCAAGATGATTCCTGTTTAATAAAGACATTAGGATCCATTATAGCTCAAGGAAGAAAAGCCAAAACTTAATTATATAGAGATGTGTAGGTGAGTGAAAACATCCCAGTGTTTACTGAAAACACAACTGACACACAATTACGTTATTTAAACACAAAGAAATTGTGGCTTTGTAAGTCTGTTATTAAAATGTGCAATTAACTAATTAACATATCATTAGTATCCGTTTAAGCTATGCCCTGCTAACGCTGCATTCATGTTTCAAAGATAACTTGACATTTCTGGCTCAGTGATCTTTGCCTTTCATTACACATATTAAAAAAATCAGAGAAAACATCCTCTGCTGAATACAGTATTGAATTACTATAAAGGGCTTGGGAATATTCCCAGATTAATCACTTTCTATTACTTTTCTCTTTGTCAAGTACAAAACCAAATACTGTATTTTACTTTGCTGGCATGCGGTGTAGGTTGCTTAAGTTTCTGTTGATCAAAGAATGGAAATTACTATGGCATTAAATATAGGTTTATCAATGTCCTGGCTTCTTCATGAAAATTTCCATTTTAGAAGGTCACAAGAGAAAAGTCAAAGCTATGGATCAAAGTTAAACTTTTCTTTAGGAAATATGCCCTATTAAAGTCAATTTAACCTTCCCCCAGCGCATGGGGGAAGCCATGGAAAGTAATAATTAAACTACTAGACTTGTGAGTCAGACTGCCTGGGTTACAATATTTCTAGCCCTCTAGCCTGTTTTATCTGGCACCTAGTAGAATAAATCATCAGATTAAGCAGTTGGATTAAACCCTATCTGACAGCTAGAATAAGTACATAACTACTACTAGATTAAATCATATTAAGTCTCTAACTACTGTTAATTCATTTTTAGATTAAATTGTGTCTACGAGCTAGACCAGATGGTTAGAAAAGGTAATTCTGAACTATGCTGCACCTAGTATTTAGTAGCTGAAACAACTAACATTTTGCATTACTTGTCTTCGTCATTAAACTTGTTTTTCCATCCCTAAAATGGAAATAATATTACCTCTCCCTAGATTGTTTTGAAGATTTAATAAGATTATTAAAGTGCTCAATGCATTGTCTGATGCACATATGAAGCTCACTTAAACTGATTATTGATATTGCTGTTACTATTCTGGGAGGAAGCTCTGCACCTGTTTACATTTCTATGATAAGTGTGTGTGCAGATGTGTGAGTGAATATGCCTCTGAACACAGAGCACCATGGCTCTGTGTTGGTTCTTTTGGAGAGTCAGTTATAGAAGCTGATAGCTTCAAATTGCCTTCATTGTTCAGGCCACGGCTGTATCAGGATGTTTGAGGGCTTCACACACGCTTTTGCGTCCCATAGACTTCAGGGGCATATTGGTTGTTATTTTCATTTTTATATACTTGGTTGTGAAGAAGCTAATACTTACCCAAATAATTAATGCCATCATTATGATAGACAGAATGAAAACGAGGCCTTCCATCCTACTGTGAAAACAACCTGTAGGTACACCACAGTCTGAGAAGAAGAAAAATCCAAAGCTCTCTGTCTTTGAATGGACGACCCAAGGTATCTTATGTGATGGGTTGTGTTGGGCAGAACTGTGCTGTTTTGATGCTTTCCTAACTATTACAATCAAAAGGCAAGCTGGAGACCACTAAACCAACAATTTTTGTCCACTTATAAATTAATATCCATTGAAGGAATTAACGTGCAATGAAGCTGCTCCAGGTCTCCCCCAGTTTGAACAAAAGTCTTGCCTAGAATCTGAAGCGGGAAGGAGAACGAGCATTTCCAGAGCAGGCGTCTCAGTGCTTTCTGGCGAGCAAGTCCACTACAAGAAGTGTTGGGTTTGCCCCAGAAGAGAAATCCAGGAAACTGAGGCATGGAGACATTTTTGTCATAAAGGAAGTTGAAAAGGCTTGAGCGCTAATTCTGTACATAGTGAATGAGATGACCCACAAAGGCTGGGGGTAGGGGACGGATGCAAAGAGTATCACAAACAAGTAAGATTCTTGAATTTAAAAAAAACAAAAAAAGAAAAGAATGAAACACAGTGGTACAATGGTACAATCAAATACCCAACTTGCCTTCATTTCACTCCACACCAAGATAATTGCCTTTCTACAGGTATCACTCTTAGCTGGAAAACTGATAATCTTGCAAACAAACAAAAAATCTTTTCCACTGCAGATGGAAGTGTTCCAGGACCCAGAATCATCCCTGAACATGGTCAGGAATCAGAGTGGAGGTCAGAAACAGGGAGGGAGTGGATCATTTCAGCTCTACTCAGAGCTGCTGCAAAGTGGCCACTTCTTTCCTTGTGACTACAGGGTTTTAGGGGGAAGTTGTGGCTCCTCTCTTTGTGATGCTGGTATCCTGGAAAAAGTTGTAGCTTCTTGCCTTTGAGGCTGGTGTCCTGGGGGAACCTGTGGCTGCTTCCTCTACGATGCTGATGCCCAAGGAGAAATGGTGGCTGGTTCCCTTGTGATGCTGGTGTCCCGCAGAAAACTGTGTTTCCTTCCCTTGTCATGATGTAGTCCTGGGGAATATTGTGGTCTCTTTGAATGGGATGCTGCTGTCCTTGTGGAACCTGAGGCAATTCTAGACCCCTTCGCATTCATAACAGTGCGGTTCCCATAGGATCTATTATTCTTATTCTCTGTGCCTACATGGTGCTACATTCCAGTGTGAAAGTGACCAACCAGGCCTCTTCAAGACCAGAAGAAGTGAATTGTGAAAGTGTGGAAAAAACAATTGGCGCTCTGGCCACAGAAGTGGAGAAGTCGTTCATGACTGTGCTACTAACCTGAAATTCTCAAGCAGTCATTTTTCACTCATCCCTGCTACTTCTTTATACTCATGTAAGAGGAAAGAAAACCTCCCCTTTCTTTATAATCTGTTGTAGTCAATTATTAGATAGGAATAATTAGGTTACCAAATATATTTTCTTTCTCAGCTACTATAAAATTAAAGGTTAATTTCATGATCAGTTGCAGCAAATATCATACGCAAATATATGTGTTTATCTTTTTCTTCCTACTCACATTGCTCTCAATTTTTCTTTCACTTCTATTTGGAATTATGTGTGCATTTTATTGTAAAGTGATTTTTTAAATGAAAAAGATATTACAAAATATGCATAAAAGGAGAAATTGGACGAGTGGCTGTATTTTGCTAATCTCATTTATAGCCATATGATGTGTAATTGTTTTATAGCTATTAAAATTAATAAAGTGATCAAATCCATTATTCCATAGTCCATTATATTAAGTCATGTCAATTTAGAAAAATAGTACTTTTCATTTTCTGGAACAAAATGTAATTAATGTCATTTTTATTTGTGTCTGGTTAATTCACACTGGGATATTTTTCATACTGCTTCTTTTAAGATGCATTAGAGTTTCAATTGGTCTCAGCACACAAAAATCATTTATTTTAGTATTCTGCACCTGCAAGTTAAATGTTTTGAATTGACATTTAAGATTTTGTCTCTAAGCTTGGTGTAGTGGCTCACACCTGTAATCCCAGCACTTTGGGAGGCTGAGGTGGGTGGATCACCTAAGGTCAGGAGTTCGAGACCTGCCTGACCAAAATGGTGAAACCCTGTCTCTTCTAAAAATATGAAAACAAAAATAATAGCTGGGTGTGGTGGTGCACATCTGTAATCCCAGCTACTCAGAGGCTGAGGAAGGAGAATTGCTCGAACCCGGGAGATGGAGGTTGCAGTGAGCCGAGATCACGCCATTGCACTCCAGCCTGAGCGACACAGTGAGACTCCATCTCAAAAAAAAAAAAAAAGAGACACTTTGTCTCTTAACCTTCTCTCCTTCTCCACTGTTGTCACTCAAGTCGAATTCCTCTCCTCGGTAGCTTCATACCTCGTTGCCATGTTTATTAAGGTGTCTGCAGTGGTCCATTCTCCACATAGTAGGCAGAAAGATGTTTTCCAAATGTTACTCAAATTATTTCAGGTCCCTAATCAAAATTCATCACTGGTTTCCAATCTCAAGTTGAATAAAATCCAAACTCCTGATTCTGACCAACAAATCTCTGGGTGGTGCCACTCTGGCCACTCTGAACCCTCCTCTCCTTCCAGATTCAAATGTGCCGAGTCCACTGCAGAGAAACTGGTCTTTGTTCTTCATGAACCATCTGAGCGTTTCCCATCTGTGAGCTCCTGCATACCTCTGTCCTGGGCCCAGCCCCTGAGTTTTCTGTGCATGGACTCTTCTTGTTCTTCAGCCTCTGAAGCAATAATAACTTCGGGTTTAATGTTTTTTTCCTTCGAGTAATCTCCTTGACCACAACCTCTATGTGAGCTACCTCTTCCCTCTCCAGCATGGCTTCAATGATCAGCTTAGCATTCAATTCTTGTCTTGTCTATTGAAGTATTTGTGTATAGCAGTATTCCCCTACCCAGCTGCTGCTAAACTGTCAACTGTATGCAACGGGAACCCGTGTTCCTGACTGTATGCCAAGCACTCAGAATGGGGGTTGGCACACAGTGGTCGCTCAAAAATCATTTCTGAACAAATGAATGATTTTATATTGCTTTCGGCATGATTAGAACATGAGTACTTAGAATGAAGTCCTTTAAAGAGACAGCATGATGGAGAGAACACTGCATTTTGATAGAGATGGACACAAAAGCTGTTGCCACCATTTTATTAATCTTCCACATTTTTTTTTCTGGATTTCATTGTTCTTATCGTTACAAAAGGAAATAATAAATATTTCACCCGACAAGATGATCATCAATATTTTTGGCTGATTATTTTCAAGTCTTTCTTTTGTAGGCTCTTCCAAAATTCCTATTTTCCTTGGTCAAATCAAACTATTCTTTTTAAAGACCATATCATCTAAGGGCCAGTGTGGATGCTCAAAAGTGTCCTTCACTTGATGGAGAAAGGAATTGAGCTTTTCTTTAGTTGAAGCAAAGGGAGCTAAGCTTTAAACTTTCAAGCATTTGCATCACCCTTTTGGGATGTCTTTTAATTAAAATAAGTTAAAATCGTCAAGCACTATATTTTATCGTGTTTTGAAGTGTCATGGTTAAAGAAGTAAAGTGACAAACTCATGATTGCTTTATTACTAAGGGCTTAAAATTATATAAACAGTTGGTGAATTACATCCTACAATAAGCCCGTATTTCTCCCCTTAACTAAGTAGGTGGCAAAGTTATTCTGCTAAATGTATTTCCCACTGAGCTTAGAAAGTGACCTCACATCAATTTCACATGAATAAAGTAGATACTTATGTATCAGGCTGACAATTTTAATGAGAAAAAAATGTCTAAAGTATAATAGTGTTTGTTTGAAACTGATGCAACATTGTTTGAATTAAATATGTCTATGAGCACATGCACACATATACAGATGTATAACATAATAGGAATTACTATACTGCATGGCAATAGTATTTTAAAATGGAAAAACAGCAGAAATCTTGACCATGTAGATTTTCCAAACTCATTTTATGCCTCTATCGTGTATGTTTTTAAGAATTTACAAATGGTGTGATAAACACTTCTTTAATGTCTGTCTTTATTATAATAGTAATTATTTTTTGAATGCTGCAGCATCCAAGGATGTTTTTATTTTACCTTTTTAAAACAATTTTATTAAGATAAAATTTACATATGCTTAAGTTTATCCACATAAAGTATGCAATTCTATGGATTTTTGTATACTTACATCATTGTGCAGTCATCACAATTGGATTTAGAATATTTTCATCACAGCTAAAAAAAAGTTCTGTACCTATTATTGGTCATTTTCTATTCTACCCTGACTCCCCACCCTATACCCTAGGCATTGGGCATTAGATGAGATCTCATAATATGTGATGTTTTGTGACTTTTCATTGACTTAGTGTAATGATTCTGGTCCCTCAGTAGTCCAACATGTCTTAGTTCTTTGTTGATTTTTAATGACCCATAAAATGCTATTGTATGTGTATGCTATATTAGTTTGTCCAGAGTCATCAGTTGGTGAATACTTGAATTGTTTCCACATTTTGGATATTATGAATGATGCTGCTGTGAATATTTGCCCACTAGTTTTTGTGTTTCTATATGTTTTCAGTTTTCTTGGGTAGAAAAACTAGGAATGGAATTCTTTACTCATAGCCTAACACTAATTTTAACCATTGAGGAACTGAAAAACTGTCTTCCAGCATATCTGTATCATTTTACTTTCCCACAAGCAACACAAGAGGGTTCCAATTCTCTACATCCTTGCCAATGCCTATTATCATCTGTCCGATGATAGCCCTTCTAGTGGGTATGAAATGGTATTTCATTGTAGCTTTAAAATTAATTTCTCAAATGACTAACGATGTTCAGCATCTTTTCATGTGCTTATTGGCCATTTGTATGTCTTCTTTGGAGAAATGTCTATTTAAATCTTTTGCCCAATTTTTAATTGTTTGGGTTTTTGTGGTTGTTGTTGTTGAGTTGTAAGTGCTTTCTATGTATTCTGGTTATTAGACCCTTGTTGGATATATTATTTGCAAATATTTTCTCTTATTACGTGGACTATCTTTTCTTGGTGGTATCGTTTGCAGCAGAAAAATTTTTAATGTCGGTAAAATTCAACCTTTCAGTCTTCTTTAATTTCTCGTGCTTTTGGTATCATATCAAGGGAAGCATGACCTCAACCAAGGTTACAAAGCTTTACTCTTTTGCTTTTTTCAAATATTTTTATGATTTTAGCTATTAAATTTCAATTGTCTTAGTCTGTTTTGTGTTGTGATAAAAGGAATATCTGGGGCTGGATAAATTATAAAGAAAAGAGGTTTATTTCGCTCATGGTTGTGGGGAGCTATGCAAGAAGCATGGCACCAGTCTCTGGTGAGGGCTTTTGTGCTGTGTCAAAACATGGTGAAGAAGGTCAAAGGGGAAGTGGGCAAGTATGAAACACAGCCAAACATGAGGAGGGAATTTGCTTATAAACAAACTACCTCAACAAAACTAATCCTTTCCTGCGAGAACTGTTCTTACCTTGTCAGAGCGAGAACTCACTCACTCCCATGAGAATATCACCAAGCCTTTCATGAGGGATCTGCATGCATAACACAAACACCTCTTCTAGGCCCCACACTGACACATTGGAGATCAAGTTTCAACATTGGTTTTGGTGGAGACAACCATATCCAAACCATTGCATAACTGTATGATCTCCTTTGAGATAATTTTTGTGTATGGTGTGACGTGGGGATCCAAATGCATTTTTGCATGTGGATATCCAGTTGTCCCAGCACTTTTTGTAGAAATTATACTATTTCTCAAGTGATTCACAGGTGTCAATAATTGCATTAAGTTCATTGTGTAAGCTCATTTGTTTCTCAAAACACTTCTGGAACAATAATATTTTGACATATTACAAAATTAAGGTATGTGATTTGTCCAGTATAATTTCTGATGACATTAAAGTTCCTGTATTCCCAATATAAATGTTGTTCCAATAAAGATTGGCCATATCATCATCAATAAGTTTGTTGAAAGTTCTGCTCTCTGCTGAATTTTCATGTCTAGCCATTGATTTTTGTTCTTTTTCCACATGGAAACAACTCATACACAACATAAATAGCACCATATACTTCAGTGGATCTTTGCACAAAACCTGTAACATCAGCTGAAAATGTTTTTTCTCCATATTTTAGTGACAAAAGAATTGAGGTTCTAAAGTCAAGTGATTTTACAAGGTTACACAAGTAGGGGACTTCAGAGTGAAATGCTTACACCCCAGACATTCTCCTTTCATCATTGATAAGGATATTTGAGAAACAGGAAAGTTGCATTAATTTTTCAATTTTAGCAAGTCAGCAATGTAGCTTAAATTCAGGACTGTGATCTTCCAAAACCTAGCCTCATGTCCATTTAGATTAGAGATTTGTAATATTCATTATGGAATTTCATAGATCTGAAAATTCGATTTAGCAATGAGTAAAGTTGTGTACAGCTTATTTTAAAACAATGCACAGAATGTCAAACATTCAGCTGGGGGATAACTTAACTGTCAGATAAGGAAGCAAAGTGTTCTCCAAATACATAACTGGTTTTCTGCAGTGCTACAAGTACAAGCCAATTGGGCTTTTTCTTTACTGTACCAATGAAAAGTTAATGTATTCAATTTGAAATGATAAGGTTTTATTAGTCACATATTTTAGATTCTCCATTTTACCAAATATTATGTGTATGCTTTACTTTTTCAAATCCTAAAACTGTAGAATGAGTTGTGAAAGGTAAGTTGTGTGCTATCCCTCTTTCTTTTTCTTATGATAGTCAAATAAATACATTATAAAACTTTATTGAAGTATTAAATAAAACTATTAAATTGTGCAGCAAATTGAGGGTAATAAAAATGACATTTGGAAGTTTTTCATGTTCTAATTATTTAAGCATACTAAACATCGATTAATTTTTTCAGATCTAGAAAAGCATTATATTACACTATATGGCGTATTTATTATTCACCCATATATATAAATGGATCCACTGAAGAATTTTGTATATATGTATGTTTAGCTTGACTCTGCGTTTCTTCTTTTGCACCTATAAACTTGATTATGTCGATATGAACAAAGGAAAATAGGAAAGAGTAGGAATAGATAACATTTTACTCAGTTTGAAGCAATAAAAGTTGATAAACAAATGTCCCATAATTAAATACAAATATAGTAAAAAATAATTTCTAAATACTGATTATAGTGCCATTTTTGTATATGTATATATACAGTTATGTTTCTACATGTGTATAAATATACACATTATATGTGTGTAAATGCATCTTCTTGAATAAATGTATGTATTTTTTATATAGTATATGAGTACTGGCTTCATGGAAACAAAGTTAATATTTTATTTATAATTGCCTTTTCATTGCTGTCACCTATCAAAACTCTAGAAAAGTGTATTTATATGATCTTTGCTGTCTTTCCTCTTCTTTCTAACCTTTTGACCTTCTGCAGTATATCCACAAGAGATGAATCAAGTGGTTCCTGAAATCAAAATTAGTATATCAATGAAACTGTACTCTTACCTCACACTCACACTTGGATATATATGAGATCCAAGTAAAAAACTAGAGGCTAATATAAGAGAGTGACTTACTGCCATCAGATATACTGAGTTGTCTTAAGATAGATGAAGCACTAATCATAAGAGGAAATAACATTAATAAGTAAGATATTATTAAAACATACCATTAGGAAAAGAAAAAGGAAAGCTACAGCTCATTTCATATAGAAATGAACTTTCTAGGGGAAAATCTTAAAAATTGTTATATCTAATAAAAGACTACATACAGTGCACTAAGCATATTTATATAAGGAATTCCTCTAGATAAACAATAAAAAACCCACTAACAGTTCAATCAACAAAATACTTGAATGAATTATTAAGAGAAGAAGCAACAAAAAATGGCCAAAAAAGCACCTGAAAAGTTTGTCAACATCAATAATCTTCAAGGAAATGCAGATTGAAACAAAATGAGATGCCAGTACATAATTATGAGAACAGCTAAAATGATAAAACTTGACAATATCAAATGTTGGCAGGGATGTGTAACAATGTGAATGCTCACTCACTATGGGAATATAAAGTGATACAACCACCTTAGAACAATCTTTAGTGCTTTTATATGAAGTCACACATATACCTACCTAATAACCTAGGAATTTTCTGTTTTATCATGTTTAATGAAAATATGTGTCCACAAAATGTTTTCTATAAGAATATGTATCGAAGTTTTCTTTGTATTAGCCAAAAGGTGAAACAATCCAAACGTCCATTAATGGGAAAAGAGATGAATTATAACATATTTGTATAAAAGAATGCTACTTAACAACAAAAAGTATGACTTGCTGAAACATAAAACATTTATGAATCTTTAAAATATTATATTGTCAGACGGAAGCCAAATATAAGAGAGCTTGCCTAATGTATAATTCCTTTCATATAAAGTTAAAGATAGATGAAATGAATTTATGGTAATAAAAGCCAGAAAAGCTGCCTGTTGAGGGAAGGGATGGAAACTGAATGTAAGAGGAAAAATGAAATTTCCATACTGATGAAAATGTTTTATGCCTTCATCCGGGGTGTGGGCTTTACCTGTGACAGTGAACAGTTTGTCAACAGTCATTGAATTATATGACAAAGACATGTGCATTTCCTGGAAGTATATTTTACCTCAATTTTAAAAACTATAGCCACTTGAGTTTGAAAATACTGAGGGTTGAAGTTCTTTGATATTTCAGATTGAAGTTCTTTGACATTTCAAGTTGAATAGACTTTGAAATTAAATTATTATGTTGACTATTTTATTAGTATACTTCACTATTTACTTATGTTTTAATGTTTACCCATTAAAGGAGAAGTCCATCTTAATAAGGGATACATTGCCCTACAACATATGTGCTGATATATTTTTAAAATTATATAATTAGCAACATTATTAAATTAATGTTACATTAACATTTTCAGCTGTGGGGAATTATTTAATTATACTTCATCTTCTTTACATATTAACAAAAATCTTCATTAGGCTATAATGAGTTATTAGGCATAACCCTGAGGAATTTCCATTTTTTTAGAAACAATAGAATAAAATGTTGACAATTGCCTAGCTTTAAGCTTATCTGTTATGTTGATTCCATGAAAATGCACTGAATGGAATTTCAAGAATATGATGATCAGAATATATTGTATAATTGCAGCCACCTATAAGAAGGTTATATATATATATATAACCTTCTGATATGTAGAATAGTTTCCTACCCATTCTTATATTTTCTAACCTTCAAATATATAGATATATAGATAGATATCTATATATAGGCATCAGATATCTATATCAGAAGGTTAGAAAAGATGAGAATGGGTAGGAAACCATTACAGACGGTGAGAGAGAGAGAGCTCATTAGTAAACTGATCCAGGATATGGGCTTCCTTGATAATTTTACCTTCAGAATTAAAGTTTATTAACAAGTTGGTTGTCACTTTAAAGATGTATTACTTTTGTTTCAGAGTACAGCCTTGACCTGGAAGTTGCAGCTATGAGATATCAGAGGGGTTTTGCTAGGTTTACTGTCAAGCAGTGAGATTTTTTCCAGTGGGATAAATACCAAATAATCACATAACTTCTAGTCATGTGTTTAGCAAATTAAAAAATAATAATTTTTTTTACATTTTATTTTTTTATTATACTTTATGTTTTAGGGTACATGTGCACAACATGCAGGTTTGTTACATATGTATACTTGTGCAATGTTGGTATGCTGCACCCAT
>NW_012114766.1:3689737-3702997 GCF_000951035.1 Colobus angolensis palliatus | reverse complement strand
CAATTGTGAATGGGAGTTCATTCATGGTTTGGCTCTCTGTTTGTCTGTTATTGGTGTATAGGAATGCTTGTTATTTTTGCACATTGATTTTGTATCCTGAGACTTTGCTAAAATTACTTATCAGCTTGAGGAGATTTTGGGCTGAGATGACGGGGTTTTCTAAATATACAATCATGTCATCTGCAAACAGGGACAATTTGACTTCCTCTTTTCCTAATTGAATACCCTTTCTTTCTTTCTCATTCCTGATTGCCATGGCCAGAACTTCCAACACTATGTTGAATAGGAGTGGTGAGAGAGGGCATCCCTGTCTTATGCCAGTTTTCAAAGGGAATGCTTCCAGTTTTTGACCATTCAGTACGATATTGACTGTGGGTTTGTCATAAATAGCTCTTATTATTTTGAGATACGTTCCATCAATACCGAATTTATTGAGAGTTTTTAGCATGAAGGGCTGTTGAATTTTGTCAAAGGTCTTTTCTGTATCTATTGAGATAATCATGTGGTTTTTGTCTTTGGTTCTGTTATATGCTGGATTACCTTTATTGATTTGTGTATGTTGAATCAGCCTTGCATCCCAGGGATGATGCCCACTTGATCATGGTGGATAAGCTTTTTGATGTGTTGCTGTATTCAGTTTGCTGGTATTTCATTGAGGATTTTTGCATCGATGTTCATTAGGGATATTGGTCTAAAATTCTCTTTTTTTGTTGTTGTGTCTCTGCCAGGCTTTGGTATCAGGATGATGTTGGCCCTCATAAAATGAGTTAGGGAGGATTCCCTCTTTTTCTATTGATTGGAGTATTTTCAGAATGAATGGTACCAGCTCCTCCTTGTACCTCTGGTAGAATTCAGCTGTGAATCCCTCTGGTCCTGGACTTTTTTTGGTTGGTAGGCTATTAATTATTGCCTCAATTTGAGAGCCTGTTATTGGTCTATTCAGGGATTCAGCTTCTTCCTGGTTTAGTCTTGGGAGAGTGAATGTGTCCAGAAATTTATCCATTTCTTCTAGGTTTTCTAGGTTATTTGTGTAGTGGTGTTTATAGCATTCTATGATGGTAGTTTGTATTTCTGTGGGGTCGGTGGTGATACCCCTTTATCATTTTTTATTGCATCTATTTGATTCTTCTCTCTTTTCTTCTTTAATAGTCTTGCTAGTGGTCTATCAATTTTGTTGATCTTTTCAAAAAACCAGCTCCTGGATTCATTGATTTTTTTTAACATATCAAGAAAAAATGGATAAATAAACCAATGGGTTACTAGCACTTTGATGGCAGGAAAGTTGTATTAAATACTTATTTTAGTATCATAACACACAATACAATGTAATTCAGAGAGTAGATATGAAAAACTGTTTGTTGATTTAATTAGTTTGTAAGTTCTGATTCAACACTCACGGTATTTAACAAAGGTACAGATTGTTATTGATAGCAAACTACATGGATGAAACTTCATGGTGTGTAAGTGTTTTATTTAGCAAACATATGTTTACTCAGTTTAAAAAATCACTATGCACAGAGTTTTCAGTTTTAAGTCACTACATCTTGGAAAACTAAGGGAAGTAGCTGCAGGCCATCAACATCTCAGCTGTGTAGGGCAGGAATTTCCCAAGAAGGAAACCCCTCCCCTTAAACCAGTGCTTCTCATGCTTTGAGGACCATAAAGTCATTTGCTCGGACAATGGGGAAACACAAACTGGTTCTTCAGGCAGGGTGTGGGCCTGGGACCCTGCATTTTTCACGAGCCATCAAGGAAGCCAATGATGATGGAACACAGTCCGTCATTTGAGTAGCAAGTCCTTCGTCTATCTACGCATGGGATAAGCAGGGGCTCAGGAAGAGGAAAGCTAAAGTACCATTCATTACATATGGCAGCATTTACCCAGCTCTGGGGGAGAGTATCAAGAGATTCATAGTGTTTCCAAAGGGCGCTCTGCGATTTGACAAATGGTCCATCACCAACACTCAGTCAATATTTATTGAGTGACTCTTGTATGCAGATCCTGACATTTAGTGCCCTGGGGAATAAAAGGAGGTAGAAGCCAAGGTCTCTGTCCTGAAGTTTCTACCAGTTCCAGAGAGATTATACAAAAATAAAAAGTGCACAAGGCCACAAATAAAAATAAACAGATTAACTTGCCCTGAATAATGAATCATGAGTGGTTTACAAATGCTGAGAGATCCTCCAAGCAATTAAGATGATGCTTCCGGGTGACATTTGAGAAGGTTTACTGCAAGAGAGGCATGCATTAGGGGACAGGGTGGCAGACTTTGGGGGAGGTGGTGTCCTGTAGAAGCCCAGAGATCGAAGCTAGAGATCCCCCTAGAGAGGGGGTAGAAGAGGGCTGACTTGGCTGGATCCGGGGGGCATGGCAGGAGTTATTAGGAAGGGGAGTTATTGGAGACAGTGGCAACATTCTTGAAAGTAGGCAAGGAAAAATATGGGTTGGTTTCTGAACAGAAAAAAAAAGAAGGATTTAAATGACAGTCATGGACATTCTTGCTGGATAAATAGATGGGAATGGAATTTCTAAAAATAGGAAAATCGCCTGAGAGACTGTTGCAGTCACTTGAGATTGATGACCGTTAAGGTCTGGAACAGGACTTAGACCATAGCCATTGAGAGAAACATTGCTAAACATAAAAATGCCAAAATCCATCAGCCCCTCTTGAAAGTGGTGATTTGTATATATGAGCGGTTCCTTCCACTCTTGTGGTTATCCTCCTCGAGACCCTTTTGGGTGTTTTATTCCATTCTTAGCACTCTCCCATCCTCAGAGTTTAAGCAGAGTGAGGAAATTCACGCCTGCGGTAGAACGGATGGTTCTAGGTGGTGATCCTTCATGGAGGTAGTTATGCATCTGAAAACACCAAAGGAAAAAGACCCTTTCGGTAAATCTCAGACAGGGTAGATGCTCTCAAGGCAAGCATTTAGGGAGACTTAAAATTTCATCTTGTGCTTCAAGTCAAATACAGAGAGAAGTTGTTTTTCTCTCATTATCAAAATATGCCTTAAATTGTGAGAGACAGCCTGAAAAGGCAGTTCTCAGTGTTCGAAAATGGGCATTCTGGTTGAAACTCTTTCACCAAATTGGCTGTGTCAATTTTAGAAAAGATTTCATGATTGCGGTCTCTGTTTTGTTTTCTCTAACATGGCAGGTGATTAAATTACTGTCTGTCATGATTTCTCTGAGGGTCAAAGGAAGGGGAAGGTACGTGGGACCTAACAGAGGAGGAGTCAATTCCAAAGTTACTAGTCTGAAAAATGGATCAATTGTGAGATAATTGACAGTAATCAGTGAGTTACAAAAATGCTTTGCCGTTTAAGGAAAAAATTAAGCTATCCATCCTAATCTTGTTCAGTTGTGCCTTTGTTTTTATAACCAAATATATGTGCCATGGTTAAGAAATGAAGCAGGAAGTGGCTACATGAATGATCATAATGTACATGTGGGTGTTCATTGATCTTATTATCTCCCAGGAAGTCTTTTTTTCTTCTTTTTGAGACAAGGTCTCACTCTGTCACCCAGGTTGGCATATGGTGGTACTATCATAACACCCTACAGCCTCGCCTTCCTGGGCTTGAGCAATTCTCCCATCTCAGCCTCCCCTGCAGCTGGGACTACAGGTGTGCACCACCACACCTGGCTAATTGTTCAACTTTTCATAGAGACAGGGTCTCCCTGTGTGGCCCAGGCTGAGGAAGTCATTCTTGAAGGAGGAAAACAGAGAGATTCGGTTAAACTTTTAGGTTGCCCAAGTTAATTGACTGTCAAAACATTAGAAGTAAACAAAAGAATTAGAAATCAGAAAAGAACAAGAACATGATGTGTCTAAAGGATAATAAATTATTAGGTTGGTGCAAAGTTACTGAGGTTTTTGCCATTACTTTCAATGGCAAGGACTGTAATTGCTTTCGCGCCAACCTATACAAAGGTTTTGATATGGTTATTAGTATTAGTATTAGTATTAGTACTATTAGTATTAGTATTTTGAGACTGAGTCTCATTCTGTCACCCAGGTTGGGATGCAGTGGTGCGATCTTGGCTCACTGCAACCTCCACCTCCTGGTTTCAAGTGATTCTCTTGCCTCAGCCTCCTGAGATGCTGGGATTACAGATATCTGCCACCATGCCCAGATAATTTTTGTATTTTTGTAGAGATGGGTTTTTGCCATGTTGGCCAGGCTGGTCTTGAACTCCTGACCTCAGGTGATCCACCTGCCTAGGCCTCCCAAAGTGCTGGGATTACAGGCATGAGCCACCATGCCCGGCCTGATGAGGCAGTTTTAAAATTGTTCATATTCTTGTTGTAGAGATGACTTTTCAAGTTATTCAATTAAAAAATATATTACAAGCTACATATCAGCACTATGCTAGGATGCTGTGAGAAACACAGAGGGATTTCTTAAAATCCATGCTCAAAGAGCTTTTGATAGATTTTCTTCACCAAATTTATTTTTTCACATTATTTCAGGTTCTCCTGTGAAATTCTTCTGTATCTGAATTCAAATACCTAAATTTATGTTCATTAATTAAAGTAAGTTTATTGTACAGGCTTTGGATATAATTATAGGTCTCTAAAAGCATTTTGGAGGTGGAAGTTTACATTTGGGTCGGGGTTTACAAACACATCTAAATGCTCCTAAAATGTGAGTAATAACCTAGAAGAATATGTTTGCCATACACCCCAGCTTTCAAAGTTATAAAGTTTTCCATCACACTGATTTTATGAAATTAATTTCTCACCAAGTAGTGATAAATCATATTAAAAATGATCATGATTTTAGTGGAGTCTTTATAACCTGAAGGTGTTGCATTCCATTTGCCTATAATTGAAGAATATTTTTGACCATCTTTCCTGTGAGTTAAAATGACAGGTGTCATCTGTTGCTCTTAGGACCTGACTGTTTTGACACATCCATTCATTAGCGACAGTTTCTATCTCAAAAAGTAGCTGCCTGGGAAAGTATCCATTACTCAGGGCTCTGACATCTCCACGTCCCATTATCGACCTCTTTGTTGCAAAACCCCCAAACTCACTGGACTCAGCAGTTATTTCTGAAGGTTATTGTCTTTGAAACGGAGAAGTTCGGGAGTTTTCATCAAAGGTATCTAGATATCAAAAAGATAAAACAAACCCAGTTAACAACGACAACAACAAAATCCTAGCTATTATCTCTTTGTGTTTTGATAAGTTGCTATGGTAAAATGTAATTGTTTTTTATGCCAAAACCATAAAAAAAATTATGGTTGTTCCTGGTTGTCTAAGTTTTTGTTGTTATCATCATCATCATACAATTATCGCTATCATAATACCATCACTCTCACCATCATCATTAGCATCACTGTCACCATTACCATAACCATGTCATCATTACCATCATCATAATGACCATGATCGCCATTGTCATCGTAACTCTCAGACATCACCATCATCATAACCATCATCTTCATCATGACCGTCACCATCAGTATTACCACCATCATCATCACCATCACCATCATTATACATTTGAAGTTACAGCCAGTAGCTACACATGACTTATTTCATCTTGTTTTCTGTTGTTTTGTTTCAGTTTGATTGATGTGCGCTCTTCCCTAAAAAAGAGTTTTGTGTAGGCAGCATTGATTCACTAGATGTAAAAGAGTTCTCATTATGTATTTAAAATTATAAAAGGGCACATGAGCCAAGGCAATTTATATTCCAAAATAGCAGTAAACAGCTTTCTAACACTTTAGTTTAATAGACAAATAATGGACCTTCAATGACATTCTCTAATTTCTTATATTAATATTAACCATGATCATTTTAACACCTATGATAAATACTAAATGAACAAGGTCATACTTGTCTTACTAAGCAATTTTGGGTTTTCACCATCATTTTAGTTTTTAGAGGACTTAAAGACTAAAAGAATTATTCAATACTCTAGTCATATAAGCTTTACTTAGCAAGTGAGTGAATATATTACTTTAATTTGCAGTGTGAAAGTGCTAGCATAAAAACATGAATGGCAGTGGTTTATAATCTGTATTCCTTTTCCTGTTAAAGTTTTGTCCCTTATTTAAAAAAAAAGCACTAGCAATACTAGTAAACATAAGTCACATTATTCTCTGTATTAATCTGTTGGGGCTGTTATAAATAGATATCATAAACTAGGTAGCTTGAAAACAACAGTTCTGGAGGCTGGGAAGTCCAAGACCGAGGCATGTTTTGTTTCTGGTGAGGACCCACTTTCTTGCTCATACACAATGCTTTCATGTTGGATCCTCACATAGTGGAAGGGTTAAGGCAGTTCTCTGGGGCACTGCTCTCAAACAAAGGAGTTAGTCACCTCCCAACGGCTGCACCACCTCATGTCCCCATGTTGGTGCTTAGGTTTAGCATATGAATTTTGAAGGGACACAAACATTCAGAACATAGCATCCTTCTAAATAGGGAAGAGTGTAATATAGTGGAAATAACTTAGAATTTGGGATCAAATGACCTGCGTTTAAGTTCTACAATAATGTGTAGGAAATATGTACCCATATCCTAAGTGCCTTTCCTCCTCTGAGCCTATGTTTTCTTCAGGTGTAAAATGGGTGAGATCATAATTTCTACCCCAGAAAGTTAGTATGAAGGTTGCATGAAATGAAGATGTCAATGCATCTGTCCTGTGTATTGATTTTGTACTCCTTTATGCATACATTCAGAAGTGGGACAACTGCACGGATGTGAAAGTGCTTTCTAATCTCTGAATGGCTACTTAGACTCATAACTATCTCTGTAGATATAGATGTACTTACATTTCTGTCTACACTTATCTACTTCAGAGGGTTCAAGTAAAATGTAGATGAATTAAATCTTTACAATTCTATTAAGATCTTTGGTATGCTTGCATGAATTAAATTAATTGATGGATGGACGGATGGATGGATGGATGGATGGATGAATATCTGGGGTGAGATGAAGGAAACTATTGATCCTTAAGTTCTTAGGAAGGAAAGAATTCCCCAGTTCTATTTTGATTACTGCCTCTGGTCTCAGCTGGTTCATCTCTTGTGTATCCCCAGAAACCTCACTTGGGTCTTGTGTGCCCAGTGAAGGCTGTTGTGGGCACAGGGAGGCAGGGGCTGCACGGCTCAGGGTCACTAAAGCCCATCCCTTAACATCTTATGCATGTTAGCAAAATGCTACCAAAAAGTTCTTTAAGAAAGAAAACTGCTGTTTAACTCCATCTTATTTAAATACCAGATCTGTGTATTTTAAAGCCTCTGATCCAACTATCTGTAATTTGTAATTATGTAGTATCACATGAATCCCTTGTCTGGCAAATGATTTCATTTCCAAGTCCTGGGAATTTTTTTTTTTTATTATATTTTAAGTTCTAGGGTACATGTGCATAACGTGCAGGTTTGTTACATATGTATACTTGTGCCATGTTGGTGTGCTGCACCCATCAACTCGTCAGCACCCATCAATTCATCATTTATATCAGGTATAACTCCCCAATGCAATCCCTCCCCCCTCCCCCGTCCCCATGATAGGCCCCAGTGTGTGATGTTCCCCTTCCCGAGTCCAAGTGATCTCATTGTTCAGTTCCCACCTATGAGTGAGAACATGCGGTGTTTGGTTTTCTCTTCTTGTGATAGTTTGCTAAGAATGATCGTTTCCAGCTGCATCCATGTCCCTACAAAGGACGCAAACTCATCCTTTTTAAAGTTTAGAACGAAGTGTTGCAAGTCTACCCAAAGAACACTCACTGGATAGAGAGACTTTCTGAGCCACTGTGTGAGGTTAAGACTCTAGCCAAAGACACCACACTCTTTTTTTGTTGGTCTAAAACTCACAGCTCCCAATTATTCAGGAGCATTAGAAGCCCATGCAAGGACTTCTGCCCATCTCCTTCCCCTCACAACTACAGAGATTTAATTTGGCAACATAGAGTGACACTATCCCATACTTGTACGATTTTGTGCTAGAATTTTTCTTGCTTTGCAAGATAGGACACTGAATTCATATTCCAGCACATTTAAAGTACTAAAAAGAGCCAGTTCCTAGCTTGTACTGTAACACTTCCTAACTTTCCCATACAGGGTCTATGTTTTTCTTACAAATGTAATATAAATTTCTAGTTGTGTGAAAACTTACAATAATTTGTAAACAATACTAAATTATATTACTAAGCTGCCTTACTTCTCCTTGGAATAAAAATACTTGTACAGCATTAACTGTTGCAACAATTACATCTTTAATTAAGATACCTGGAAAATCTGTGTCTTCTCACCTATTCATGGACATGAATATTTTCTTAATTGTTGTTAAACTCTTCTGATAAGCTATCATTCTTCTGGATTAATCACTACTTTGTTTTTCACATGAAATTATTGTATATCATTTAGAAAATTAATTGAAATTCATGAATTGCCTACAAAACAGGAGAATCCTAGTTATCAACTTACTTAATTGATTTTGAAAACAAAATGGCATTAACACTGAACTGTTTACAGCTTTCCAATACCCATGAAACCTTATTTATTTTCTAAAATTGGTTACGGTTTTTCACAACTCACAAACTTTTTTCAAATTCTTTTTTTTGTTTGTTTGTTTTTCATTTTCCTCAACACAGGAATACAAAATTCTGGACCTTTTTTCCATTCTAGAAACTGAAAGCTACCTGATTACATGTTCAGAATATGCTTTGACTACCTTTCCTCTGGAGCTATGTTGTTATAATAAGGCGTGGTTTAACCCTCTGTAAACACATTCTGAACTCAGAATAAATATGACAGTTCACACATAGAAGGTACGTAAGTTAGACTTCAGATTCTGACCCTCAACTTCCATGCCCTCATCTAATCTAGATGATGAGGATTGAATGCTGGTGTCCTCCCAAATTCCTGGGTTGAAAATCCTCATCCTAAAGGTGTTAGTATTAGGAAGTAGGGCTTTTAGGTCAGGAGGGTGGGGCCTTCATATGTGATTAGTGCCTTTATAAAAGAAGAGTCAGTAGGGATTCTTTTTGCCCCTTCTCTCTCTACCACCTGAGGACACAAGGGAAAGACAGACCTCTGTGAGCTCGAAAGAAAGTTCTTCCCAGAGCCTTGATTAGGGGCTTCCACCCTCTAGACAGTGAGAAATACATGGTTTTTGTTTAAGCCACAAAATCTATAGTATTTTTTCATAGCATCTCAAATGCACTAAGATGCTAGATTTAAGCAACTGCTTTGCTGAGAGAGCCTAACAGTGATTTGCCTGTCCATCCAAGGCCATTGTTGAAGTCCTCACTCTGCCTGACCACTCGGGAGCTGTGATATTCCTGGCTCTCATCCACTCCTGGGTCGTGTGACAGTATCTGTCATCGTTCCTCCTGTTTCCCCTTATTTATGGCTTTACAAGTGCTTTCTCTCATACTTATGCTCCCCCAAACTCTTGCTAGATCCTCTTCTCACTCTAGTATCTCCCTAAATGAGGTCACCCAAGCCAGTGGCCTCAGTGACCCTCTGTCCAACAGACAGAGGATTTTTGTCTCCACCCTCAAGTCTCTTCTAACCTCCATGCCCGTGTATCCACTCTTGCCTTGACATCTCACAACAATGTCTCAGAAACATCTTGATCGCAACATGCCCGAGATAACACCGGGGATCTCACGTCCCAGTCTGGCCCCAAACAAGGTACTCCTCTGTGTCCCATTTTGCTGAGCAGCCTCACCTCTGTTTGATTCACAAACAACACTCCTCACACCCAGTCCTTCAATGAGCCCTGCTGATTCTCACCTCCCAAACGTCACTTCTTCCGTCCTTCTAATTTTCTTCACCCCAATGCCCACCAGCCCAGCCCAAGTACTCAGGTCTCCTGGGGAAAACTGCAGAGCTTTGAACCCAATTATTTGCCTTCCATTTCCTCCACTCCAAGAACTGTGCACAGGGAAATCTTGTTGAAGTTTAGACACGAACATGACATATCCCTCTTTATTTATTCTGCTTCCCAAAGCCCTCGGGAATAAGGAAGAAGATCTTCAACGTAGCTATTCCACAGCCTGGACCTACCTACTCTTCCAGGGTCCTGGGGTACCATAGGCTTCCTAGCTCCTGGCTCCCCGCACTCTGGGTCTCTCACTTCTTGGTGGCACCTGGCTCCTCCATCCACACATGCCACACCCACCCTCAGGGTGAAGCCAATTCTTCCTTCAATAAACACTCCATGGTGACTTGCTTCTAACATCTTGTAAATGAGATCAAATGATCCAATCAAGTCCTCTTAGCACCACTTACCTCTCCCTTCAAGCCCTGATTGTGTTTGTGGGTTTACACCTAGGTCTTTGACTGCTGTTAATGTATTTTCCAACACTAGAGTACAAGCCTCAGGAGGTCATGGCCCATTGCTGATCTTGGCACTGCTGTATCCCGCCTGCTTAGCCTGACCTCTTACCAGAACAGACCCTTGATGGCCAGGTGTGAAATGAAAGAAGAAATGGTTCCACTGCTAACTGAGGCCTTGCCTGGATCTTTCATTTCCCACCGCCTGAGGTTTTCATCATTTATTTTGTAAGTGCTTCTGTAGTGCTTGCTTTGAAACAGACACCTTTCTGAGCATTTCACAAACTGTGATGGATTGACTCTTCCTAACAGCCCTCTGATTCAGTACTCATCATCTCCATCATGCAGACAGGCACTAAGGCCAAGAGAAGTTAAAGAACTTACCCAACATCACAGAGGTAGGACCAGGATTCAAATTCAGTCAATCTTGATGCAAAGCCCACCGTGCCATTGAGGGGTGAGTTGGGCAGTTTATCTGTCTCTATTACCTCCCTCTACTTATAACCATTTAGCTAGAGAATCTGAAATGAGAGACATTTTACCATAATGATAAAATTAAACTTTACAGCAGTGTATTGTAGCTCAGCAGTAAATTTGTTTTGACCACAAAAAAAACGATGTTTGTAAAGTACAATTTTAAACAAATGTTAACATCAGTGTTGTGATGATTTCATTGGATGAGTGGAAAATCAGCAGAAATGGTGCAAGCAATTGTGATATGCAAGATGCTGTAAATATGAATGGAATTGCTAATTGTATCTTATTTTACTTAGTCATGCATTGGTGTCTGCCACCATGTATTTATAGAACAATAGCATATTTCCAGGAATATTTGAAAATTTGCTGACAATATCCCTTATTTCCAAACCTGAACAGATTCCTATTTATTGATTTATCCATTTTTTGTTCTTTGCTAAAGCATATATTGAAGCATCTTAATAAAATAGAAATGTAAATATTCATTTTATGACCATCAGTGACCAATTGGTGTGTTACAAAGTGCGGATTCTACGAAGTCCAAAAATTAGTGCCCATCCCTAGGAGTTCACATTAAAATCAAGAACTTATATTTTTCTTTAAGAAATGGAAAGGCCAAACAGCATCATACTAACAGCAGTTATTTCTGGGCTGTAGAGTCATGTGATTTTTCATTGTTTTCTATATTTTTTCAATAGAACACCTTTTAGTTTTAGAACTGAGATATTAGAAAGTATATATTTAATATTATTTCTGTGAGAAATGTAGTAATCTAACAAAGTCCTGTGTTGGATATTTATTTACACATCCTTTTAGAAAATAATTTGTTATTTCCCAGGGTGTGACACTTACATGTCTACCATATGCATGCATGAGTGAGAGAGAGAGAGAGGAAAAAGAATGCATAATTATTATTGTCAAAAAATACTTTTGTTTTCCTAAGCATGTTAAATGAATTTACTAGTTCAGTCTTCACAGCAGTGCTATTAGGCATGTGCTATGATTATAAACATTTTGCAAATAAGGAAAGTCAGGCACCAGAAGAGGAAGTAATTTGTCCAAGGGCAGGTAATAGGTAAATTGCAGAGCTGGGGTATTCAAACTGTGCAGTCCAGCACCAGCCTGCACCATAGCCACGGCCGAGTCTAGTTCATGTCCTCCTGAGGTGAAAATAGTCATCCATCACTATTAATTGGTAAGTGGGGGAATGCTGTCCTATAATGTGGAAGCCTCAGTGTCTCCTATGAGACTTTCTTTTCCCCTTATATGCAAAGGGGGATCTGAACAGCGGGATTAAGAATGAGAACTTTCAGGAGCAAAGGGGAGGGGAGCCTCAGTTTGACTGCTGAACCAGCAGCAGGGTGCTTCAACCACCTTTTATGGACATGCAAAAGAACCAGCTGCATCCAGGGCTCCCTCCCAGGCCTTTGCAACTGTGTCCAGCTCTCTCACCTGTGCCAGGTGGCGCTGCTTCCCGTGCCCAACTTAGAGGCAGCACCCTCAGCACAGGATTCAGGTCCTGTTCCCTCCTCAGCACTGCAGGGCGGCCCCACAGCCCGCCACTGTTTCTGTGCTCCCAACTTGGCATCAGCACGGGGCTGCCCAGAGCCCCCTGACTGTGCCAGCCGTGAGTCACCCCAGGTGCAGGTAACTGCTTCCTAGTGCTTTGCTCACAGAGTTGCACGGACTTGAAAAATCTGCCACCTGCACAGTAAAATCTGCATCTACACAGCATCAGCCTGACCATGCACTGCTATCCAGGAACAAGAAAGAACGATGGTTGAACAAACGGAACAAGTGGAAAGATGTTGAGACTTAAGTTGTCAAAAATAATCTCCTTCTGGATAAATCCCCAGAAGGGAGGATGGTAGGCCAGGGGTTAGGGGATGGGGAGATGGGGACTTGCTTTCGACAGTAGCAAGTGTGGCCGGGCGTGGTGGCTCACGCCTGTAGTCCCAGCACTTTGGGAGGCCGAGGCGGGCGGATCACGAGGTCAGAAGATCGAGACCATCCTGGCGAACACGGTAAAACCCCGTCTCTACTAAAAATACAAAAAAATTAGCTAGGCGAGGTGGCGGGCGCCTGTAGTCCCAGGTACTCGGGAGGCTGAGGCAGGAGAATGGCGGGAACCCGGGAGGCGGAGCTTGCAGTGAGCCAAGATCGCGCCACTCACTCCGGCATGGGCCACAGAGCGAGACTCCGCCTCAAAAAAAAATTAAATTAAATTAAATTAAATACATAAATAAATAAAACAGTAGGAAGTGTCGTTATAGAAGTGAATGTGTTCTCGCAATGTGCTGTAGGACATTGTGCTTATAGCTAACAATCCTGTACTGCTGGCAATTTGATTTAGAGGCTAGATCTAGATCTCCTGCCATATATTGTTAACCACGTTTTTTTTTTTTTTTTTTTTTTTTTTTTTTTTTTGTGACAGAGTCTATTATTCCCAGGCAAGATACGGCAAGCAAGTCGTTCCATAA
>NW_012114766.1:3665042-3689687 GCF_000951035.1 Colobus angolensis palliatus | reverse complement strand
TTTTTTTTTTTTTTTTTTTTTTTAATTGGGTAATGGCTCACCATATATTATTCCCAGGCAAGATACGGCAAGCAAGTCGTTCCATAAGTGTTCATACTAGAAAAGTTCTTATAAAATCATTTGTTATCTTTAATTCCTAACATTTATTTAGATCTCTATTCATACTCTTCTTATAATTTAGTATCATCAATACCTAGCTCCTTGAGCCTAGCCAAAAACTATTAACTTGTTCTTAAACATTGTTGACTCTGAGTATATATAGCATGTTTTTTTTTATTATACCTTAAGTTCTAGGGTACATGTGCACAACGTGCAGGTTTGTTACGTAGGATTAAACGTGCCACGTTGGTTTGCTGCACCCAGCAACTCGTCATTTATGTTAGGTATTTCTCCTCCTGCTATCCTTTCCCCAGCCCCCTTTTTAAAAATCACTTGATTATATTAGATTTTCTATACATGTTATGTGTCATTACTGCTGTCCTAAATTCAGGGTTGTTGAATACCCTATTTATAGGCTATTTTTTTAGTTTGTCATGATGATTCAGATTAAAGATTGCCTTGCCAGAGTTCCCTTTTTGAACATTTTCCTATAGGGCCTCAGTGTCATACAAGCATGGTCAGCATTGAAATTCATAAGCAAGTCAATGAGTTTCATTAAGCAAAGCGAGCACAAAACTAACATCCTGGTGACTGACATAGATTCTGTCCTGTTCCGCACCGTGAATTTGCTTTTCGTGTGACATGAACCTCTTCGACTTTGTTTTTTTATCTTTTAAATGAGAAAAAAAGAAATTATATGACCCCTACATTCTTCATGGCTCTCAAATTTTACTGTTTATTTTATCAAACTCTCCTACCAAATATTGATTAAGTGGGTAGAAAACTAAATTAATAGAGAGATACTCTCAAATTATCCCTTAAAAAATGAAAATGTGTTTCAGTGTCATCATCCCTCCTCTTACCACATACTCATTTTTTAATGGATTTGGCATCTGAGATTATAGGTCTTATTCAATGGGTCTACTAAAATTAGAAAATGAATTTAAGTTAAAAAAAAAAACAGGAAAATGTCATTGAACAAATGAGTCTAGGAAGTATAGAGAGCAAAATGATGAAAAGTCATAACTTTTTTTTTGGTTTTTTTTTTTGAGACGGAGTCTCGCTCTGTTGCTCAGGCTGGAGTGAGTGGCGCGATCTCGGCTCACTGCAAGCTCCGCCTCCCGGGTTCCCGCCATTCTCCTGCCTCCGCCTCCCGAGTAGCGGGGACCACAGGCGCCGCCATCACGCCTGGCTAGTTATTTGTATTTTTAGTAGAGACGGGGTTTCACCGTGTTACCCAGGATAGTCTCCATCTCCTGACCTCGTGATCCGCCCGTCGCGGCCTCCCAAAGTGCTGGCATTACAGGCTTGAGCCACCGCGCCCGGCCATAACTTTTTTAAAAGGGAACATTTATTCAGCATTTCTAAGCCCTCTTTTGTCTCTCTCAGATTGTCAGGGCCAATATTGTCCCCCTCACATGGGGACACCCTAGAACCTCCGTAGGCTGGACTCCAGGATGGAAACCCAGGCACCTGCCATTCACACTACAGGGACAGTCATCAACTGTAGGGTTTCCTGATGGGGTGTGCGGCTGTGGGACAGAGTAGACTGATAATTGGAGTGTTCTTTTTGTAAGTGAGTAGCAGTGTGTAAGCTGATAGACCATATATCCATGTCTATAATCGCACACCCTAACTCAGGGGTGCCACGTGGTGCACCTACAAGCAGCTCCCTTCACCCCATAGTCTCTGGGAGGGAACCCCCCAGACTGTACTGCTCCCAGTCCACCTGGCCTCACAGCACAAGCTTGCATTAACACCATAAAATACACTTGACCTGACCCTAACCTCCATGTTCAATGAGTAAAGAATAAAAAGAACAAAGGCATGTATGAATATTGTATATTCATACCATATTCTATCGGCATGTACTATGTGATAGTGCACATTCTGATTCACAAAAATAAACAGGTGCAATATTTTTTAAATTTGCTCAAATTATTAACCTTGTACTGTGAGTTAAATAATCACCAATCTTTGTCTTCTTTTGCCAACCTTGATCATGAGCTCCTACAAAGCTGAAGCTGTTTTTGGCTTCTTGAAGCAGTTGGCAGCACCATGATCACAACAGGCTTTTAACTATTTGCTGCTTTACTTTGCTTAGATTTCAATTTCCCCTATGAAATAGTTTATTCCAAGCAGTCAAACAAAATGTCACAGATGTTTTCAGAGCATGAAGACAAATATCTTTAGAGCCTTATTTTTGCATTTAGAAAGACATAGTCTTATCTAAATTCTCCAGTGTTACCTAAACCCCTTCCACACTCTGCAAATCTCAAAATATCCAATAAACAGAGAAAATTATTGAGGAAATTGTTCTGTGGCAAAACACTGGGGCCAGCTGATTGAATTACTTTCTTTTAGATGGATCTGTCTATAAGAATGTCACCCAAGAGATTAAATGGGCTTTATGTGAAAAGCATCTGTGCATTCCTCACCCGGCTGTGCTCTTTCTGGCGACAACTGAAGCGGTTTGCACAGGTGAGGGGCTTGATTATAACCCCAGGAGCTGGGAACAGGCCCAGTTCGGTGACAGTTGTAGTGAATTGTTAGATGCACTTTAGTATTTGTGAATTTGAAAATAGTAGTTTGTTGATGCTCATTTCCAATCCAATTCAATATTACCACAAAAATTGACTTGATGGAATGGTTACCGATACTGGCTTCAGGATGTAATTTTGAACCATTAAAGTTGTGAAATCCACTCTTACTAGTGAGTCAGCAGTGTTGATAATGTGTGCTGAAAAGGAGATAATTAAGGACCAGGCCGCCTCTTGATTGTTTGCAGTGCTTCCAAAATTCTATTCTAATGAACAACTGTTATTTCAGTTGACTCATTTGTGGAATACGAACTAATGGCTCAGCCTCATCTGTGGTATTTCTGAGCATGGAAGAACCAGACAATGTTGATTTGATTAATGCCAGTGTACTTACAGAGGGAGATAAAGGATGCTTTTAACTTTGAACCTGTGATACTGGATTTGTGCATAATATGTTTCACCCCAACAGCACAGGTTTCTATCAGCCCAGGCCTTCTAATGCATCACCGACTGGTACAGTAAAAGGATTTTAAAGAATTTTAAAGAATTTTTCTCACAAAAGTAGAAGTAGAGTGTGAATACCAGGAACATGTTTGTATTTAGGAAAAGGAGCTTGGAAGTTCACATTCTTTTGGTTGATTTAAGCTTTCTTAGTTTTCAGCAATTGAAGGGTTAAGACAAGCAGTGGGTCTGAGAGGTAGGCCATGAGAGAAAAAATAAATTAAAATTTCAAAATAGTCAAGAACACCTTCAACAACTATTTTTCCTGTCCCCTAATAAATATGTCTGAGCTCAATATTTCTGGATGTTAATCTTCTGGAAGGAGCATGAGGACCTGGGATCACTTTCAAATGACTTAAATATAATTTTATGTTCTGCAGATATAAAATATGCACTAGATAGTGTTGTACCCAGTTTTCTATATTTTAAATGTCATATCATTGCATAAATGTAACCTAAAATATTAACCCTGTCATTATCCGTATTTTATTAAAATACCAGGTTATTCACCAGCATAATTGCTTTTGGATATTTGAGCAGAATTCCCTGCTAATTTAGCAGCGTAATTTTGCATCAAATATTTGATGCAATCAGTAAATACTATAAAAGGGTTATTTTAAGACATATAAAATGTAAAAATGACAACTTAAACAATCTTTCTTGATGCTCCTAAGCAGTGCTCATCATTGCAGGGTTTCTGAAGCCCCTTCTCCATCTTGGGTCAGTAGAATTTGTAGCTACACCACTACTTTAAAATTATGAAACTTCTAGAAATCAATAGAAAATTTCAAGCCGAGTTTCATAAAAGCTCAAGCAAATAGCTATTACCCTTGCTTGTCCTCACCCTCTAGAAGGCATACAGTGAGTTCTGTCTCATTCACCCTCACAAACACTGCACTCACCCCCACACACACACGTGTGCACGCATAGTGAAAATATTTTATTTATCTGAAAAGTATACATGGCGAGTCTTTTAACATACAATCCCATTTAGAGGAGAATAGGAATGGTAATTTGTTATGAAAATGTTGATCATGCAAATATTCTGGTGTCTCTGAGCTCATCTGAGCCTAGAAAAAGTGCTGCAAATCAAAAGAACACAAGCCAAGGCTGATTGTTCTCCCAAAAACAGCATTTTTGAGAGATTGTTGTTGATCCGGGAACTCCTGCCCTACGTTTTGTCCAAATGCTTGCAAGCAGCATGTTTTCTCAACCGGGTATTCAATGAGAAATAATAAACTTGTACAGCAGTCAGGAGAAATGTGTTTGGAGCATGAAACAAGGCTCCATGATATCTAATCACGAGCAATTATTTTTAACCTGATTTCCAAAGATCCTGCAGAAAGGAAGCAGGTGCCTGGAAGCTGATCTTTGCCCAGCTCTGAAACTGCAGGAAGCTCTGGTCCAGAAACAACCTGGAGAAAGGATGGAGGCAAGAAGGAGAGTCTCAGAATAGAGACAGGAGAGGGCACTGATGCTCTTTTCTGCTAGAGAATCTCAGAAAATAAACTCTAGTAGAGAGGGTGCACAGGCACACGGTCAGCATTCCTACAGAAGGTAGGGATGGAGGTGATGGGACAGCCATAAGACAGGAACCCTTGTAAGGCGAGGGCACCTTGGGATGGCTGGAAGTGGAAAGAGATCATTTAAGTGTTGAATCTATTTATTTATTTGTTTCTGCCCCCTATCTTCTGAAAAAAATGATTCCAGACAGCTGGTGATTATACGGGCTTCCTTAATTGGAGAAGATGTAATAGGAGAAAGATACCCTTTTAAATAGTAAACTACCAACGAACAAATAGAATGTGATAGCAAATGTCAGAGCAAGAAATAAAGTCAGTTCCACCGACCTCTAAAGGACAAATGGGCCAGGATCCTGTCCCTGCCACCTGCTGATGCCTTTAGTCTATCCTGACACATTTTTCCACTGGCCCCAAACTGAGTCTCAAAGTCTTTCTCAAGACAATGCTCTGTTTTTTTGGTTCCATATGAACTTTAAAGCAGTTTTTTCCAATTCTGCGAAGAAACTCATTGGTAGCTTGGGGGGATGGCATTGAATCTATAAATAACCTTGGGCAGTATGGCCATTTTCACGATATTGATTCTTCCTATCCATGAGCATGGTATGTTCTTCCATTTGTTTGTGTCCTCTTTGATTTCACTGAGCAGTGGTTTGTAGTTCTCCTTGAAGAGGTCCTTTACATCCCTTGTAAGTTGGATTCCTAGGTATTTTATTCTCTTTGAAGCAATTGTGAATGGAAGTTCATTCATGATTTGGCTCTCTGTTTGTCTGTTACTGGTGTAGTGATTTTTGCACATTAGTTTTGTATCCTGAGACTTTGCGGAAGTTGCTTATCAGCTTAAGGAGATTTTGGGCTGAGATAATGGGGTATTCTAAATATACAATCATGTCATCTTCAAACAGGGACAATTTGACTTCTTCTTTTCCTAACTGGATACCCTTTATTTCTTTCTCTTGCCTGATTGCCCTAGCCAGAACTTCCAACACTATGTTGAATAGGAGTGGTGAGAGAGGGCATCCCTGTCTTGTGCCAGTTTTCAAAGGGAATTTTTCCAGTTTTTGCCCATTCAGTATGATATTAGCTGTGGGTTTGTCATAAATAGCTCTTATTATTTTGAGGTACGTTTCATCAATACCGAATTGATTGAGCGTTTTTAGCATGAAGGGCTGTTAGACAATCCTAAGTCAAAAGGACAAAGCTGGAGGCGTCATGCTACCTGACTTCAAACTATACTACAAGGCTACAGTAACCAAAACAGCATGGTACTGGTACCAAAACAGAGCTATAGACCAATGGAAGAGAACAGAGTCCTCAGAAATAATACCACCCATCTACAGCCATCTGATCTTTGACAAACCTGACAAAAACAAGAAATGGGGAAAGGATTCCCTATTTAATAAATGGTGCTGGGAAAATTGGCTAGCCATAAGTAGAAAGCTGAAACTGGATCCTTTCCTTACTCCTTATACGAAGATTAATTCAAGATGGATTAGAGACTTAAATGTTAGACCTAATACCATAAAAACTCTAGAAGAAAATCTAGGTGGTACCATTCAGGACATAGGCATGGGCAAGGACTTCATGTCTAAAACACCAAAAGCAACGGCAGCAAAAGCCAAAATTGACAAATGGGATCTAATTAAACTAAAGAGCTTCTGCACAGCAAAAGAAACTACCATCAGAGTGAACAGGCAACCTACAGAATGGGAGAAAATTTTTGCAATCTACTCATCTGACAAAGGGCTAATATCCAGAATCTACAAAGAACTCAAACAAATATACAAGAAAAAAGCAAACAACCCCATCAAAAAGTGGGCAAAGGATATGAACAGACATTTCTCAAAAGAACACATTCATACAGCCAACAGACACATGAAAAAATGCTCATCATCACTCGCCATCAGAGAAATGCAAATCAAAACCACAATGAGATACCATCTCACACCAGTTAGAATGGCAGTCATTAAAAAGTCAGGAAACAACAGGTGTTGGAGAGGATGTGGAGAAATAGGAACACTTTTACACTGTTGGTGGGATTGTAAACTAGTTCAACCATTATGGAAAACAGTATGGCGATTCCTCAAGGATCTAGAACTAGATGTACCATATGACCCAGCCATCCCACTACTGGGTATATACCCAAAGGATTATAAATCATTCTACTACAAAGACACATGCACATGTATGTTTATTGCGGCACTATTCACAATAGCAAAGACTTGGAATCAACCCAAATGTCCATCTGTGACAGACTGGATTAAGAAAATGTGGCACATATACACCGTGGAATACTATGCAGCCATAAAAACGGATGAGTTTGCATCCTTTGTAGGGACATGGATGCAGCTGGAAACCATCATTCTTAGCAAACTATCACAAGAAGAGAAAACCAAACACCGCCTGTTCTCACTCATAGGTGGGAACTGAACAATGAGATCACTTGGATTCAGGAAGGGGAACATCACACACCGGGGCCTATCATGGGGAGTGAGGAGGGGGAGGGATTGCATTGGGAGTTATACCTGATATAAATGATGAATTGATGGGTGCTGACGAGTTGATGGGTGCAGCACACCAACATGGCACAAGTATACATATGTAACAAACCTGCACATTATGCACATGTACCCTAGAACTTAAAGTATAATAAAAAAAAAAATTAAAAAAATAAAAAAAAAAAGACAATGCACTCTCAAACTCCAGTTTCCCCTGGAGGGACCTGGACAGCTTGTTAAGCACAGACTGCTGGACAAGCCAGAATTTCTTAGGCTGCAGGTCTGGAGTGGGGCCTGAGACTCTGCACCTCAAGGAGATTCCTTGGAGAAGATGTTTTTGCTGGCTGGGGTGGTGGTGCGGAGGCGTCTCATTCTGAGAATGCTTCCCTATGGCAGCTTGTCTCCTGTGGACTAGAGGGAGCATGGAGGATAAAGCCCTTCTTCCTTCAGAACGTCCTTGGCCCATCTTCCCTTAGAGGAGCAGGACACCAGGATGAGCCTTGCTCTTCCCTTAAGCCTGCCTGAGGCCTGGCAGGATGCCCCAGGTGCAAGAGCGGTGGAGGAAACTGTGCAAGTGTCCTGCAGAGGTTAACTCATCTGGAGGCACTGCTGGCTGGATCACTGTGTGAGCAAGATTATCAGTCATTTGTTCAACAGATACTTACTGAGTGTGGACTGCGCACCAAGCAGAAATCAAGCAGACAAACTCCTGCCCTTAAGGAACTCATGTTTTATAGGAGAAGGCAGATTTTAAAAATACTATAATGAGTAATAGACACACATACATATATATACAATGTGTGTGTGTTTGCGTGCGCACGCAGGTATAGATAGCTATATAGACAGATGATAGATAGATATTAGGTAGCATGCTAGATATAGACAGATATAGACAGATTTCCATTGTCTTTAAATCCTCCAGTATTTAAAGTCAGGTGTAGTGGGTCATCCTGTAATCCCAGCACTTCAGGAGGCCGAGGTGGGAGAATCACTTGAGCTCAAGAGCTGAGACCAGTCTGGGCAACAGGGTGAGACCTCATCTCTACAAAAAATACAAAGCTATATTTATATCTATCAGCTATCATCTGTCTATATCTATCATTCTACATATGATCTGTCGCCTGTCTATATATATACATATATATATATATACACATGTATATATATATCTCATCTATGTGTCTCTGCCACTGATCCTCTATCATCTCTGTATCTTTTTTCTGCGTATCTGTATCTGTCATCTACCTAATGTATCTATCATCTCTCCAGGTAGCCATCTGTATGAAATCAGGTAATGGAAAGTGCCTTGGTGGGAAGGAGGGAAAGAAGGAGGTGGTGATGGCTGGATGTGGAGTCTACAATGGCAATGAGATACAAGAAAAGTCCGGTAGGAAAAAAGGGAGCCACCTTTGAGAATATCTGACATTCTCTGCAGAGGGTGCAGCAAGTTCAAAGGCCCCTGGGTGTTGAAGGGAGAGCAGGACACGTGTGTAGTCACAGCTAGGTGTGTGAGTAGAATGTGGCCAGACAGGAGCTTAGAGAAGGACAGGAGTGAGAAGGTGCCAGCCCTCACAACGCCTCTTTAGAGTCTGGCTTCACTCTCAGTGAGACAGGTGACCCCTGGAGAGTGCCGCTTAAAGGTGCAACGTGATCTAATTTGCGTTGCGTGTGACCCCTCGAGATAGTGTTCTGAGAATAGAATAGAGCAGGGAGGGTAGAAGTAGGGAGGCTGTGACGTCCATCTGGATGAGCACAGGGCACCCTCAGGTGCTGAGATGGTCAGACATGGATCTGTTCTGAAGGTGGGATCTGTATGATGTCCAGATGTGCAGAGTGTGTGCAGTGTAAGAAGAAGGAAGGAAGGATGGGAGAGGCTGGGGAAAGAGTAGATTTGTATGGACAAGGTAGGTGTCTAGGTTCTGAGGTGGCTCCAGCACATGGAATAGAGAGTCAAGGGAACATTTGGATAAGGGTTTGCAGTTCTGAGGAGGAAGCCTGGGCTGATGACATGGACTTGGCATCATTAGCATACAGTTGGCATTCAAATCCGTGAGACTGGAGGAGCTCATTGAGAAGCCACGTGTGGCACAAGGTAGAGAGGTCTCAGGACCCATCCTGGGTCAGTAACAACCCTGCTCACTGGCAGAAAGCAGTGGACCCCATGATTACATCTGCACCCAGCAATGTTGTGTGGACCTTTTGTAGATTAAGGCAATAAAATAGGTTTGCAATTCATATCATTTGAACTGTATGTTTGCCTGCATCATTTAGGAACTAGAACTTATTTCATTGACTGCGTTGGGCTCTCTCCCCAACAGCTTATGACTTTTACTGAACCACCTTGTGATACGAACACAGGAGTCCACACTGGAAATCATTTGATGTTTCCCTCTTGTAAAAGTTCTTTCTGGTTTTAATATTAGGACCCGTATTGGAAATATTATTCGTAACTTCACCCTGTGTCCTCTTCGTGAGCATCATTTGTAAATGATTGTTTTTGCCCCCTCCCCAAACTACTTGTTTTTAATTGGCATGTAATTTGAGTCAGGTACCTGGACCCGTTACCTGCTTTGCCATGTCTACTAAATGGTTCAGGGATGAATGCGTAGGATACCTTGAGTGCCTAACCTCACTCTTGGATTCATCTTCTGTTCACTTATTTTTCATTGTCTTTAAATCTTCCAATGTTTAACATACAATTCATTTTTAACTTGTTTTGCAAAGTTTTGTCTAAGCCTTTCAAAATTCTTTTCTGGACTTAAGTTTGGTGTGAATAAAGAAATAGAGTAGTTCCTCCTTATTTGCGGTTTCAGTTACCCACAGTCAACAGCAGTCTAAAAACATTAAATGGAAAATTCCAGAAACGATTCATAAGTTTTAAATAGTATGCCATTCTGAGTAACGTGATGAAACATCCTGCATCCTGCTTGGTCCTGCCGGGAACAGGAATCACCCCTGTGTCCAGTGCATTCCTGTGTATATGCTACCTGTTTCCCCTCTCGCTGGTCACTCAGTAGCCCTCGTGGTTACTGTATTGAAAAGACATTGTGTACATATGGGCTCAGCACTCTCTGTGGTTTCAGGTATCCACTGGTCGTCTTGGAACGTATTCCTTGAGAATGAGGGGGCAGCACAGTCATGGCTTAAAGACGGACACTGTGTCATCCGTATTGTACTTGTTGTATTAGTAAATAGAAATCCTTTCACCAAAAATTGAGAGTTAGCAGAAATCATGTTGTTATTCTTTTGCACTTAGCATTAGTCAAACTGATTTGTTCACTGGTCTCCAGCTAGGTTGTCCACAGTTCAACAAAGATAGTGAGAATTTGAAACAGGTTCACAACTGAATATGATCAGAGAAAAGCATGAAGAGATGACATTCCCCTCCGCTGAAAGATTAATACAGATTCATGTATTCAGCATCTTTCTATTTATTTAACCTTCCCTCTGTCCTGTGAGCCACGCACCAAAGCACATGTTAGGCAGCATGGAGATATCATGGTGGAAAGCAGGCTGACGGCACCTTTGAAAAACTTGTGTTTTGCATCCTGGGGAGAAGACGCATCCAAACAACCTCCATACGATAATGCCTCAGGCACTGTGCACTCTACTGAAACCCAGATGCTGTGGGAACACATTGGAATTCAATTCTGATTGCAGAAATCTGTAAGAATTTATAGAGCAAGTGGCATTTGAGCCAAACCTTGATGGATAAGAGAGAATTATAAGGTTGAAGGGTCAGGCGGTGCCGGTCACAAAACGCTTTAGATAACACTTTATGCAGCATAAATTTATGCTCAAACCTAAGAGGGAATGGGCGGCGGACATACTTAGACAAGAAGCTGCATGACTCAGCCCGTATTTCGGGAAAATAGCCAAAGTACAAGAATGAAAGGTAGGTAGGGTGGGGCAGCAACTGTGTAAGTAAAAGAATTAAGAGCAAATGGATGCAGGGTTCATCCAGGCACAGGCCCCTGTTAGCTGTGCAATGTCGTGCGTGTTACTCAGCCTCACAGGTCCCCAGTTTGTTTATTGGTTTGCATTTTCCCGAGCAACATAGTAATGATCATAATAAATACAACGTGGGGGAAAGTGAATGATAATGACTCTGTGAAGCATGTAGATGGACCTGCCACTTGGGGGGTATTTATTCTGGGTCAGTGTTACCACCCATCACTCTTGCCCTCCTCATCATCAATTTGAAGGTGGGAACTCAATGAAGATGCTGTTGCCATAAGTTACCAAGTAGAGAATAAGGCCAAAATGGAATAAAACTGCCAAAGAATTTGCACTGCACTTACTTTGTCTTCACTAAATATCTATTATAGGCTGGATATGGTGGTTCATGCCTGTAATCTCAGCACTTTGGGAGGCCAAGGAGGGAGGATCACTTGAGCCCAGGAGTTCAAGACCAGCCTGGGCAACATGGTGAGACCCAATCTCTGCAAAAAAAATACAATAATTAGCCAGGCATAGTGGTGCATGGCTGTAGTCCCAGCTATTCCGAAGGCTGAGGTGGGAGAACCGCTTGAGTCCTCACTATAGTCGAGGCTACAGTGAGCTGAGACTGCACCACTGCACTCCAGCCTGGGTGACAGTGCAAGACCCCGTCCTACCAGCTCTCCCCAAACCTATTATATCCCCAGATTATGCATGAGGAATCTGAAACACAAGCTAGTTGCGCACTTTGGTGACAAATTATTTGAGGACATGCCCTAGTCTAAATGTCAGTGTCCCCCTAGAATTCATGTTGCAATCCTAATGCTCTTAGAAGGTGGAGCTTTGGCGAAGAGATGAGATTGTGAGGAAAGAGCCCTCATGACTGGAATTAGTGTCCATATAGAAGAGGCCCCAGAGAGCTTCCTCTTCCCTTCTGCCATGTGAAGGTACAGGGAGGATGCACTGCCCCTGAATCACGAATACAGTCCTTCCCAGAAGTGGGATCCACTGGCACCTTGATATTGGACCTCCAGCCCCCAGAACTGTGAGCCGTAAACATCTGTCTTTTATCAGCCACCTATCTGATTTTTTTTTTTTTTTTTTTAGACAGAGTCTCGCTGTGTCGCCCAGGCTGGAGTGCAGTGGCCGGATCTCGGCTCACTGCAAGCTCTGCCTCCCGGGTTCACGCCATTCTCCTGCCTCAGCCTCCCAAAGTGCTGGGATTACAGGCGTTGGCCACTGCGCCCGGCCCTGATATTTTTAGTGGCACCCTTAATGCACTAAGGATGTGGCGCAGAGGAGGGGGTTGGGAGGTGCTGTAAGTGCCTTAAACACAGGCTTCCAGTTGGCTGTTATGGCGCTTTATAGACCAGGCATTCGTTCAATATTTGCTGAATGAAGGTATGCTGTGTGTGTGTGTGTGTGTGTGTGTGTGTATGTGTATGTTGTCCTTTCTGAGTATTCAAGGAGAAAAGAAAAGGAGGTGTTCATTTACAATTTAGAGCACTCCCACAAAATCGCCCTAATAACAACCGCCTGGATTGGTAACATAATGACAGACTCAGATGCTCGCACTAGAAGCTCCTCTTTAGATCCATTGCACGAGGGTATGGATTCTTACCAGCCCAGAATTGGATAAATGCTGTAATTGCTGAATGCCAGTAGACATTACACGGCTTGTTGAGTTGCCTCTGGGCTATTTTTATCCTACTCATTTCTGGGTCAGGTCAGGGTTGTGGCAGATTCAAAAGTGGGCAAAGCAAGGACAAGGAGTGAGAATGTATTGAACGTATCCTTTTGCCTCATAGTAAAGGGTTCCCAGAGTTCTTTCCTGAGATGGAAAGAGCATGATGCTGTCATTTGGACACACACAGTCAATGCCACTGAATCTTGTGTTTTGTCTGCTTTTACCTTGAGGTCTTTAGGGGCCTCTCCATTCACTTCCTCCCGTGCTGTGCTGTCTGGGGGTGACTCAGGACTGGCTTCTGCCACCTCACTCCAACTTGATGCTGCCTGACTCCCTGCCCCTGAGGCTCTCCAGGGCTCTGAGGCTGGGTTTCTGCCACGGTGATGCTATCCAGTCACCCAAATGAGCAGAAACGTAGAAGCTCCCACCTGTTGTGTGTTCGAGAGCTTGAGAATTGGCCTGGCCCTGCTTGCCCCCTCCAGCAGCTGAGAAAAGAACTTGGTATCATCTGCAAAAAGCATTTTGAATGAAACCTCTCCTTTGTAAGCTCTTTTTTGCAGAGTGTGAAGCAATGCCGCCTGAATTTCTAAGCATTCTTCTTTGTCTGTCATCCCTGAGAGTAAGCAAGGCTTCGAGAAGCACCAGCAGGTGCAGCCTCTTCTCTGGACCTAAACTCAAAGGCAAGAGTGGCTCAGGGAGCCAGACGATTTCAAAACCCCAAAGTAGCTGGCCCCAAAAGATTAGGCGTCGTTTTTCCCCAAAGTACACCAAGTCATAATTCCAATGTGTTGAAATGTTTTAGTTTTTATTCACAATTTGGATTCAGTTTTCCAAGATCCTGAGAATACATATCCCCATGACCATTGTCCACACAGACATGCAAATGAAACACGCACACAAACACACACACACACTCACACGCACTCAGAGACAGAGAGAGAGAGAGAAACTGTTCGAATTAACTTGCACAGGGAAATTTCTGCTTACTTTGTATTGAAATCAGAGATTCACCAGGCTCTCTGAAAATGATTAATTTAATCCTGCAAAACGTTATGAGACTAAAAATAGGAGCTATAGCAAAATTTGTTTTTCCTTTTTGTCTTGTCTTAGGTCAGCTGCTAAATATATAATGGTTGAGAGAGTATAAAGAAAAACTGCAATTAACTATGGGTTTGGCAAGTAATGGAGTAGGCAATGGAAGGGAAAGAGAGTCACCATCATGGCTACAGTGACATGAAATTGGATCACAAGGTGTTGGGGCGACAGTCAGTCATGACGGGGAAAAAAGCACTGAAAACAATTTTCCCTTCAGACCCTTCATTTGTGTCTGTTCTGCATGTGCAGGGGGTGGGGGGCTCTTAGTGCTCCTATTATTTTTATTTATTTTTTATTTTTGAGATGGAGTCTTGCTCTGTTGCCGAGACTGTGGTGCAGTGGTGTGATCTCAGCTCACTGCAACCTCTGCCTCCTGAATTCAAGCGATTCTTCTGCCTCAGCCTCCCGAGTAGCTGGAATTACAGGCGTGCACCACCATGCCAGGCTAATTTTTGTATTTTTAGTAGAGACAGCGTTTCCCCATATAGGCCAGGCTGGTCTTGAACTCCTGGCCTCATGATCCATCCCCCTCTGCCTCCCAAAGTGCTGGGATTACAGGCGTGAGCCACCGTGCCCGGCTGCTCCTAGTATTTTCTTGCACCAAGGAAGGAAACAACGTGTAGAACTGTTTCAAAGTCATGGGAGAGGGACCTGTATGAGTGCGGCACAGACCAGGGCTTCAGGTAGCCTTTAGTCTCCTGCTGGAGACAGGTGTGCCAATCCCTCTGATGGAAAGAAGGGAGTAGTCTAGAAATAGAGACACAAGCCTTCCCGGCTCAGGGATCACAGCAAAGGTAGAAAACGGGCCGGATCTAAAAAAAGGAACCAAAAGGCAGGTCACTGTATGAATTCACGGAGTGTCTTTCAAAGGCTTCTTTCCAAAGCCTATTTTTTGTAGAGAGAAATTTTGCGATAGGTGTTTTTTAAAAGTCCTGAAGAACTACATCCCTTTTGACACGTCCCTTTTACTTCTAGGAATTCATCCTGTGAAATAAAAGTGCTGATTCAACACGTATGCATCATAAGGTGGTGTGCTATAAAATCTGTCAAACTCTCAGAAATAATACCAAATAGCCATAATAGGGACATTGGTTAAGTAACTAATGGTATGTTCATTCAGTGTAATAGTTCACAGAATTCACAAATCATATATATATAAATACATATACAAAGAGCTATAACATTCTCTTAATGGAAAAAAGTGGATTTTAAATGATGTATAAATACATACATCACTTTTATATCTGCCTATATGTATCTGTAAAGGAAAGCATGTAGAAAATTAGATGCATTTTTGTCACTAATTTTAATGATATTATATTTTTTCTTATTTTTTTTCTTATCCTCTATTTTCTCACCAACTGTGGAAGAAAAGCAATAAGAGTCCAGCCTGTCACTTGACACTGGAATTGGATCTATCTGAAATATTCTTTTGTGTCATTGAATGCTTTTAACATAGTATTTAATGGATATTGTTATCCAATTTGGTACAACTTTCTTTTAACATATTTGCAGTTTTTCTCAAAATGATTTTAACCAAAGACCACTGTTTAACTATAGTTTGTTACTGACATATACGGAAGAATCACGGTGATGATCAAATTGCCTTCAAGTGGTGTGAGTCCCACCAGCATGTCTGTGAACATTAAAAGCTAGTAGAATCATGGCAAGGGGAAAATACAAGTTTTCATCTTTTAATCAATTTAACTGTATAGTTACTAATAAGGAAAAGTCATCTCTTTAATTAGTTCCCTCAACTCTAACTTTTCCTGACTGACTTTCTAACCAACCACACCTGCCTGTCTAAAAGCAACTAACACCCTCCCCAGGTGTGCTGTGGGCCTGCTGTGCAGGAATCCACCGGGCTTTTCCTGTTCCATTCACCTTCCATCCAGACACAGCAGATTCTTGAAAAGCAGTGAGTGCTAAATGGACTCTTCTTCAAAGAAGTGGCTCTCTGGGATGGACAGTTCCGAAAGCCTGTGCAATTTTTCTTTTAGACTATCCACCAAGGAAGTAATGGATTAGAAAGTTACCAGCAAAACTCAGGACAAGCCTTACCATTTCTGAGAGTGTGTCAGTAATGTGGCATACACCGGTTTGGTTTGCGTGTTAGTAAAGAAATTACATATCTTTGCTAGACTGGCTGGAAAGGAGCAATAACACAACACTTAAAAGTTCTGAGCTTCTGGAGCAAGTAAAAATAAAATACGGTCAATTCCTGCTTCTATTTAATATTACACTCTGTGTTGAACTTAACGTACTCTTGTTTCTGTATAGCAGTGCTCTGAGCCATTTGGACTTTCATATAAATTATCTCATGCTATTTTATATTCTGGTTTATGGCATAAACTAGAAATTTTCAGAAAAAAATATGTTGGAAATATATTTTCTGGATACAATAAATATCAATTTAAAACATTTATAAACATGGAGTGACCTAAAGGAATGTTACTCCTTAAAGGCTGGATGCTTGGAATTTCCCAATCATATTGAAGATGAGCTTCCACAATTAGGTCGGATTATTCACTGAGTGGAAAGCTGAACCAACTGCCTGGATCAATCATGATATTCACTCGGCCAGGGAATACGTCTCGGCCTTGTTGCAACTGACCCCTGTGTGGTTGTCTATGCCAGTAGCCACTCTTCCTAAAGAGTCCCTTAATTTCTGAGTTTCCGTTCTCCTACCTGACTGCCCACTCCCTCTCTGCTATCTTTGAAGACACACATTTTGGCTTGTCTTTAAATATATGACTCTAAATCGGATGGACTGTAGCTGTCTATACCTGGGGTCAAAGATTGATTCTGTTTTGTATACTTGGTGCATTCATGGAGTTTGGAACTGTAAAGACATTTGAAATATTTAAAAGTTTAGCATCCAGTGACACCATATTCTCATCATTAATGTAAAGTGGAAAAATGCTAACAAGTTGGGAAACTTTTTAACTTTTTAACATGATATATAAATAAATAGACATGTATTCATTTATTTATCTGACCCACTGGACATTTCCACCTGCAAAGCTGCAGTGCTGGTGGAAGCCAGTGCACGTGAGAAGGTGACGGCAGTGTTCTCTGAATGTTATTAATGTTTTATCATCTTAGGGTTCACTTCTCTTAGCCCTAAGTATATGTAGACATACACTGTATAATATATATAATATATAGGTATTACTTGTATACCATATATCATATACAGTATGTATTGTGTGAATATATATGCACGTGGATATAAGACATAGTTGAGAGATAGATCCACACACACACGTATTTGGATAAAGTCAGCAATCAGCTTTGGATGTTATGGGATAAAGTGAGGATCAGAGCAAAATCTAAGCCTTAGTTAGGTTGGGGGAACCCAACCTAAAGGATGCTTGAGAGAACAGCAGCAGTGTGCAGTCTGCAGTAGCATGCATCATTATTCACACAATGAAGAATTTTGAGGTTTAGGAGGTCTGAGTAAAGGTCTGAGGTCACCCAGATGGGAAGGGACACGGTTGTGTTTGGACCCAGGTCAGTATGACTCCACTGCCCGTGTTTGCAATGACCACACCATTGCAGAGTGTGCAGGTCGGGGAGAAAGGCGGCTGGTTTCCATAAAAGAGCCTGAGCTGCTCCTTGGCCTCAGTCCAGAGCCTGTACATGGAATGAGCTTGCTTTCTACGATGGCAGCATGACCTTGGAAGCACGGCACAGACAGAGCAGCTGGAGACATAGCAGCCTCAGCAGAACCCCTTGGCTGCCGAACTTGAGTGAGGTTTAAGTGGGTCTGCAGGAGGCAGGCAGTGATGCTGAAAAGTGGCTGAAGAGCTCCGGAGTTGTGAGAGCGCATGTGGTCTCAGATGTTGAGGGCTGCTGGTCTTTTCGCCTGGCGACCCATATGGTTGCATTAGCCAGGGTGTACCTGTTACCATGGGACTTGTTGGGTATCTTACCAGCTGATCGAAAAAGGTCTGCATCAGTCTATCGAGTGACGTAAGAAATTTGCTAGATAAAAGAAAATGGTAGACTCATTTCAGACTCTTGGAATAAACTAGGATAAGACTTGTTCTTACCCCAAGATTAAGAAGAAAAATGTGTTTTTTCGTTATGATGTCCTAAAGAATATGTATGCTAAAAATAATATCAAGAGAAAATAATATCAAGAGAATATCAAGAGAAAATATTCAAGAGAAAAATAATATCAAGAGATATTTGGGTTCAGATATCACTGAACCCAAAACAAATTGTTATCATGTTTTTTTCTTTTAATTTTATTTATTATCAGTCTTTGAGTATTGACTATGTGTGGAATTTATATAGCGATCTCTGTGTTTGGAGACACTGCCTTTTTTGGTAATCAAAATACAACATGGCTACTCACCCACATCCAGTGCCGCCTGCCTCCTATTTCAAATGCCCAAGTATTACAGGAGGCAAAGGGTGTCTGCCTGTTTGTTTCTTCCTGTTGGCAAAGCTCAGAGGCCTGTCTTCACAGATAGTAATAACCCAGGTGCCAGGACATTGGATAGAGCCCAGGATTGGAAACAGGCACTTGGGGGTTTTGTTTTCCAGGTCACTGGCTTGGATCCAGATTAGCTTGTTGCAGCCAAGGTTTTTAATACCAGTGTAATCTGCATCCCCTGTGGAAGGTCCGCCAACATTGAGAGACCTGTGAGGAGATTTCCAGGTGGGGCAGGACAGCTCTCTTGTCCAGCAGATGAAAGTGCACCACAGGCTGAAGCCACTTCCTGTGTTGACCTCATTCCTCTGTCCCTTCCGTGGGCAGAGGAGGCCCAAAGTACGTGCCCACAGAGAAATGCCATCAGGGCCACTGTGTCTCGACTGTCTTACCGAATTACTTGTCTGTCTGAGCCATTTCCCAGGCTTGAGTTCTGAGCAGTTCCCCAGCACGTAGTCCTTAAGCTTTAGAAGGTGGGCTTTGTCATATCCTCTCCCAAATGATCTTCTCTGCCTGACCTCTGGGTTAATGCCTGATGCCTGATTTGCTGGCATCCTGGCCATTTTTACGGCCTTCTCTCAAGTCTCTCATGTTGGAGATGGACTGTCATACCCTCTCTCTCACAAGTGCTGTCATCCTCCTCTTTCTCCTTCCTCTGCGGTGAAGATGTGTCCCCACTGGATTCTTGGGACCTGTCTCCACCCTTTGGACTCTGGAGCTATGCTGGGCCAAACAAAAGGAAGATGCCAGATCTCACCCACTAGGCACCCCCACCTGCAAGGCCACAGTGCTGATGGGAAGCCACCATGCGTGAGAAGAGGAGAGCAGCGTTCTCTTACTCTTCTTAACGCTTTATCATCTTAGGGTTCACTTCTCTTAATAACTTACATTCGGAGCAAAAACAAAAGTAAAGAAACCATTTAGAAGTGACTGGTTAAGGCTCTAGTGCATACAGAATACTACAAAGAAGAGGAAGATGTCCGAATTGGCACCAGTGCCCTCAGTGGACTCAGAGTGCAGAGGTGAAGTAGACCTCCACACAACCACCAATAATATAAGACACACTGTAACTTCCAGGGAAACCTGTGGAACCAATGCTGTAAAGGAAGGAGTGGTTAGGTTTATTAAAGACAAGGAGGGATAGGTCTTGGGAAGGATGACTTTTGAAAAACCTTGGAAATTTGGAAAGGATTTACACAGGCAAAAGTGAGCCTGTGGAGCTAGCACAGAGCGACTGTGCAGGAACAAGGGTGAGAGCAGGAGCACAGCAGACAATCGAGGGAGTGATCGCGACCACATGGGCAGAATACAAGGTTCACGAAAGGGCGTGATAAGAAATGAGGCTAGAAACGGATCAAGTCGTATTATAAAGGGTCTTCAGTATTAAGACAGTTGACCTCTTTTTAACGGTATTTGAAAGCTATGAAAAATATTTTTAGAAAAAAAGGGCAATACAGCCGGGAGTGGTGGATCATGCCTGTAATCCCAGCACTTTGGGAAGCCGAAGTGGGCAGATCACCTGAGGTCAGAGTTCGAAACCAGCCTGGCCAACATGGCGAAACCCTGTCTCTACTACAAATTCAAAAAGTAGCTGGGTGTGTTGGCATGCACCTTAATCCCAACTACTTGGGAGGCTGAGACATGAGAATCCCTTGAACCCAGGCAGCAGAGGTTGCAGTGAACCAAGACTGTGCCACTGCACTCCAGCCTGGGCGACAGAGTGATACTCTGTCTCAAGGAAAGAAAGAAAAGAAAAAGAAAAGAATAGAAAAGAGAAAAGGGCAGTGCTGTGATTTAGCTTCGTCACGAATTTTCAGCTTGGTGATTACTGTTCTAAATAATGAACTCCCCAGCCCCTGTCTAGCCAGATACATGGCAAGTTACAACGTGGATATCACATCTCCAGGGGGACTGTCATCCGAGAGAAGTTTAAATCCCTTCTTGCAGACACTCACAGTAACTGCACTCCCCACTTGGTGATGCCTCGTGTGTGACATCCGTCACCCAGGGCTACTCTGCTCTCCAAGATTGTGGGTGTCTCTGCTCACTCACACACATGTCTTCAGGGCCTAGCACGGTGTCTCACACACATAGGTTGTTTATAGATGTTTGATTATGTTTGTGGTAGTTCATGTCAGAGTTATGCAGTATGGTTTAGAGCAGAGAGGGGCAGGAAGCACAAGTACATGGAGGAGACTTTCCCTACAGCACAAGCAGAGACACCAGCATTTGGACTGCAACACAGGCAGTATGTAGCTGGGGAAGAGAAGGGAGAAGCATGCTTTGCAGGTGGAATACATGAGACTTAGTGACCGAATGTGCACGGTGAAAATCTAAATGGAGGAGGAGGGGTCCATGGAGTGAGAACGTGCTGTCCACTCTCTGTGCCCTGCTTTGGTCCACTCTAGTCACGTCTTTTTGAGTGCAACCAGAAATATACATCTGAGAGCCTGTGGCCTCCAGGAATTCTGAAACAAGGGGTAGCTGTGTGCTGCACACCTGCGGAGGAGCTTCATGACAAACAGAGACAGATGTGGGGAGTGGGAATTGAGGACATTTCTAGGGCAAGTGAGTTATGGGGTCTTTTGATTTCCATAGAGGTTATTAAGATGAGGAGATAAGGCATCTCCAGTCAGGGGTGCTGAGGTCTAAGGCTTTGCAGGAGTTCTTTCAAATCATTCCACATGAATAGTGTCCTCAGAATCATGTGTGCATTCGGGGACCTGGGTCCTGTGAGAATATGGAGCCCTGGTCATTGTCCTACCACCATTGATCTCCTCACTTATCTAGTTTCGTGCTACAGAGGTACACGGTTTATCCATCTATGACGCTGTTTAGCCACAAAGGCACTTGTGTCAATCTGTTTTGCATTGCTATATAGGAATACTTGAGACTGGGTAGTTTATTTTTAAAAAAGGAGGTTTCTTTGGCTCAGAATTCCACAGGCTGTACCAAATGATGCCAGTACCTGCCTAGCTTCTGGTGAGGGCCTCAAGAAAGTTTTACTCACAGCAGAAGGTAGAGAGGCACAGGCGTATCACAGGGTGAGAAGGGGAACCAAAGAGAGGAGAGGGGGAGGAGCCAGGCTCTTTGAAACAACCAGCTCTGGAGTAAACTAAGAGTGAGAACTTACTCATTACCATGGGGAAGGCACCAGCCATTCATTCATGAGGGTTCTGCCCCCATGACCCAAACATCTCCCACAGGGCCCCACCTCCAATACCGGCAATCACATGTCGACATGGGATTTGGAGGAGACAAAACATCTGAAGTATCAGCACCCTAGCTGGCATCATAGCACTGAGGGTTTCATATTGTCATTTCTCCTTTATGATGTGGGACTGGCCTAGGGCTCTGGGAGTCTAGGTGAAGAGACCTCTTTGGCTTATTCAGCCAATGTGCACTGAGTGCCTACCACATGCCCAGCTCTCTGTTACGTGCCAGAGAGACTGTGAAAATAGGACAGGCTTCAAGTCTTGCAGGAACGACTAACATTAAGCAAATAACTATACAAATCACCAAGTGTCCACTTCAAGACTACACCAAATATCCGGGTGAGATCTGAAGAGAGCGGGGGGACGAGCAGAAAGAACACTCAGTCGGGTACAGGCAGGTGAAAGATGATTTTTTCAGTAGCAGCTCTCATCAACAGCTTCCTCACACTGTCCGCCCTGTCTTGCTGCTTACTCTGGTGGCTCCCCTACACTGGGCTGCGTGGCTGGCTCTCCCTTGCCTTCAGGGTCAGCAACTTAACCTCTCTTCCTCTGGGAACCAGTGTGCCTGTACAGTGTCAGCAGGGCAATTATACCCTCCACAGACAAGAGTGGCTTAGAGCCAAGTGGTGGCCTTCCCATGTTATGGCTACATGACTGTGATAACAAGTGGAGTTACACACCTGCGCTACAAACTCGCTGAGTCACACAGGATATAAACATCCTACCTTGGCCTATCTGACCAAAGCATAGCCATGTGCCTTATACCAAGTCATTACTATTTTGGAAATGTCTGCAAATGGTGAGTCTGGGGCACCAGGAGAGAGCATAGCCAAGGAGGAGCAGCCTGATCTTGGAGATCAGGGCGGGCTTCCCTGAGAATGCAACACATGATCTGAAATTTAAAGGAGGGCCAGGAATGACCAGGCAGGTGCAGAGTAGGTGGTTGCAGGGCAGATATTTCTGCTGATATCCAGGTAAGGGGCAGTGCATGGGATGATCTGAGTCAGGAGGGCACATGGGGCTTTGTATGGTGCCCTGCATGAAGTCAACTGTCTCTGGGTGTAGAAAGCAGGGGATGAGGGCGGCGTGCACCTGAGGAGGTTGGAAAGCAGAGTGAGCCAAGCTGGAATGAGTGGGAGGGCTCAGGAGACTAGAAATTATTTTTTCATTTAAAAAAATGGACTATAGGAGGGCACAAGGAAAGCGCTAAAGGCAGTGGCTAGAGTCGCAGGAGTGGATGATGTTACCAAGAGGGACGCTTATGGCCATTGGTATGGAGCATGATGATGCCTCAGAGAGTACTCCGAGGAAAGAAGGAGCCAGAGGGAGAAAAATCATTGTCAGGGAGAGAGAAGCCCTTTGCCAGAGACATTCATGAATGCTGCGCCGAGTGGAAGAAATGTCTCATAGACAGGCATAATTTTGCTGGGCATGGTTGCTCATGCTTATAATCCTAGCACTTTAGGAGGCCCGGGCAGATGGATCACCTGAGATCAGAAGTTCGATACCAGCCTGGCCAACATGGTGAAACCTCATCTCTACTAAAAATACAAAAATTAGCCAGGCATGGTGGTTTGTGCCTATAATCCCAGCTAGTCAGCAGTCTGAGGCAGGAGAATGGCTTGAACCTGGTGGGGAGAGGATGCATTGAGCTGAGATCATGTCACTTCACTCCAGCCTGAGTGAAAGGGTGAAACCCCATCTCAAAAAAAAAAAGAAAAATATTGGTAGTTTTGATTAAAGAACTGTTGAATAAAAAAGTCTTGTGTAGTACACTTTTAAATATACCATATGGGTGTTTTTATTTTATTTTGTTTCATAGTTGTTGGTTGTTTTTCCCCAGATAATATATATGTGTCCATGAAACTTTTGAATTAAACTTCTAGAAATATTGGTAACTATGCAAATATGTGTATGTGTATGTATACCTATCTATTTGTGTCTGGGTATTATTGTGTGTATTTGTATGTGTGTATACACACACATACTCACATAGATCATTTTTCATGTTCTTGCAGGATAAGAACTACTTTTTAGTTCATTGTCACTTTTCCTAATCTCCAAAATAAGACTTGGAACAGCTGTGTAAACTCAAAACATGTTCAGAGAGCTGGTTTCACTTGCAATGTGAATAATGGCCAATTCAAAACATAATATGCCAGGAACTATCTGTTTGATCAGATTGTTCTATTTGATTCTGACAAAACAGAGATAATGAAACACCACAGTACAAATCATTTCGATTGCATGTCCACAAAATGCAAAAAAAAAAAAACAAAAAATAGCAAATCTTTCATATGGCTTTCTCCCCAAATCGACACACAACTGGTCTCCTCCAAGTAATAGGTTTATTAAATTTCTTAGTCCCCCCTAGCGAGCAGAGATCATTTAAAACCTCTCCCAATAGCAGTAATGCTTTCTGGCTTCTGAGTCATCATAGTTAAAGAGATTTAACTACAGAGGAACCCCCAGACATTTCTCTGATGATTTTCTAAAGACATAAGAAATCTGGCTTAATGTAAGAGAAGTACTCAAACAAAGCAATATCCAAATCCATTAGCATTTCCAAATGCATTTTAGAAAATTATCCCCATAAATTGACTACATTTTTCAAGTCACATAAGCGAAATGCATGAGTCACAGATACAGAGTGCTGTAAAATGTTAGAACAATGTGTTCAGCCCTTATATTCCATCTGAGAAAAGTGAGGCTGAGGTAGCTTACATGAAAAAATGAGTAGGAGTATGTTATAAATAGAATCCTAAAATGTATGGTACAATTATGTGGAGAAAGTGAAACAGACTGGCCTGTTCTATTTAAGCTCAAAGGAGGTCGTCGTAACTGTAAGGATCCTATGAGTCCTCCATTTATTTTTACTCGTAGCAGAAGCAAAACCCAGTCGAATCCTCTGAAAGAAATGAATTTGGCAATGCTTTAAATTGCTTACTTTGGTATTCTTAGGGGAAAAAAGTGAGAGCAACGAATTCCTTTTGCCATTTCTAAAGCAGCTGTCCAACACTCCCACTGAATGGCTTTGTGGGTTTCCTGACCTAGATTGAGATGCTCCAGAAATACAGCATGTCAGAATTCCCTTAAGAAGACCCTTTCTC
>NW_012114766.1:3662830-3664662 GCF_000951035.1 Colobus angolensis palliatus | reverse complement strand
CTGCCTCATCCTCCCTAGTAGCTGGGATTACAGGTGTCCACCACCATGCCTGGCTAACTTTTTTTGGTATTTTTAGTAGAGATGGGGTTTCACCATGTTGCCCAGGCTGGTCTCAAACTCCTGACCTCAGGTGATCCACCAGCCTAGGCCTCCCAAAGTGCTGCAATTACAGGTGTGAGCCACCGCACCTGTCACCCTGTTCTCTTTGAAAGGTTTCTATTTTGAATCTTGTGGTCTCTGTTCATGCCAGTTTTCCACCATTTGCCCCATAATCTCTCTTTCATTTTCCAAACTATTTGTTTATTAGAAAATCAAATCCAGCAGACTTAAAAGAATTGTGACTAACAGCTGTGGAAGACTTGCAGGAAACCTCACTCCAACAGTGGTAGATCTTCAATCACTGGTCGTTTTAGAAAGGGTTTAAACTGCATGGATTCACTAAGGTTATGAATAGATAAGAGTTGTGTCACATTCTACCATATTTCCTCTTCTGTCCTTTTCTTCAGGATCATTCTAGGATGAAAAATAGGCTATACTGATTCAAAGGCTGTATTTCTATTTTGGTCTTTTTAAGCCACTTTATGGAGTTATGGTTGACATATAAAAGCTATACATGTTTAATGCGTACATCTCAACAAGAGATTTGCTTTCTATTGCCATCACAACAAATTAACACAAAAACAATGACTCAAAACAACATGCGTTTATGATGTTCAATAAATAGATTGGAAATCTCACATCTACCATCAAGGTGTCAGCTGGGCTGTGTTCCTCTCTGGAGGCTCTATGGGAAAGCTGTTGCTTTGCCATTTCCAGTTATAAAGGCACTGGCAGCTCTCTTGTCAGTCAAGAGGGTGAAGCCCTCAATGCATCACTTTGACCTTCATCCACAGGCTCCTCTGCCTGGAACCTTCTCCTCCTGCTTCTGTCTTCCATTTTAAGGATCTTTATTACACTGGGCCCACTCGGTAATCCAGTATCATCTCCTCATCTGAAGCTCAGTAAGCACATTGTTCTGCAAACATGTCAGGTGACACGTTGACAGTCTCCAGGGAGCAGGACCTCAGTACTTGCGTATCTGTCGGTAGGAGGTATGATTCTGCCTCCCACAAAGCCGTTCAGTTGAGGTCTTCTCCTCTAAATCTTAACCGAAACACCAAGTTGTTAGGAAGTTCACAATTTCACCTAGGAATATGTATAGTCATCAACTTCCTTTAAATTACGTAGTTTGTAAAAAAGAAACAATTGAGTTTATAGCATCAACTTTGTGTCAAATGAGAGCTCTGAGATTAGCTCCTGGCCCTGTAGACAGCGATAGAATAACACACGGTTCTAAGGCTAAGTGTCATGTGGAACAACCCCCTTTCCCAGACAAACAACAAAAAGAGGAAGTGAACATGTGTGTAACTGGCAAGGCCAAATCAAGGATAACCCCCTTTCCCAGACAAACAACAAAAAGCTATGAACATTTGTTTAACGTAAAAGGTCAAATCAGGAAATTCATGTACAAAAATCGACTTTGGGGTGCAAGTCATTTGAATGGCTTCATCATGGAAAATGGATTGTACCATTGGTCAAAAGCCTTCACTCTTGCTTCTCTATAAAAGGCATCTGTGCAGGGCCGGGTGTGAAGGCTCACGCTTGTAACCCCAGCACTCTGGGAAGATGAGGGGCAGTGGATCACCTGAGGTCAGGAGTTCAAGACCAGCCTGGCCAAAATGATGAAACCCCGTCTCTCCTAAATATACAAAAATTACCGGTGTGGTGGCGGGCACCTGTAATCCCAGCTACTCAGGAGGCTGAGGCAGGAGAATCACTTGAACCTGGGAGGT
>NW_012114766.1:3651236-3661889 GCF_000951035.1 Colobus angolensis palliatus | reverse complement strand
CCTTTACGGAAACATCCTGTTGACTGACACAAAACTAACATAGTTGTGAGTAGGCATTTGGAAATATAGATGAGGGTAAAGAGGGGATGTGAGTGTAGGTGGTGGTAGAGAGGGGATTTACTTATGATCATTATTAATGTAGGCATGCAAATAAAATGCAATTCCAGGCTGGCACAGTGGTTCACACCTGTAATCCCAGCACTTTGAGAGGCAAAGGTGAGAGGATTGCTTGAGGCCATGAGTTCAAGACCAACCTGGACAACACAGTGAGACCCCCCAGTCTCTACAAAAAAATTAAAAGATTACAAAACTATCCAGGTATGGTATGCACATATAGTCCCAGCTACTCCAGAGGCTGAGGCAAGAGGATGGCTTGAGCCCAGGAGTCGGAGACTGTGTGAGCTGTGATTGCACTACTGCACTCCTACCTGGGTGAAAAAGCAAGACACTGTCTCAAGAAAGAAAAGAAATTCCACCTGGTTTTTCAGTCAGAACCGTTAATAAATAATGTGATTGAGAAAATATATAAGTTCAAAGCAACAACGAAACAAGCATTGATTGCAGTTGTAAAAAGTTCAGCAAGTACATGCATCTTCCTACGTTCACTGATCTTTTGTACTAATAGTCTTACATCACCGTATGAAATAGAAACTTACAGGGGGTTGAATACATATCAGTGCAGTATTTTGAGAGCGTTGGGTACTATTAGCTATGTATATATTGTACATTAGGATAGTATCTGATGTGGAAAGGGTAGTTTTGCTTCTGTGCTTAATTTCAGAGTATATCTATGTGTTTGTAGTTTTTAAATTTTCTATGTCTGCATTTAACATTTTTTGCATGTGTAATCTGTGTGTATAAAAATAATTATTGTGATTTTTAATATACAAAGAAAATAGTGATTTTTTTTTTCTTTTATTGAGACGTAGTCTCGCTCTGCCGCCCAGGCTGGAGTGCAGTGGTGTGATCTCGGCTCACTGAGAGCTCCACCTCCCAGATTCACACCATTCTCCTGCCTTAACCTCCCGAGTAGCTGGGACTACAGGCTCCTGCCACCACGCCTGGCTAATTTTTTGTATTTTTAGCAGAGACAGGGTTTCACCGTGTTAGCCAGGATGGTCTCAATCTCCTGACCTCGTGATCCACCCACCTTGGCCTCCCAAAGTCCTGGGATTACAGGCATGAGCCACTGTGCCCGGCCACAATGATTTTTTAAAGTACATGTAAGTTCAATAAGTACGGGTGAGCTGGACAGACTGTGGGGTTTTTGAATCTAGTTTTTTAGACATTCTTAGTATTAGGCAAATAAATATGTGGCCTATGGAATTTGTAACATAATCTCATCAGAAAAACAAAGAAAAAGGTGATTAAATGTGACTTGGAGTCAGCTGTGTCCAGCTGTCACCAGCCAGTACTACATAAATCCAAGCCAATAGGCAAATCTGAGCAGTGCACTTCTCTTACAGAAGATTATTTCAAACACGGGCATAAACACTGCTGCAATTGGTTACAGTCAAGGTTTGGCTTTTAGCTTAAAGTGGATCCTGTACATTTTTAAACCTGAGGGTTGGAATAGAGCACCCTGACATCAGACAGCTTGACTATGTATTTCATCTGGTGCTGCTTCCTGCAGGTAATAGAAAAAGTAGGGAAATGCTCTCTACACAGGTGACCCATTTCGTAGGAAATCCTCTGCACGGAAATGAGATCCCCAGCTTTACCAAGCAGCTGCGGTGCTCCCAGGCAGGCCCACACACAGCACCACAGTTCTTCAAGTTCCTGCTAGAGGCAATTTGGTTAAACCCTCACAGATCATCTACCCGGATAAGCATCATTCTGAAAATAGAGTTGGTTACCAAGATGCAAAATAATCATTCACTGCATAACCACTTGTAGAGCACATGGAGAATGTGCTTGAGGTACATTTACATGTGCATCCGAATCATCTCTTTCCACTCCTTGATGTAGGTATTTTCATGCCCAGTGTATACAATGGAAAACTGAGGTTCACAAGCATGATCCACCTCTGGTGCCTCACCTGGCGCAAAGTCGAGCCAGCACGCAATCCTGTATCAGAAGCATCCTAATCCAGTGATGCTTATGCCACTGAAAAACTAAATGTGTCCCTTGCGCCTCTAACAGGCAGGAGCTTCACTATCTTAGAATGTTTTTATTCCTTCGTAAGCACAAAAGGATTTCAATAGTAAGAAATAAAACACATGATTGTTTCTGACAACTAAACTGCACGTTATAAAGGGAGCTGGATATCTTAAACAGCTTAACCAGAAATTGATTGCATCTTATTTTTAAAAGATTAATGCACTGCTTTCCTAAAACATAATTTTATTCCCTTGCAAATCTCTTCTGCAGTTCTTGTCATCAATCTCATAAATGGTCCTCTTCTTTACTTTGGAAGAATGGCCCAGGTTGTGAGTCCTGCAGATGGGATGCTGGGAATATAGAATGCTACCAAGCATGAGAAACAGTTTTTTGGAGTCTCCTTCAGGTTAAATAGAATACCTGTCTTGTGGCCAGGTGTGGTGGCTCACGCTTGTAATCCTAGCACTTTGGGAGGCCGAGGCAGGCGGATCACCTGAGGTCAGGAGTTAGAGACCAGCCTGGCCATGATGGCAAAACTCTGTCTCTACTGAAAATGCAAAAATTAGCCAGGCATGGTGGTACATGCCTGCAATCCCAGCTACTCGTGAGGCTGAGGCAGGAGAATCGCTTGAACCTAGGAGGTGGAGGTTGCAGTGAGCCAAGATCATACACTGCCCTCCAGCCTGGGCAACACAGTGAGATTCCATCTCAAAAAAAAAAAAAAAAAAAGAATTACAAAGTTTTAAAAAAAAAAAAGGAAGAATTTTATCATTTGCCTATTTCTTTTCCTTTTTTCTGATTCATTGTGATTAAGGTCCTGATGAAAAGAACTAAGCAATCAAAAGAATACTTTCTCCTGCATTCACCATTAATAAAGGAGAATCAAAGTATCAAATATTTTTGAAAGTATTCATTGCATCAAGGGATTTAGCATGTACATTTGGGAAAAGATGAAATTATCTTGATGATTTTAAGGTTCAAAGTCAATTAATACATGACCTCTGTTTTAAGCATCTCAAGATGAAGGATTTAAGTAATCAGGTTTTAAGGTGGTTTTGATACAGGACATTTGATCTGTTGGTTTACAAGGGAGATTTTTTTTTCCTCTTTCTCTTCTCTAGGCTAACTGGCATGAACCTCCCCTCTCCAGTTATCAGTAGCAAGAATTGGCTACGACTCCATTTCACCTCTGACAGCAACCATCGACGCAAAGGATTTAATGCTCAGTTCCAAGGTAAGGATGCTCCATCTTATAAGAAAAAAAAAAAAAGAGCGTAATATATCTTGATCCTTTCTAGCTATGAAATTTTAGAAGTTAGATAGATAAATAGCTTGAAAATGGCTTCTAATTCCTTTATTCACAGCTATCTATGAAAACCACATAGTCAACAGCTGGCAACTTATTAGTAAAGCTATATCATTGTCACAGTATAGAGGACATGTATAGTTTCTTGTTTCACTGGAACAACTGCTAAGTTTTAATCAATAGCCATTTATTATCATTTATTTTAATTGTTATGCACATAATCTGTAAATATCCACAGCAGTTTGGCTATTGCATTTCTCTTCATGCTAAGAGTGCTATAGCATATAGGTTGCATGAAAAAGCACAAAAAATATTGTGATATCACTTCTAATCCTAAAGGCCTTCACACCGCATAAATGCCTGATTCATTAATTTACACATAGTGAACCTTAAAAAGAAAGATTCTGGATTTCTTGCAGCGGAGCAAAATGGGGAGTCTACAGTCATGAGGAGGGAGTTTGGTAATGAAATGTTCTTTTTCTCTTTGGTTTCTAAGGTTTATATGTAGATCACATTGTATCATTTCCTGTATGTTTCTAATAATGAGTAATCCTTATTAATACAGCAAAAAAACTATTGAATTTATTAAGCAGTCCACTGAAAATCATTCCACTTCGATTTCCAAATTAAAATAACATGACCGTGCTTGAAAATAATAGACCTTTCCAATCAAGCTGCCTAAGCTTTCCCCACATTGTGATGATGAGAATGTTGGCCCCATTAAGGCAGCGTTCCCTGAACACCTGCCACGTGCAAGAGAGGACACCAAGCCCTGCAGTGCCAGAGAAATGACAGCATCCTCCATGCTCCAGGAATTAGTAGGTCAGAGAGACAGTTTACAGTTTGTAAATAACTCCCATGAAAGTCAGAATGCAAAGGGAACTCATTATAGCCCCTGCTGGAGATTCTAGTAATTTTTTGACAAACTGGTCTAAATATCTCTTATCTTACACATTTTAAAATCCATTTTGCTTTCATTGTTTCCTTCAGGATGACCAGTAGAAAAACAAGGGTCATTTGCAAGGAACGAAACACAGAGGGTGCTGAGAAGCACACATCATAACCAGCAGTTTTTATTTGCCACCCAATGAACATGATGTACACAGAACTCACCTGCCTCAGAATCCAGGGGCAAATTAGTTTCAACGAAATATGTTTGTTGTTGTTGTTGTTGGGGGAAGGGGGCAGTGGACAGAATCTTGCTCTGTTGCCCAGGCTGGAGTGCAGTTGTGTGATCTTGGCTCACTGCAACTTCCACCTCCTGGACTCAAGTGATTCTCCTGTCTCAGCCTCCCAAGTAGCTGGGATTACAGGTGCACACCACCACACCCAGCTAATTTTGTATTTTTAGTAGAGATGGGGTTTTGCCATGTTGGCCAGGCTGGTCTTGAACTCCTGACCTCAGATGATCTGCCTGCCTCCGCCTCCCCAAAGTTCTGGGGTTACAGGCGTAAGCAACCGCAACCAGCCCCAAAATATATTTTAGACTTCATCAGGAACATTTTCCATCTCACCATGCCTTCTGATGTTGCCAGACGTTCTTACCTTGACCTCCTTTGGTGGCAAAGAAGCTGCCCTGAAATTTTACTGGAGTGAAACTAATGTGCTTTCCCTTCACCTGGGGCCAGGCCAGGCTGATCCTCTTTTTCCATACCTGCCTGTATTTGCCTGTGTCTTGTGATGGCCATTTACTCTGGCTGCAGTTAGAATGGAGTAAGTGCGGGATGGGCATATTGGTGGTGGGAGGTGGGCTCATACTGAGACTGGGTGGGTGTGAATGAGGAAGACTCCATGTGGTCTGGTAGATAAATTCTATCTGCGCTTCCTCTACACTGATCCACATCTATGGATATATCCGTCCCATCCCTGATTTAACATAACCATAAGTCAATATTTACAATGCCAATGGACTGATCATATAGTTACTTAGGTTAATTTACAGATTTGTCTCAAAATGTTAATTGATCTTTTCCTAGAGCTCTCAATAATTGAACAGCATTGAACTAAAGAAAAATTTCTAAGTATTTGTTTCTCAAACCTGATCAGTGAACTTGGGAGTTGTATCTGTAATTGAAAGAAAGGTTAAAAGTGGAATATCAAATTTGAAGCTGCTCCAAGATGGTAGATATAAGACACTTATTGGTTGGCTGAAAATGGCAATCACTTAGATGGATCACACATTGACTTTAAAAGTTTAAAAAATACAAAATTAATAAAAGTATTATATAGAGAGTATATAAATTATATAAATAACACAATTGAATTCTAGAATTAAACTATATGTACCTTATTTACACTTCATTCTTTTATATATTATAGAAGTATAAATTATAATTACATAATTTATATATAGTATAATATATGCTTAATTATATATTTAAGTATAAACATTTATACTTAAATTATATATATAAAGTATATGTAATTATATATAATTAAATTTAGATTTAAATAAATATATAAATATATAGATGTATATGTGTATGCATATATATATACACACACACACATACTTTAATTGTATATATAAGGAGAGAGGAGTAAAAAGTTTGGCATTTAATTCTAAAACGGTTAAAAGGTGTGAAGGTATCAGGAGAGGTAAGCCTGGCTTAACAGTAATGTATTAGGAAACATTTCAAGGCTGAGTTTGAAGTTCACCTCCAAGACAACACGGTACAATGAAGTTACCTTTTTTCATTAGCACATGGGCCTTACTGAACAGGGGACTTCATGCTTATAACCACATTCAGGCGCCGCCTGTGGAAGGTTAGGTTCAGTACTAGACGCCACCCTCTGAAGAAGAAGAAGGACCAGAGAGCAGCCAGGAAGATGACAAGACCCATCGGAAGGAGGATGGGAGGGAGCCTGGAGGGCACATGGTGCCCAGTACGCAGATCGGCACTGCGATTCTTTTTCTGACTCCAGAGGGCAGAACCGTCACCAAGGAATGGAAGGTCCAGCGTGGTTGTTCTTGCCGATTCTAGAACAAACCTAAGGACTCCAAAAGCTGGAGACAGAGCAACGGCTTAGGATGAGATGGGCCCTCGTCAGAGTCCCTGCCGGCCATCCAGTGGCCACCCCTCCACACGGGACTGTCCTGATTTTTTGCAAGTGAGATCCTCAAGGTCGTTCCTTCAAAGGGCAAATGGGAAACCTTCTGTCAGGCAGGGAAAACATTTGTTCAGCTGAGTCTTCCTCTTGTCTGTACTGAGATTGAAAACCAGGAAGCCCAGATTGTGTTGTACTTTTTATCTCAACTAAATACATTAAAGAAGGAAAACCTGATATTACTTTTGCCAACAAAAATTGCAAAACAAACAAAAAAGCATAGTCAATTGATACTTGGGAACTAATAAGTCAACAACAATACTCGTGAAAACTTATTTAATGTAAACATTATTTTGTTATTTTCTTATCTTTCCAAATGTTCTGTCAAACAACCTGAATCATATATATGATATATTTAACCTGAATCATATATATGATATATATATGTGTGTATATATGTGTGTGTTTATATGTATGTGTGTGTGTATATATATATCTAAAACAGAGAAGAACATTTTAAAAAGAACATACATTTTTATTCTTGGCATATATTTTATATTTTTAACATTATTGTAGTCACCTTTATCATTTACGGTCATTTGTGAGAACACGAAAATTCCATCAGTGTTACTTGGATTGATATGATTGCTGAGGATTTGGAATTCCTAGGAAACCCTTTGTGGTTCCTAAGCTATAGTTGAGCCCCCTGGTGGTCTGTTTCTATGAGAAACTGCTTTGTTATCTAGCGTATGATGCTTACACAGAATTGTGTAACTTCTCAAAAACAAATAATATATTCTTTTTAACTTGAAGCTTTTCTTGGTCAAATAAATGACAACCAACATAAAATATTCTTTCTACTCTTCCCTTACATTTTTAACTTTCATCTCCAAATTCTTTATTCTCTGAGTCTTACACTTTCTTCTTTGACTTTCACCTCTGCAATCATATAATCAAGTCATGCCAGAAGCAGTAGTAAGGCTGATTGACAAGTAAAACTGTTCTACAGTTGCTACTCTTAAAATCTATTCACTTTTAAAATAGCACTGTGAACAAAAGAAGTAGAAAATGCAGGGAAAAAAAACCACAATATATTTGCAGTATCTTCTGTGTATATTGGGCTCCGGTTGAAAGACAGATTTGTGCAGGACACATTATTTCTTTAAATCAGCTGAAAATTGAGCCCATTCTTTATATGTTGCCTCCATCATTAATTATAATTAATGAAGTGCCTTGTTAGCACAATCCATCATCTAGACGTTTTCAATGTCTACAAGATAAATTTTTTGAAAATATATTAATCTTAAACCATGAGGGCCCCCTTACTACTAAATCGCCATCAAAGTGTTGGGCTCCAGTTTTACATATGTTTACCTGACTATTTATAAAATTACAATTTTCACAAAATGAAATTCCCATTGATTTTTTGTAACTGATAAATCATTTTGAAAGTAAGTGTTTGTAATAAAATTCCAATTTATATAGGGAACATTCATCTCATAAATCAAGGGAAACCCTGACAGTGTCAATAAAACTTGTGTTGACACAAATAATTAGCTTGTTTTTAAGTTATAGTTTCCTATAACTATTGATTTTCCCTTTTAATTAAAATGAAGAACTTTATACCAAATGGAGACTTTCATGTTATTAGAAAGGCATTTTGAGTTATTGAAAGCCTCGTGTTCCCAGGTTATTCTAATTTAGATAAAACTCCCATATGCATTCCCCGTTCTCCAATGTTCACATTTTCTGCAATTTGAAATGCAGTTTCCAGAGCTCTATCTAGGACGCTACCTGGATTCTGGTGGCATGCATGGCTGCCTCTCCTTTTAAAACAGTGTGAAAAATAGTAACAACCATTATCTTGAACCTAGAAAGTGCTCAATTACGTTTAGTGGAAGAAATGGAGGAAATCAAGTGCTCCTATTCCCCTCCAGGCCCCACAGACTATTGCTCTGCGGAGTGTCCAGAAACCACCACGCGGGCCTCCTGCCTGTTTCCATGGCAGTGGTCATCCCTTACTCTCTTGTAGTTGAGGGAACTATGAGGTAGGTATGGACGCAGGAAGTATTTTTTCAATCAAAATAAATTAGTGAAATGTCTTATAACCTCTAAATAATTCTTAAAACCACTAAACCTCTATGAGAAAATAGTTTTTAATAATATAACTCATTCAAATCAGAAACACATAACCACTTTTCCTAAATATCTACTTTAATTTCTCTCAGAACAAAAGATTCTTGCAGAGTCTTAATGGCAGAGCTTTTAACACTTTGGAAAAAGTGTCCATCTATGGGTTCCACGCGGCTGAGTCTTGCTCTGCACTTTCCATTAAGTACTTGTGATTAGCCAGTACCCCTTCTGCCTGTGTGTCTTGCTACCTTGTTTTATAAAATAGAAATAATCACGTCCACCTTGCAAAATCATGCTGGATTCCTAATCAAATGGAAGAAAGTGGGGCAAGGGTTTTGTCCAGGGCCGGGAAGCAGGAGGGAGCTCGCCACACTGGGGACCTTCCTCATACTCAATGCCTCCCCAGCCCAAAGCAACTAAAACAAACAGCTTGAAATTCCAAATTTTAAAACATAAAGAACACAACAATGACTTTTTTTTTTTTTTGCACTATTGGTGGAAATCTGAATTGATATGACCATTTTAGAAAATTGTTTTACCATCCAGCTGAACATAAGAAACATTTCAGGCATGTGTCCAACAGAAATGAGCAGCTACGCACAACAGGTACAGAGAATGTCCACAGGAGATGCAAGTACCATTGTCAACCACTGCAAGTCACCTACATGTTCATTAACCATAGAACTAATAAAGAATGTAGATGTGTACAATGGAATTCTAAACAAACATGGAAAGGAACTACCTCTACATGTAACAACATAGATGACTCTCACAATATTTCATGAAAGGAAAAACAAAAACATAAACCATATGATTCATTTATATGAAATTCAGGAATTTGCAAAGCTATGTATTCGCATGGATGACCATTAGTGAAAAAGAATACCATATCTGTATAATATTTCTGTAAAAAAGCATTTTCAAAGAAGATGATCAGAACAATCTCTTCTAGAAACTGACGAAGTGTTTAGAATTTGCTTGCAAATGGGGCCAGACAAAATTACCTAGAGAATCCCTCCTGGATGTCATGGGGTTATTGGATGGCAAAACGGAAAGAAGCTTCATCTCACATGCGGGAAATGGAGAGATGAAGGGCTGTGGCTGTTACCACACAGCTTGCAAATGGCAGAACCAGGATGTGAGCGCAAGCTGCTGTGCTCTTGGCTTCACGTCAGTCTTCACAACTCCGTTTCTCCACCAACTTGTCATACTGCTCCCACTACTTACAATCAGAACATATTTTAGTTGGGGGGTGGTGGACAGTGAGTTATTTTTGTGAAATAAAAATCCTAATGACAAGAGAAATATTTTTTGGATAGCTGTAATTTAGTCACAGCTTTATTTCTCAGACTGGCCTATTCCAAGCAGAAATCTGACAGGCCACTGTCCTGGTCCACTGTATTCCACATCAGTCCTCTTGGGCTGGCCATGTAATGACAATTTCTTAGCCCCACCCTATTGATCTTCATCAAAGATGATAAAACAGGCATGATTATTTTGTTTCTCTCAGTATATTAAGAAGTCATAAAGGTAAAAATTCATTCTGAACAACTTTTGGGTATCTGATAATAGGAAAAATGCACTTAAATTTTAGTTGTAATTATTTTGAGTAGATATTGGGGGTAATTTCTTACTAATGATGAAACAAGAGAATAAATTTCTGAAGAAAGATATGAAATATTATTCATCAGAGATGTTAAATTAATGAACAAAGATCCCACACACACTAATGGAATACATGAACGTTTGAGTTCATGCCAGAATTTTAATTCAATGCGCTTTCATGTATTGATTTATTTTAAAGTTGTGTGTTTGAAATATTAATGCACGTCAAATGTTTGCTGTTATATATAAAACCACTTTAAATCTTTCCTTTCTCTAAACTTCGAAATGTGGTTGACATTGGAGAATTGGGTGCCAACAATGGTATTCGGTAAATCACAGCTATTTAAAACAGATTAATACTTGGCAGTGACTGGTAAATTTTAAGTTCTTATGCTTGAAGAATATAAACATTTAGGTAGGTTATCATTCCTTTGGTAAATTGTCTTCCTGCAATTTATATA
>NW_012114766.1:3618841-3651010 GCF_000951035.1 Colobus angolensis palliatus | reverse complement strand
GTCTCGATCTCCTGACCTCGTGATCTGCCCGCCTCGGCCTCCCAAAGAGCTGGGATTACAGGTTTCAGCCACCGCACCCGGCCTGCAATTTATATTTTTGTGATGTGGAGGAAGAACTTATTCTGGCTTTCAGCATATCAGCCCTAAACTGCTCTTATTTTCAGCGTATCAGCCCTGAACTGCTCTTATTCTTCATGTTCTCTGTCTCATGCAGGCAATATCGTTGGCCAAATCTGCAGACAGTGTTTCATGTTTACTTACTAAATATCCGTCTGTACCTCTTGTAGGTAGTGGTGTGCTTTGGAATGGTAAGCATGATTGTGTCTACTGTACATATTAGGAAGTTGTCCACCAAAGTCTTCAGGATTTACACTGACCAACTAGTCATGATGTCTGGCCTTTCGCCCGCTGGTCTGCTGCTGTGACCAGGTTGGTAAGCTGCTGCAGTGACTGCTCCCCAAGCAATTACCTACATGATAGTGTAAGGAGACCACAGGTCAGTCACACCTGTAGGGAAACCAGGAAACCTTCAAAGGCACAGGTTACATTGCTTGTTCTCTTAATGATCTGAATCAAGCTTCTGAAATTGAATGGCGAAGCTGTTGCTTAATGAAATGAGGAATCTAGGCTGAGGAGAGTAACTTCCTGACTCCAGCAGCTGCCGGACTTCCCTGTGGATCCATGCCCCTTGTGGAAAGATAACGCAAATGCCTCAGAGTCTCAGTGGAGTGCTCAGAATGAATCCAGAGATGAGTTCCAAAATGGCTGAGGAGCAAGCATAGCAAAAGATGAATGTGGCAACCACTGAAAATTGTGATGATTAGATCCTGGGCAAGTTTCCTCTTGCCCACATGCAGAATCTGGTTTCCTCAAACTGTCTCAAATTATGTCAAGTTGGCATTTACTCACCTGTTTGTAAGGCCTTTCTTTGTCACAGCAATTTTGAAGAAATGTCTCAGAAGATTCTCTCCTGCTAGTCAACTCAGTCTCAGTGATAGTTTTTAAAGGCTCATGAGATTCCAACCAGGTTCTTGCAGAGTTGACCATCATGTTCTTTACTGTTGTAAAGGTGGCATATTCTTCTCCAGGGGATCCTTGTAGTTAACTTTCGACCATGGCATTGTCTACAGTTTACTGCCCCAAAGAATATAACAGAGAAATAATAGAGTTCAAAATGTTTTTCCATAGATATTTTTAAATTTGTGTTAAAAGTAGTAAGAGCTTTGCTTTTTCAAGACACATATCCAGGGCTACAATTCAGCTTGTATGTTCACAGTGGTTGTTAAAATGTTGAATTATTTTCATCAGATGATAAATACTCACTGCCCAGAGAATCCCAAGAGCCTCCTAGCCCCAGCTCCTCTAGGCTTTGCTACAAAAGGCCTCAGCCCCGTCCTCAGTAAAGCCCTTAGAGGCCTCAGCCTGCTTCAGGCCCACTCAGCTAAAGTGCTCAGGATGTTTGAATATCATCTCTTACTCTCTGTGATAAGCATTTAGGAAATATAACATTCAGTTCCATAGATATATGAAACAAAATAAATATGAATGTCATTCATTCTGAAGAAATATACACCAAGTCTTGAGAGTACCTGCATTACCGTAATTGTGTAAGTCACTGACTCTTCATTTCTTAGCCCAGACAATGTTTCATGTTTATTTGCCATATGTCTGTAGGCATCGCTTGTAGATAGCATGTGCTTTGGAACTTGAAGCATCACAATGTACACTGCACATGTTAAGTTGCCCACCAAAGTCATCAACATTTACATCAATCAGCTAGTCATGGGAGTCTGGCATGAAAATAAAGAAATGAGTCTTTGAATCTATTTTGTTTATTTATTTATTTTTGCCTCCAAAATTTAAAAGTCCTAGTTAAAATCTAGTTTGCTAGATTTTTTCTTAGTTAAAATCTTTCTCTGGAATAAAACCTCAGGTAATTCATTAACCTGGGTTCCAAATCTGGTCCTGCTGTGCCCTGTTTAGAAATCACTGGAAGCCCACAGGGTATGACAGGCAGAGTTGATGCTGTCCACACCGTGTCCCCATTCGCCTTTTCAGACTCGTCTTTTAATCCATATTCCAAAGTTCCCAGGCTCCTGCTGCAAACACGTACTGTGGCTGGAACACATCATCCCTGTCCTGAACTCCCCCTTCTGTCAGACCTTCCATGTCCTTGTCAATCTAGAAAAGTGAAGAGACAAGTCTCAATCATTTCAGGAGGTTTAATTGCCAAAGGGAACGATGCATGCTGGGGAGACAGGTCTATGTCCTTCTCGGAAGATGATTTTGAGGGCTCCACATTTAAAGGGGAAAGGGCAGGATATTGAGAAATACACAATTTTCATGTAACAGGGGGTAGGGGAAGATCATCATTCATGCCTCTGTCTGGCTCAGTGATTCTGCATTTTTTTACGTAAGATGACACAGATGAATGGGGCAGAGGAAAAAGGCAGAGAATCTGACTGGATTTTACATACGATAACACAGACGAATGGGTTCGTGGAGGAAGCAGATACGCATTTGTGTCTGGTGGGCAAGGGGGTAACTGCAGCTATAAAGATAAGCTATCAATTTACATTGCCATGGTGACATTTTAACAGAAACACCTGGAAGTAATGATCTTGCAGCTCACTAGGAATATATTTATGGGAAAAAAATATGAGGAAGTGTGTAGCTTTTCATCTTGTAGTCACCTTATTTAGGAACCGAAAAGAGGGAGGAAGGTTTTCGAGACCCAGTTCCCAGCTTGATTTTTCCCTTTGGCCTAAAGAGTTTGAGGTCCCAAGATTTAAGTTTCTTTCACACCCTGCAACCACACTTGTTTATTTCCATTCTTCTTTTTGAAGAAACTTTTTTCCAGTCTTCTAAGTCAGTGTCAATTACTTATTCAGAAGTCCCCCCATAATACTTATCCTTTTCTTACGCCATCCTCATGTCACACTATTCCGCACAATGCAGTTTTATGTGTGGGCAGCAAATTAGCTGTTTTTCTAAAGAGCAAAAGCCGCAAGTTATTTGTTGCTTCCAGCATCCAGCAAAGCCATCTCCAGAGAGGCAGAATTCACTTTATGTTCACTGAATGACTCCTGGAATATTTCAATGCCAGAGCAAAACAAAACCACAGAAAAAGGGCAGAATCCTCTGTATTCATGAAAACAGTCGTGTAACACAGTAGAGAGATGTTGGCTTTTGGAGCCTGAAGACCTTTGTGGCGCTGAGCAAGTCTCTCAGTTCTTTTAAAGATTTGTTTATCCAGCAGTGAGTTGGAGCTAACCCCAGGTGCCATACAGGAACCATGGGGGTCAAGTGAGACAAGTGTGCTGGGTGTGTGTTCTAAGGGTGGCGTGGTTGTTACTGCTTCCACTAGTTGTGTGGTCTGTGCCTCGTGGTCTCCTCTCAAGAAGATGAGTGTGACGTGAGGCTGCTCAGCGCATTCTCACAGGAGGTACTCTTTTATCTCTTACGGTCATAGCACACTTACAAATGCAGAAGTAACTCTTTACAGGGAAGAAGCTGGGTCTCCTTATATCAGGAGTTCTCTGTTTTGTGTTTTTGGTTTTTTTCCCTCTCTCTCTTTTTCTGATCCTGTGCAAGCTTCTCAGGTGATTAAACTGGAATGCAGACACTGAGTGTAGGTGTATAGGAGAGAGGCCCTTCAGGATGAGCGGAAGGAAAAGTGGACCTGGGCACGTCTTCGGGGGAAGCACCACTAACGGGGGAAGCACTGCCCTTCGGGGGCAGACACAGCGCATCACTCTCTTCACCACGTCCGCAGGCGGCTTTGTTTTACTTTCAGTGCAGCGCCAACTAACCATCAGAATGTTTTTAAAAATATTTAAGTTGCGGCCGGGCGCGGTGGCTCAAGCCTGTAATCCCAGCACTTTGGGAGGCCGAGACGGTTAGATCACGAGGTCAGGAGATCGAGACCTTCCTGGCTAACACGGTGAAACCCCGTCTCTACTAAAAAATACAAAAAAAAAAAAAAAAAAAAAAAAAAAAAAACTAGCCGGGTGAGGTGGTGGGCGCCTGTAGTCCCAGCTACTCGGGAGGCTGAGGCAGGAGAATGGCATAAACCCGGGAGGCGGAGCTTGCAGTGAGCTGAGAACCGGCCACTTTACTCCAGCCTGGGCGACAGAGCGAGACTCCGTCTCAAAAAAAAAATATGTAAGTCATAGACTGTAGGCCTATTGTAAGTAATAGATAGAGGAGCACAGTTAACAATTTACTGACTCTCTCTGCAGGGGGTTATGGGGGTTATAATTTTACTTATAGCTCTCGAAAAATATTTGGGCCAGATTCCCCACTGAAATGTTAGTGTAAGTTATGGACTGTCTCCTTGGATACCAGATTTCATAAACATTTGTATGAACTTTTGTTTACCTGAAATCTCAGGGATAATAAAATGTCAAGGTGAGAATTAGGTCTATCTACAGAAAATCCAGATTGGAAGGATCACATCTCCTTAATGGTATGTAATGGTGTATAAAAGACCCACTTTACAGAAAGGTGGTAGACGTGACTAGGTAGGTAGACAGATAAATAGACTCACGGACAGGATTTCTCATCAGCAGATCCAGGTGGGTGCACCAGGATGTGAGGCAAGAATGTGCTGAGTGAGTGGGAAGCTGGGAAGAAAAGGAGAGAATTCCGGCCTCCAAAGGCAATTCGCAAGGTTAAAAAAAAATCAAGATTGTTTGGAAAAAGTGGAATTAGGTTTGACATTTGTGGAAAATAATTATGAAAAAGTAGGTTTGGGCCAGGATATGATTGACATGGTAAGGAACTGGAACTTTTGCCTTCGGTGCACAAGTGGTTGCTGAAGCCGACCTGAGCAGATTTGAGAGAGAAAGGGCAGAGGGGCCATGGTGGGTCAGAGAGAAATGGGCATATTCCCGCAAATAAATTCAACCACCACTGGGTACTTTCTTCTTTCTCAGTAGGAATGTCCATTCAGAGACAGAAATTTTGCGTAGTGTTTATTTACCAGTTGGAAGTTTAGAAATCCTTATTATTTTTTTATTTTGCTAGAAGTTATCTGTCTGCACTATTTGCACCAAATAATTCAGGTTCTAACAAATAGTCTTAAAGTCAAACAATGCATATCGTAAATGGGTAGAAATGAATGTGCCTACTAAACACTGTAAAACAAATGGAAATGGGAAGTACATTTTATTTGTTGAATATGTATAATTGCTACCCCATCTGTCATGATGTAGGCACAGAAAATGATTAACTTCAGTAGCTGGATGAGAAAACCTGGCCCTATAGGCCCTTCTCCTTCTGTGTCCCCTCTCACTGTCAAACTTCTTGAAAGGGAAGCTGCAAACCTCTTTAGCTATTTAGCCTCTGACCTACTAAACCCTAACGCATGGACTCCTACCTTCTTCTTCTGTTTTTTTGTTTGTTTGTTTGTTTTGTTTTGAGACAGAGTCTTGCTCTGTTGCCTAGGCTGGAGTGCGATAGCGCGATCTCGGCTTACTGCAACTTCTGCCTCCCAGGTTCAAGTGATTCTCCTGCCTCAACCTCCTGAGTAGCTGGGATCACAGGCACCCGCCACCGCACCTGGCTAATTTTTGTATTTTTAGTAGAGACGGAGTTTTACCATGTTGGCCAGGCTGGTCTGGAACTCCTGACCTCAAGTGAGTGATCCGTCCGCCTTGGCCTCCAAAGTGCTGGGATTACAGGCATGAGCCACCTCTCCTGGCCCCTCTATCTTCTTCTGATCCCAGTTTTCTCCCATTCCTGTGCACAGAAGCTGAGTATGGCTCTGCCTCATCCTCTCCTATACTGTCCTCCACTGGGCAGTCTGTCGCCTGCATAGCCTCACTAAGCTGATGCTCAATGTAAACATAGTGAGTTTTCACTTCACTTTCTCCTCTGCTTTCCTTTGTGGAACTAGGTACCAAGTCTTTTAGACTCTTCCTTTGCAATTTGTTTTGTTTGCTTTGACTCCTCTTCCCCAATACATCTCATAAAATCTGCATCTCAGGTCCCTACACTTGTCTGTTTACCAGCATCAAATCACAATACCTCAGCACCTGCTAGTCCTCCTTCCTGTGTGTGCCATATAACTTTCCCCGTGGCAGAAATCCTTCCTTCTCCTTTCCGTCTGTATTATCATCATCCGTGAACCCTCCTCTGATCCTCTGAGTGTTTTACCACCGAGGGATGTCTCCCACTTCTGAGTTCTCCTGCAAAAGGCTACTTATTTTTCTATACCAGGCATTTGACTCTTAATCAGCATTGCATTTTATCATCAGTTATTCTTTAAATTTGTACTGCCCAATGAAAGGAAGGCAGATCACTTGAAGTCAGGAGTTCAAGACCAGCCTGGCCAATACGGTGAAACCCCATCTCTACTAAAAATACAAAAATTAGCTGGGCGTGGTGGTGGTTGCTTGTAGTGCCAGCAACTTGGGAGGCTGAGGCAGGAGAATTGCTTGAACCTGGGAGGCGGGGGTTGCAGTGAGCCAAGATCACGCCATTGCATACCAGCCTGGATGACAAGAGCAAAACTCCATCTCAAAAAGAAAAAAAATAAAATAAAATTCTGTAAAATGAATGCCTTTGTTGCATCTTTTACTCTGTGAAAAGCAGCATATTGTAAGTGGCTACGAATTTTATTTCTATTTCAATGACACCCAGAAGAATCCAAGACAATTTTAATGACAGGGATCCTGAAGGAGAATCAAACTCCAGCATTAATTTCTCTGTAATTTTTAGAGAAAATGTCCTCGTTGCTTGAAGGCTGCAACCAGCATTGTTTACTGGAGATTCTTCAACTTCCCTGCTTTTTTAATTGTCCTGAATGTAAAATGTCTGCAATCTTTGTTACTAAAAAAAATTGAATTTTTTTTTTTTTACATTATTTCCATTGATGCCAGCTGGCTATAGCATCTATTGCTATTGTTGTGGTAATTGTGGATCAATAGTTTAAAAATTATAATACTCATTATGTCATTCAAAATCATTTCAATATCCCTTATTCAAAACTCTTATATGATTTGCAATTTATGCTGAGGAAGTCGTAATTGCAGTCATTTCTTTTGAAATACAGTTATAGCAGAGGATTCTTTAGGGATTACTGCTTAGGTTTCATTTCATTAGCTAATTTTAGTCTGATTGGCTCTAGGCAGGAAGCCTATAGTTTTGCATGTTCATATGATCTTCTTAGCAACAGGTATTTAAATAATTAATAAAGTCCTTTGTGCTGTTTGACTAGTGAGACTTAAATGACAGCTATTGAAAATTATTTTTTAAAAACCACTGAATGTTCATAAACATCTTACTTTTCCTAGCTACATGAAAGGACTGATGTTGCCTTCTTTCTTCCTGGAGAAATTGAGTCATGTTTTATAAATGATGAACAGGAACTTTATTTGTAAAGTCATGCTCAAAAAAGATTAGCTTAAAAAAGGCTCCGGGAAAACCCATAGATAAGAAATCCCTTTCAAATGACCTCAATGAACATATTTGTATGCAATAAATGCAAAGCCTTTTTGACTTGTTCCAGTGGTTGTTACCTTAACACTTTATTATACAGAATCCAAAATGTGCATGTCTTCACATTTTAGTATCTCCAACAAAGGGGTCATGGATTTGGTCATATTTTGTCTTTGTCCTCTCTGTGTGGTGCATAAAATATTGCCACAGCTCACAGTCAGCCTGTGTTAGGTTTGATGCAGTGCCATAAAAATACTGGTTGATGTGCTTTTAGACATTTCTCATTTCCTGGACAAGCAGACCCTCTCTTTGTATCACCCCATCCTTTCCTGCTCTCCCTCCTCAGAGCCCTGGTGCAGTTCTAGAACCTTCTCCCACCTGGGCCACGTGCCTTTCCTGAGGTGAAGAACAAAGACACTCAGAAGAAAGTAAAAGAGGGGTGACCAGGTGCAGTGACTCACGCCTGTAGTCCCAACACTTTGGGAGGCCAAAGCGAGCGGATCACGGGGTCAGGAGATTGAGACCATCCTGGCTAACCTAATGAAACCCCATCGGTACTAAAAATACAAAAAAAAAAAAAAAAAAGTTAGCCAGGCGTGGTGGTGGGCGCCTGTAGTCCCAGCTACTCGGGAGGCTGAGGCAGGAGAATGGCGTGAACCCGGGAGGCGGACCTTACAGTGAGCCGAGATCGCGCCACTGCACTCCAGCCTGGGCGACAGAGCAAGAATCTGTCTCAGACAAACAAGCAAACAAACAAGAAAGTAAAAGAGGGGCAAGGAAAAATACTGGAGTCCTACCGGAGCTAAGAGTTGGGTTGATTAAAATTGTAAAGTAATATGAATAAGATTCAGTCTAAAAGTAATATACCATGTGGTACAGTCTTGCAACACAGGAATTTAAACATTAACAGATTTCCCTATGAACTGTAAATATTCAGCACAGAGAGCCCCTTTGAAAGACTTCACGTTAGTTTTCAAAAAGTGAAGCATTCCCAGATTTAATCAGCATTCCTTTTTTTAATTGGCATGTAATAATTATACATATTTATGGAATACAGAGAGATATTTTGAAACATAGTATGTGTAGTGATCAAACCGGAGTAATTAACAGGTTCATCACTTCAAACATTTATTATGCCTCTGTGTTGGGAACATTCAAGATCCTCTCTTCTAACTATTTGTAAACATGTAATAAGTGGTTAACTGTAGTCACACTGTGGGGCCAGAGAACACTAGAACAGATTCGTCCTGTGTAGCTATAAGTTTGTATTGTTTCTAAAGCCAATCTGCAGCTTTGTCAGAAGTTTCAAAGGATGAGACCAGAATGCCTGGGAAAGAAGCTTGAGGACAGGAATAGGGATTGCATTCCTTATAGATTCCAGCATGCATCAGATACTTCAACAACTGCAGACATTGTTTAAACTTACAATTAACTCTTATCTCAATAAAGTGTAAACTTACAGAATAAACCCCCACTATTCCGAAATGAAACCTATGTCAGGTGAAATGTAAAAACATAACAATACAAAATGAGAAAACAGAAAAAAGAAAGACATATTTACAATATAACAAAATATATCTCTGAATAGACCATGTCTTAAGATTGAACACGCCTTTCTGTGCATGCAAATATGCCCATTAACCATGGACAGAGGGAAGACCAGGGAAGCCTTACAGATTTTGAGACTATGAATGAAATGTGAATGTAATAAGTAACATTTATTGATGCCTATTTTAAATGAAGAGAAACATGGTGTCACGTGTATGAGCATATCTCCATAGTGCACCCAGTTGACGGAGGTTGTTTTATTTTACGTTACTCTGAATTTGTCTTTGGAATTAGGGTTGGTGACCACAGGGTGGCACCTTCCATATGACCATGTGCAGTCAGTAGAAAGACATAGCTGTTATCTAAGTCCTGTCTAAGGCATGTCTTCTCTTGGTCCCCTCAGTGGTGACTGCTGCCACCTGAGGCTGTTTGCCATCCCTGTGACAAGAGCACAGAGCCCTGAAAAGGGAAGGGCATTCATGTTTGTCAGCAGGACCAGTATTTGCATTTCTGATCACCAGGATCTAAACACTAACTTAAATTATGTATTCACTGCACATGTGAGCTTCGAGTAATTTTCCCCCAAAATTGAAATAAATGTGTGATAACCACCATGCATACTTTATGAGCAGAATGTACAATCGTAGTTATTTTTGCCAGGCCCCAATGCAAGTATGCATTGTAGGATGTATTAAAATATGCAAAATACACATACAAACATCTAAGACTTCTCTTCCTGCCACTGTGGTATTTGCTATTTTCTGTTAGGGCTCTCTTGCTTTTTAAGTAGCATAAAATTCACAACTTCATATAATTTATTTCTGTGCTTATTAAATGTATAGATCAAAGGGCATATATTTTATTACACATATCTACTAAATGTATTTAGTAAATAAAAGTGTATATTAGAGCCCACACAATGCTAATGGAAAGAGACTATAGTAATCATTTACTTTAATGTTTGAAACTTACAGACACCAGAAAGGGAGACATGGCTCCTTTTTGCTTCCCTAGTTTGTCACTGCATTCTTCTGCAATTTATTACAAGTAATTTAGTTGTTTCTTTTAAGAATTTCCCTGGACAATTATCTACCTTTAGAACAAAAGCCAGAGTTCAAGGGAATTCTCACTTGACAAAGACTAAATAAGGCTGACTTGACATTAAATGGATTATGTTTTGGTGGTTGTAAATACTACTACCATCTTGGCTGTTTTTGTTTTTCTCCTTTGATTTCAGATAATTTCATGCAAGCATAGGAGCATAAATGAATGTGGTCAGAGAATCTTTAATTAACTATCACCACCTCAATTTGGAAGTCACAAACGTGAAGACAAGAAATTGTAATCGATTTTCCTGGTTGGTGTGGATTGTTGGGGCATCCAAAGTAGCTTAAAAAAAGCTTAGTAACTGAGAAGGTGATCTCTCTTGACAGTGTTTTAAATGACATAAGAGGAAATATACTACTCTGTGCAAGGACTTTGATAAAAATAAACCAGTAACAGTGTAAGTAAAAAATGTTCAACAGAGGAATTTTGCAACAGACAGCAAAATTATGGCATTTAACAATTAATTTTTTCTTTAATTCTAAAATAATTTCCATTTCTTGTCACTAAAAGCATTATAGAAATAAAATAAAGATTGCACAGTGAAGGATGTGATTGAGAAAGGAAGGTCACATTAGGAATGTGAGGTTTGTGGTCAGCTAACTTTGCCTTTTGAAGGAAGTCACATCAATTTACTTTAGCAAGATAAACTTATACACCATTACTACTAATCAGCTTATCTCTAGAGAGCAAAAAATCAATGATCATTTCTCCTGATAGTCACTGTTTGTGATAAGGATAGGGAAAGCAATTTTTATTAAAGTAATAGGCCCTGTTCCCATCTAACTTAAGATTAAAATACAATATGGGACTACTGTAGTTACATGACTATAATATAAATGAACACTGACTTTCAAGTCCACTTAAAGCACTTTATAATTAGACTAATCATGGAACCACAGTCATGTGTGGCATGTCACCTGTGTATCAGATCCTGGGAAGAAAGGACAGGAGTTCGGGGAGAGGGCTCAGGGAGAAACCCTACCCAGAATGCTTCACACAGAACATTCCGGTAGTACGTACACAGAACGTTCCGGTAGGACGTACACAGCACCTTCTATGTGCCAGGCATGGCTTTCACCCATTTATATATAGATATATGTAACATCCCAACAGCCTCACAAAACAGGGCCTATTTATGTCACTCCCGCTTTGCCGATGAGGAACTGAGGCAAAGCCACACAGCTAATGAGTGGTAAAGGTGAACTTGAAGCCAGGTGGTGTGAAGCAGGTGTGTCCTTATCCACAGCTCTGTTCTGCAGAAGCTGAGTCAGGTGCTGCAAGATCTGGGCCATGAGAAAGATTCACTCTGCCATTGCCTGCTGTTGTGGGAGCCAGGGCCTGGGAGCCACGGTGAGGTAGGAGGTAAACACATTGGAAATGGTATTCTACTCACGTGGTCCACACCTGTGATCCCAGCAATTTGGGAAGCTGAGGTGGGAGGATCACTTGAGCCCAGGGTTTCGAGACCAGCCTGGCCCTTGTAGTGAGACCACATTGCTACAGTTTTTTTTTTTTTTTTTTCATTAGCCATGCATGGTGGTGGTTTTCATCTGTGTCCCAGCTTCTTGGGTGGCTGAGGTAGGAGAATCGCTTGAGTCCAGGAGGTGGAGGCTGCAGTGAGTCATGATCACCCCACTGCACTCTAGCCTGGGTGACAGAGTGAGTCCTTGTCAAACACACACACACACACACACACACACACAAATGTTGGGTGAAAATCAAATTGTGTTAATACACATAGAATATGAATAGATGCAGATGTAATGTGATTACAGGGTTTTATGAGTACTGAAAAGATTTAATATATGTAAAATGCATACAACAGTGTTGGAAACATAGAATTTATATTATGAATCTCCCTCACGCCTGCTTTAGATAGTTATTTGTATTTCTATTCCCTGTATTTTTTTTTAATCCACAGTACTTATTCCCACTGAAAACATGTATTTTACCCATTTACCTGTCTACTGTTTATTTTCTTTCCCCAGAAGGAAAGCTCTAGGAGAGCATAATTTTTTGTCTGTTTTATTTCCAACTCTATGTCATATATTTGGAAGAATTCTAGGTATAAATTAGGAAATCAATACATATTTTCAAAATGAATACTGATAGAAACTGTAATTGGCAAGATTAGCAAGGAGCATGCGTGGTATCTGTATAATATTGTAAAGGCTAAAGGTGTGGTAGGCCTTGCTCCAAATGAGTTTCTGTTGTCCACGAATTTAATCTTGATAGCAAGCCTCTTCAGAAGGCAGTCCATTTCTCACCTGAGTGAACCAGGGCACCAAGAGATTCAAACTTACCCGTGGAGAGAGGTAAATGAATAGTGAAGTCAGACATTGAAGCAAGTCATGCTGACTCATTTTTTTTAAAAACAGAATTTGCTTTTTACTGTGTAACTGGACAGAATCAGTAGCTATTGGACATGGAAACATTAATATATTGACACAGAGACTTTTAAAACATTTTGCCTAATATCTGCATTTTCTAGATGCATTCTGGAATCACCTAAGGACTTTGTAAATTATACAATTGCTCAAATCCCAAAATTAAAAGTCTTGAGTCAGTATTTATAGAATCTGTGTGTGTGTGTGTGTGTTTTGTTTGTTTTTTATCTTGCCATATATGATGTATAAGCCAAGTTTTGGATCTGTGTTGAGTAATATCACTAAATATCCAAATCAAACAGAGCCATTAAGGAGTCCAGGGCAACATTCCAGTTGCCGTGTGCCTGATCAAGGGAAATATGACTTGGGAATATATCAGCTGAAGGAAATGCTGGTGATTGAAAATAGTTCTTCTGCTAATGTACCCGTCTCACATGGCCATGGTGGCTGGCCTGTGTCCTCTCATGTCCACATTCATATCACCCATTCTGTTTTACAAAAACAGAAGTCCCTCCGCACTCCCCTCTTTACACACCACAGGGGAGCTATTGCTCTCAAAACAAGAACAGAGGCTACTCTGGCAGGTCTGGGTGAAGTCAAGGAAGAGTTATGTCTCTAACTGGAAAGGGACAATTGCTTCAGTATGGTCCTATTGCAGCATCAGCAGCATTAGATGCCGTTTCATAGAAGCAACCAGAAGGAAGGTATCCCCGCCACAGGGCCTCAGCACCCAATTGCAGAGAGCTGACAGAGCTGATTACAGAAGAAGCAGCCACATTAGGAGAGTTTCTGTATTTTATTTTATTTTATTTTACTTTGTTTTTTTTTGAGACAATTTTACTCTGTCGCCCAGGCTGCAGTGCAGTGGCGCAATCTTGACTCACTGCAACCTCCGCCTCCCAGGTTCAAGAAATTCTCCTGCCTCAGCCTCCCGAGTAGCTGGGATTATAGGCGCCCACCACCACGCCTAGCTATTTTTTTTTTTGTATTTTTAGTAGACAGGTTTTCACCATGTTGGTTAGGTTGGTCTTGAACTCCTGACCTCAAGGGGTCTACCCATCTCAGCCTCCCAAAGTGCTGGAATTGCAGGTGTGAGCACTGCACCAGACAGAGTTTCTGTATTTTAAATTGAGCAGTATTCCCAATGCTTCCAGTCAGAGGCAAATCTATTTTTCTACGATGCTGTCGAACAGCCCTCATCAGTCTGTTGGCTATCAGTAATAAATAAGGTGCAGCAGACCCCGCCTGGAAGCACAAGGGAGACACTGGGAGATGAAACATGGAATGTGAGGAACAGGAAGCCGAAGGCTCCCACTCTCATCCTGAAATGCAGGCTTCCAATTCCATGCATCAGCTCAGTGTTTTAAGTAGTATATTAGTAATGGTAGTATCCTTAAATAATTAAATATCTTTATTAAGTATTAATTTAGCATATTGGAACTCAAGGATAAAAAGTTCACTTTAAAAATTCTTTGTATTTTTAAACAGTTTGCATGTCTTCCTGAGTTTATTCACTGCCATATACACACTCACATCCTTACACATGTACAGACATCCCCGCCTTGTCCTTGAAGGATACGTTTCAGGACCCCAGTGGATAACTGAAACTGTGGCTAGTATCAAACCCTGTATAAACTCTGTTTTTCCTGTACTTTGTACTCATGATAAAGTTTAATTTATAAATGGGGTACAAATGAGATAAGCAGTAACTAATAATAAAGTAAAAAATTGTAACAGTATGCAAGTGTCTACCCGCTGGCCATTATTAAGTACAAGTAAAATAAGGGTTACCTGAATACAGGCACCATGACCCCGCGGCCGTCCATCTAGTCCCTGGGACGGGCACTGAGTGACTCCTAACTCCAGGCAAGCCGTGCAAACAGCAGGGAACTTCTGGACAGAGGGACGATTCAGGACCGAGGCAGGATGCAGCAGGGCTGTGTGCGGTTTCATCACACTCGAAGCACGGCGTGTAACTTACAACTCATGAGTTCCTTTTTTCTGAAATTTTTCATTGAATATTTTCAGACCATGTTTGACCATGGGGAACTGAAACCGCTGAAAGCAAAACATTGAATAAGGGAAGACTACTGCATACATACACCAAATCAAAAACATATTCTTAAAGGTTTCTATCATCTAATCCAGATTATATATAATATGTATAATATATATGTCTGTATATATATTCATATGTATAATATATGTCTATATATAAATATGTATAACATGTATATAAATATGTATGTGTATATATATTAATATGTATAATACATGTATTGTATCTATATATGTGAGAGAGAGAGAGTGTGTGTGTGTGTGTGTGTGTGTGTGTTTATGGCCTGCCAGAACTGAGTCTAATTCCTAACGTCTTTTAGTTTATCTTTTCCACTTTAGCCTCCGTTGCTAACGTTTGTGTCACTTTCGTAAAATCAATCAGCAGCATTTCCTTTGGCTGACATATTCCCAAGTCAGATTTCCCTTGATCAGGGCACACTTATCTATAGGTAGGTGGGTAGGTTGGTAGGTAGGTAGGTAGGTAAGTAGATAGATAGATAGATAGATAGATAGATGGATAGATAAATAGATATATGATGGATAGATGATAGATAGACGATGGATGGATAGGTAGATAGATCTCTTTTAAAGCAAATTTCGGAATAATCTTGAATTACTTGATAAATACCTGAGATATGGCCAGGTGAAACTGAATCACTCACCGGGATGAACTTTTCAGCATAATAGTTAAGCATTCAGTTTATCAGGTGTTACTCTGGAAGGTTCAGTTCACCTGGGACATTTTTATCTTTTCTTTTTCTGTCTTAAAAAAAATCAATTTATGATTGAACTCTGTTCAAACAAGCAAACAAGCAAAAAAAGATCTTAAAGGCAAGGGTTGCTGAAACGCAGCTTTCATGGTGCGTTGCCTGGGCATAAAGTCAGGGTGTTTAGTAGAATGTGCTAAGAAATTATACAGAGTCTCAGCAAATATTTTCCTCTTATCGCTATTGAGCTTATGGTTCTCTCTGTGTCTGTAGTTAAATTACTATTCCTAAGGAATGAGTCCTTCCAATATGACTTGGTTCATTATTAATTTCATTGAGGGGTACAGCTAGAAAAAGTCCTTGCAAATAAAACTTCATTGGTTTACTGTGGTGAGGCCGCGATCCACGTAGGTTAAATGACTTGCTCAAGATTTTTTTAGCGGAAACATTTTAAGCCTTTCTAAAGACTGCAGCTTCCTATCAAGTATTTGCCCTGCAGGGTGGCCTCGGGCGAAACTGCTGAATTGATAGAGTGGGTCGTCTCTGGGAGACTCTGTTCCCAAGGCAACCACCACACGTGACCTGAACTCAGGGCTTGCCCGCGGCTTCCGCCAGGAGCTCTCTCCTCCAAGGCCCTCCTTTCCCTGGTGGCATCCATTTCATTAGGCTCTTTGGTCATAGGAATGGAGCATTTTTTTTTTTTAATCTAAAAAATGTGGAGACCATGCATTCTGCCCTTCTCATGATGTTGCTGCTGTTCTTTAAATATCTGCTGAGTTCAGTAAGAACCCAGGGTTTGGAGTCCATTGTATGGTTTCACACCTCAGGTCCAAAACCACTAAGGTCAAATTATTCAACCGCTCTAAGCTTTAGTTTCCTCATTTATAAAGCAGTGATAATGATGGGAACTCACTCATGTGTGGTGAGGGGTAAATGAAACATCACATGTCCAAAACATAAGCGCTTCATGTTTGCTATTGTTATGACTATTCCTATTGTTAGTCATCTTAGTCTCTGTACCTGTAAATTCTGTGCTGTAAACCTTTGACCCATTTATACTGTGTTTCCTCAATGGTTGCTGGCCTCCCAGTACTGAGTCTAATTCCTATCTTTTAATGCATCTTTTCCATTTTAGTCTTGGTTGCTAAAGTTCGTATCCCTTTCATAAACCTATTTTAGATTCTTGAGGGCTGGAATCAAATCAACCCAGCCATATTGGCTGCATTGGGTCAAGCACTTCTCCATGAATTGTCCAACAGTGGCAGGGCAAGTTTCGGATGGCACTGAAGGGATTAAAACTGGTAGTCATTATGATGAATAAGCCAGGTAAAGAATTCCAAACCCTTACCAAGACAAGCAACATTTCTCCCTATATTAGCCTGAACTTCCACTAAAATGGACTATTCCTCCATCTCTTTCTTTCAAGAGAGGCATTCAGAGACACTCTATTTGTGGAGATACATCTGTATCTCCATAAATGCTGGTCAATGTCGAATGCACATTGATGGTTGCCCGGGTGAAGGAGGACACGGGGAATGTGGAGAAACTGCTTAATGGGTAAGAGGTTTTCCTTTGGAATGATGGAAGCGTTTAGAGACATACTGAAGTATTTATGGATATATAGATTTATGGTCTGGGGTGTGCTCAAAAATAAACTCAATTGGGAAGAAAGTGTTAAGGATCTAGGAAAAATAGCTGTGATAATTATTACAGCTGAGTAATGGGTATGTGTAGGTTCAATACACTTTTATCTGTAATTTTGTATATGTTTGAAATAAATTCTCCCCACTAAAATAATTTTTACAAAAGCAACCTTTGGCAAGAAATGACACTTTGAAGCAGAAGATTTTTCTACCGATTATAATGGCTAAAAGCACTTTCTCATCACCTCTAGCATATTTTCCTAATATCTGGCATAACATGAATGGTGTTGTTTATGAGCATGTCAAAATATTAGGTTAAGGGCGTCATCTCTGAGTGACACATAACTCTGTTCCTATCTGCATAGAACTGTGAGTGATTTTCTAGGTCTGTTTAATGGAATAAACAAAGTGACTATAGGTGAGGTTAGTAAATGCTGGTGAAGGTCAATCTCTTAGAAGAAATCTATGCTTTTTAGAGGGGGATGTAAGTGAGAGGTGCACGTGTAAGTACTGAAATCATACAGTATGCCAGGCTGTTCACTGGTGGTAGCACGTCCCTCTCCTTGGTGTGATCCCTACCACGAACCTCGGGCCAGACCAACATGAGGCAGCTAAGGGGTAATGGATCTCTTGAGCGCCTTCTTAGACAGCATTCCCTGCTCTGCACACCTAGAGGTTTGCTCTGTCCCTGCTCAGTGGTGATCAGATACAGGGGAAAAAAAATCGTTCCTTACATTTTTGGGGAGCATGAGAAGAAGGCATCAGTGCATTCATTTATCTACACGAAGGAATGGCTGAGTCAGGGATGGTGTATCCAAGGGGCTCCATGTGCTCAATGTATTTTCTCATCTCAGATTTAACCATATGGGTCCTCCCTCATTCTCTACCTACCTGATGGAGACATGATTTGGGGGAATGGAAGGACTGGAAACCTTCAGGATGATCACTTTGTCTCCTTGTACGTAGTTACATTTGCAAATGGGAAAGTTCTTTGGGATGAGAGGAGAATCACAGCCTTAGGGTGAGGACATGGGAAACACCTGCAGCCCTTTGACCGCAGCTTTCTCTCCTGTGGACTTTGTGAAACATTATTAGGTATCCATTCCTCTGTTTTTCTGTTTTGTTTTGTTTTGTTTTACTTTGAATTGGCAAATAATAATTCTGTACATTTGGGGAGTACAATGGGATGTTTTGATACATGTCTCAATACATGGAATAAGCAAGGTGCCTTGTTTTACAATATGCTGTAGAATGATGTAATCATGGTCGTTAGGATATCTGTCACCTGAAATAATTATGTCTTTGTGGTGAGAACTTTTAATATCCTCTGAGCTTTGGTGGAAGTGATAGGGACTTAGGAGAGGAGGCACGTTTCATCTTTAAACACTTCCCTAGTAGCCCCCACCACTTCCTCTAAGTTGGGTTCACCAACTTTCCACACTAAGATCCGCTAATGACATGAAGGTTGTCATGAAGTCTTACTGTCCCGGTACCTTCTGAACATTGTCAAGGCCCACTTCGATTCCTCTTGGGCAAGTTACACAGTCTGTCTTGCTGGAGATACATATTGCCTCTATGTTCAAGTACCTGAAAGGTATTTTCTTTACTGGCGGATTTTATATTCCTCTTTTAACATACAGAGAGCTGTGCCTAGGAACTGACTGAGGACAACTGAGCCCAAGGAGAGTGAGTGGTGGCAGAGCTCGATTGGCAAAGTCTCACTCCAAAGCCCACCATCAGACAGCATCTGCCCTGCATGAGCCCTGTGCCAAGAGGTGAAAACCTTCCTGTAGCAAGCCCTCAGTCATGAAGAAGGCAGGGAAGAGTGTGCCTTACTAACCTGAGGTCTTTTAAAGATGGCGTTGCTTATTGCTTGGCAGTAAATCTTGTCATGAATGAGTTAGTCAAATATTCCACAAGTGGATTTTCTGAAAGTTGTCCGCTTTAGTTCTAAACCTTTGTTTCCCTGGTTGACATGCCCAGATCACATGGAGAATTATGGCCAGACTTTGGATAAGAGGTTTGGCGGGGCTCCCCACAGAGGACAGTGGTACTACTCTCTACCACCTCAGCCCTACTGATATTTGAACAGCACTCATTTGCATGATTTTGTGATTATTGATTTAAAATGCAGTAGGTGATAGATTGAAAACCACTTGGATGCAAGTATCCCTGACTTAGCCCACGAATCTGCTTCAATAAAAGAACTAATGTTAGAAGTATTAAGGGGACATTATCAGGCAGCATGCCAAGTAAACATCATATTTGAGATTTAAGATGTATTAATGGTTCAGTTCCATAACTAAAGGCAGATCATGCACACCATTTTAACTTGCACCATTTGCAAGATTACAAGAGCATATTTCTGTTTTCTCCTTCTGTTTCAACTCTGCTCCCTGCATCACTGCTCCAGGCTGATGGTCTCTTCCACAGATACCTTTTGTCTGTGGTTAATGTACAAGTCAGTCATACCACTGAAAGGCTCTTGGAACATGGGCAAACTTATATTTATATTTATTTTGAAAGAAAAGTGCTGTTTTATTATTTTACTTATTATTTGCTACTCTGTGATGATAAACCTAACACAGAATTTACCATCTTAACAATGTTTAGTTGTTATATTAGTCTGTTTTCACACTGCTGATTCAGACATACCCAAGACTGGGTAATTTGTAAAGGAAAGAGGTTTAGCAGACTCACAGTTTCACGTGGCTGGGAGGCCTCACAGTCACGTTGGAAGTTGAAGGAAGAGCAAAGGGATGTCTTATGTGGTGGCGGCAAAGAGACAATAAGAACCAAGAGAAAGGGGTTTTCACTTATAAAACCTTCAGATCTCATGAGACTTACTCACTACCATGAGGACAGTGTGGGGGAACCTGCCCCCAGGTTTCAGTTATCTCCCACCAGGACCCTTCCATAACACATGGGAATTATGGGAGCTACAATAACACATGGGAATTATGGGAGCTGCAATAACACATGGGAATTATGGGAGCTGCAGTAACACATGGGAATTATGGGAGCTGCAGTAACACATGGGAATAATGGGAGCTACAATAACACATGGGAATTATGGGAGCTGCAATTCAAGATGAGATTTGGGTGGGGACACAGCCAAAGCCTATCAGATGTACAGTTCGGGGGCATTGAATACAGTCACAGTGTTGTGTGGCCACCACCACCGTCCATTTCCAGAACTCCTTTCATCTCACAAAACTGAACGTCTGCTCCCATTAAACTCTCATTACCCATACCCCCTCCTCCCAGCTGCTCTATGAATCTGACTACTCTAAGCATCTCATATCAATGAAATCAGACAGTATTTGTCCTTTTGTGACAGGCCTATTTACCTGGTGCGATGCCTTACGGCTCGCTCGTCTATAGCATGCGTCTGCGTTTCCTTCCTTTTTAAGACTAAGTTATAATTTATTGTACGGTCAGATCACATTATCTTTATTCATTCATGTGTTTATGGACACTCTTTCTGCCCCTCCTTGGTTATTGTAAATAATGCTGTTTTAAACTTGAGTGTAAAAATATCTATTTGAATCCCAGCTTCCAGTATTTCAGGTGTGTACCCAAAAGTGGAATCGCTCAATCATGTGGTCATTTTATTGTTATTTTTTGGGCAACTTCAATACTGTTTTTCACAACAGCTTCCTCATTTTGCATTCACACCAACAGTACACGAGAACTCTAGTTTCTTACTCTTTATTAATTTTTAATGCACGCATTGATCACCCTCATGTTAGAATGTTAGACAGAAAAAGCCCATCTGAGCTGAGGTATCCACATGGTACCCAGGAGGGGCTGCCAGCTCTCTGGCATCCTGTTGATATATATATATGAACTGCAGTGCTGCAGTTCAAGTAGGGGGCTCTGCAGATGAGCTGATTGCCTCAAAGTTATATGTATGTAGACTTACTTTCCAGAGGTTAGCTTTCCACTTGTGATAATTGTCAAAAGCAACTATGAAAATAAGCACAGTTAAAAATTAAAAATTCACATCACTCTAAGTGATCTAAGTATGGTTTTAAAATGAAACACCTTTTAGCCATGTTTAATATCATAAATAATAATTGGTATTATGGGATAATAAGTTGGGTAACATTACATGTTATTATTTTTATATATAGAGAAAAAAGGATAGCTACCATTAGTGACTAAGAGAAAATAAATGCAAATATTGAGGATTTGTGTTCACAGTGTTTACTGATGGTGTGTGCGTTCATAAATGTAATTCTTCAGAGCTTAGTCATTAATGGTTAGGTTATCTGTATATGCTGCTAAACAGAGACTTTCTAAGGTTTTTTAACAAGGCATGAAATCTGTCTCCGGGCAGGGAGACATTGCTTGACAGTGATGCAAACTGATTATTCAAACATTAGATATTTGCACAACTGATTTACAACAGAGGGCACACTAAGGAATAAGGCTCAAGAAAGAGAAACAGATGGGCAAGTTCCCTCTGGTATTTAAGAGCCCGTAGGTAAGTATACATCTCGTACCACTCAAAAACCAGAACCACAGACTGATGTCACCCTTATGATGTAACATTAAAAAGGACTGATTTGCCTACACTCCTAACACAGGGAACCTCACATGAATATCCAGATTTCCTACTTCTCCTGAAAATGTGAAGATTCGGAAACACTCGATCCAAATTATGCAAGAAAATAAAGGTGTTCAAAGTTGGCCTATCATCTCTAGTTTAAAGCATGCCATCTGGCTCTACACATTCAGTACCTGCTGACCCCTGTCCTTGTCACCAATCTCATTCCATCCTTTCTAATCATAGAGACCTATATTACAGCCTGAAAGATGGTGGTGTATTAGTTCAATTGCTACAAATAAATTACCCTCATCATCATGGGCCTAATCAACAGAGGTGTCTGAGCTCACATATTCTTTAAGGGAGACCAGGTGCAGCCTTGCTGGGCTATTCTTTCCCAGCCTCTCATGGGTTCACAGTCAGTGCTGGCTGGGACTGCAGGCAATGGAGGCTGAGTTCCAAGAGTTCATTTGTGTGGAGATTGGCAGGATGCTTCGGTGCCTGCGTGGCTGTTGGCAGGGGACCTCAGGTCCTTACTAGGTGGCCTTCCCAGTGGCTGCTTAAGTACCCTCATGGCATAGCTGTTGACTTCCTGAGAGCTGCACAATTCTTCAAGAGAGAAAGAGCCAGCAGGAACTTGCAATGCCTTTTAGGACCTGGTCTCTGCAGTCACACACAATTACTTCCACTGTTTTTTCTCTTCATTGCTCACAAGTCACTAAGTCTGGCCCACTATCAAAGAGAGGAGTAGGCTCCATCTTTTCAAGGGCGTGTTTAATACTGGTAGGTGTATTTTTATCCACTGCAAGTGGAATATGTGGGTTGAGCTACTGAGTCAAAGTCCTTGAAAGACTCCTAGATCAATGGTTTTCAGGTGTTCCTAAGCCCTCCCACTCTTCCCTCACTAACAACACAGCAGTGGGTATGTTACCCCCTGCCTGCTCTCCCATTGCAGTGGTGGCCGTCCCTGCACGTCTGAGGCCAGGTCCTTCCCTGCTCACTCCATCCTGTCACTTGAACATCACTCCTTCCCTGAAACCTTTGCTGTCCTAAGCCATCAGCCTTCCTCTCTCCTCGACCGTTTCTACTTAATACAAGCAGCACCTGAGAGGAACACTAACACACAGACACACACACACACCTTCATATCACCCACAAAATCAGCACCAATATTTCCCCCTTGGCACCACAGTCACCTTCAGCTATGGTCCCAAATCTCTGCTTCCTTTTAAAAAATAAAAATGTTCAAGTGATGTCTATCCTGGTCATCCAGGCTCTTTCTCATTGTTTCCCTGTCCATTCAGGGATATCTTTGTTCTACCCTGTGACATGGCCCTGGACCTGCCAAACTCATTGGTCACCCCTCAACCCATACCTTGAGGGCCTTCCCAGCAACACCAATCTCTTTTCACTTGCATTTCCCTGAACCGACCTCCTTGCCTTCAGGTCACAACGCCCTCCTTTTGTCCCTCTCCTATCTAGCTACTGTCTCTGCCTCCTTTGCTGAAAACTCACCTTCCTAACCACTATGCTGAGGGTCCTTAACTTCCTGCCTCGCTCCTCCACTAGTCTGGAGAGGTTAATGGGCCTCTTCCCAGAATAACATTTGTAACTGTATAAAATATTAGGATATCAAACGAAGCTAGTTGCATTGAAATAGTCATCAACGTATTTTAAAAAGAACTTGTACATAGTGGCGTGTCTGCTTCTTTACCATGGTGGGTCTAATAGCGACAATAGTCTGAATTTTTAAATTAAAGCTTTTGGTATCTGCCATCACTGTTAATGTGATAAGAAAATACCTGCAATTTCTGCTGATGGCAAAGAACTGCTAATACTGTGATGGCTTTTTGCTCACGCTTATAACAGAAGAAAATACTAATTTTCACTTAGAAGGCAGTATAAATAAAAATGCGTTTTTTCCTATTTAATGTCATGGACTCCCTGAATTCTCATGATTGAGCCCAGGGTAAATGTCCTTCCAGCATACGGGGAGCAGCCCAGAGGTCAGTTCTCATTCCCCCTCCCTAATTCCTCTCCCAGCCCGGAGGAGGGGTGCTCAGATCCTTCAGGATAAGGACCCTTTTACAAACTGTTGAAAATTCCAAACATCTTCATTTCTTAAAGATTATACAGCTACCAATACTTAATATATTCAGAATTACGTTGAGAGAAAATTTTAAATGTTTATCACTTCACTTAAAAGACAATACTCCTTTAAAAATAAATTGTGTATTTTATAAAAATAACTAGATTTGACCAAACAAAAACCAAAATAAAAGTAGTAAAAGAGGTAGCATTGTTTTCTATTTTTGCAAAACTTTTTAACATGTAGCATGGGAAAGAGGCTGGTTTCTCATGTCTGCTTTCATATTTAACGTGCTCTTATTCTGGTTGAAGTCAACAAAATCTGAGTTTATACAGGTAGATAGTTGAAAAAGAGAGGCGTATTTTAATATCCCTCTTAAATAATAGTGGATAATTTTTTTCTTTCACACAACATTAAACTTAACAAATGGCTAGTTCTTAAAAGTTAGCTGCAAAGTGGAATCTGGTTCCATGTAAGCAAACTTTTTGCACTTTATTATAGTAAAATGTGTTGGTCTCTTTTGCATTTTGAATGAGTTTTTCACTAATCCATGTTTTGGTAGCAGTGTGTATGGGTCATTTTAAAATCATGGATTCACTTTATGCATCTCTTTCAAATGTTAGTGTCTATATCTAAAAATAAGTTAGATATGGTCCAATAACTAAAAAAGCACGTGTTAATATCACCCTGCTCTGAGCAAAAAAAAAGTCTTTAAGTATTGGGAAGTTACAAAGACAGATACGACTTGTCTAAAATTCTAATATTTTCTTGAAAACTCAAATGTCATCATTGGCCAAAAAATACTATCTAATAATTGTTTAGGTAACAATATCAACAATATTTGACTGTTCATTTTTAAGTAAATACGGCTAAATGCCCAACTCTGAATTTCTGACTATCTGAAGAGGAGACACAGGATCCTAAGGTAGCTTGCGATGATCTGTGCTCTTGGATAATGCACCCTCCTTGAGTGAATATGATGTGTTCTCCATCCTATGATTAGCTGATGGCTCAACTGACTTTAAGAAAGGGAGATGGTTCTCAGTGGCCCTGACCTAATCAAATGAGCCCTTACAAGGGGCTTTTCCTGAGCAGAGGTTTTGAGTGTGAGAGTGATTCGAATTGGGGGTGACCCCATTGCACTGTCGATGGAAGGGTCACAAGGCAGGGAAGGGCGCGTGGCCACGAGCTTCCCCGAGCGCCCCGAGTGGCCCCTCCATTAGCCGGCAAGAAGTGGAAACCTCAGTCCTAGAACCACGGAATTGGACTTCACCAATAGCCGGATTGAACATCAAAAAGGATTCTGCCGTAGGACTCTAAGAGAAGAAAGCAGCTGCACTAGTTCCTTGAGTGTTAGACCCAGGTCAGAGGGCCTGGCTGAGCTTCACCTGCAGAATTGGGAAATGATAAAATGCTGCTTTATGCTCTTAAGTTGGTAGTAATTTATGTGGCAATGAAAACTGGCACACACACAATAGTTTGCGAGTCTCTCCAGTAAAAATGGTGTTCCATGAAAAAGCAGCTCGTTCATCCCTGAAAGCAGAGAATCTCGCACGTATTTATCCTCAAGACCAACGCCATCCCTTGGTACCCAGCAGAAGTGCAAGTGCATTCTGCTAACGAATAGCATTAATGCTAATGTTAGAAAACCTAACAACCAGAGTTTTCACTTGTAATCTAGAATCCAGAAAAAGTGATCCTGGGGCAATTTACTGAACACTGTGCCACGGTATACACATTTCATGCCTGGACTGAACAGTTTTTTACTAATGGGGACTTTTCCCACTAGGATCCTTTTAAAGGTGAGTTATTAATGGCAATATTTTGGAGATATTGACAAGAGGTAAGAAGGGTTATAGATCAGAGAAAAACTCAAAGGCAAGAGAGCCACTGCTCTTCAGGAGAGAAAGGTTTCAGATCTGAGGTTGGGGCAAATACTTTTTTTTTTTTTTGAGACGGAGTCTCACTCTGTCCCCCTGGCTGGAGTGCAGTGGCACGATCTCCGCTTACTGCAAGCTCCACCTCCCGGGTTTCCGCCGTTCTCCTGCCTCAGACTCCGAGTGGCTGGGACTACAGGCGCCTGCAACTGCGCCCGGCTAATTTTTTGTATTTTTAGTAGAGACGGGGTTTCACCGTGGTCTCGATCTCCTGACCTTGTGATCCGCCCGCCTTAGCCTCCCAAAGTGCTGGGATTACAGGCGTGAGCCACCGTGCCCGGCCTGGGCAAATACTTTTTAATATTTAATCAAGATTAGGAGTTTAATCAATATGTTGACTTCTTAGCTACTGTGCTTTCAAATTCCTAAAGTGACGCTCAACACCATCTTAGATTTTGTGAAAGCTCAAGGCTATTATATCTATGTATTTATTTACTTAAGATGGAGTCTCACTCTGTCACCAAGGCTGGAGTGCAGTGGTGTGATCTCGACTCACTGCAACCTCTGTCTCCCGGGTCAAGCAATTCTCCTGCCTCAGCCTCCCAAGTAGCTGGGACTACAGGTGTCTGCCACCATGCTCAGCTAATTTTTGCATCGTTAGTTTCAAATTCCTGACCTCAAGTGATCCACCTGCCTCGGCCTCCCAAAGTGCAGGCATGAGCCACTGTGCCTGGCCCTTTCCTTATGCTTCTGATACAATCTGTGCCAACTCCACCCATTCTGTACTGGCTTGTGGGGGATTTGGGGACAGCAGGAGATGAGGGATGAGGATGGTGTTGGGTGCACCTGTGGCGTGTAGATGCGTCAGTACTTCCCATTGTGGACAGTGAGTTACTAAACAGGGCTCTTCATTCTCTGCTGTTTTCTTCATACAGCACCTCTCAGAAAACTCCCTGTAATTACTCAAAAATGGCTTATAATGATGGTTGATCATTCAGAGAGAAATTGTATTATCCTCATGTAAAGAAGTTACAATGCTCTTCCTTTATTTTTCTCCACATTAATTTTGATTTAACATGTCATTTAATGAAATTAACGAAGCTCTTCCAAAAGCATGAGAGGAAAACAGCAAAATAAAGGTATTTGCAAAATAAGAATAATTAAGGTAGGAGTGGGAAAGGAGAAAACAAGTTTGAACCTGAAATATCATTGGAATTTAATAATTTAAAAATCCTAAGAATATGTTTCTCTTTGTGCTATGCTCTAGAATGCTGTAAGTTACCTTGTTATCTTAGTGGCTGATATTACACTAATGGAGTCAGTCCCATATGCGCTGTTTGCTCTTTTGTGGTGTATTCCTGAGGAATCATCTCATAGGATTGATCCTAAAAAGCTGGGCTAGAGATGTTGATGAATCAGTTTCATCTGCCCTCGCTACGAAAAATCCACAGCCACACACATGAGTATGTGTTGACTTCTTAGCTACTGTGTGCCTTACCCACCTGAGTATGTGACCACTCATCTCAGGTCCTTGAGGGGAATTGCTGCTTATAAACGGGGGGAAAAAACTGAGTGGATTTAGAAGTTTCACAAATAAAATTGCCTTCATTTGAAAATCATGCAGAGGCTAGAGGGAAAAAAATGGTGTTTCAGGACAACCTGATCCTCCCTTTATTCAAAAGTCACAACTGTTAGATGTTCACATCTCCTGAAGCTGTTTTGAATCGTGTCAGCAACTGAAGGCTCTACAACTTTGCTCTGTGAAATGAGTCTCCCAGGGCTTAGTGTACGTGCCCGGAACTAGGTATCGCTCAAGCTTCCCCATGGGTCGTGGAAGAGAAATGTGCTGGTGTTTGTGTGTGTGCGTGTGTGTGTGCGTGTGTGTCTGTGTAAGAATAAGACTTTGACAACCAACACTGTGAGCTTTCTCCTACTGTGAAGTGTCACCCCTGTTTGAGAAGGTTAGCCCCCAGTGTTAGAGACAGTGAAAGGTCTATGGCAGCAGAGAGGAAGTGGTTAGTGTTGAATGTATTGTTCACAGATCTGAAAAGACACATGTATTCTATTAAAGTGCTTAAAGGAAATAGTTTGCAGTGAGGTTGTTGTGCTTGGACAACTGTTATTATTCCCCGTAGATAGAAAAGGCAGAAGCAGTACCAGGAGTTGCCTAAGTCATGTTCCAGTAGCTTCTCCTCTCTCTCCCCTTTCTTTTTTCTTCTGTAAGCTCTATTGATTGATTAAATGGTAAGATGTGCCAATTTCTCCATTGCAAGTGAAGATGACATGGCATGTTTCCAATTCCATGAACATCTTACTCAGGGAGTGGGCAGGTTCATCCCCAGCTTCCGGTGTGTGGTGAAGTTTAAGGGGAAAAGCTGAATAAAGAGTTGCACTAACATTCCATGTTGAATGTAAACAAGACGTGGGAAGTTCTTTGTTTTCTGAAAAGCATTTTCCATGCACTTTGTGTAACTATGTGGGCTAGATATTGCACTAGGTGCTTCTATTTGCCGTGTTGTGTAATCTTCACAACAGCTCTGAGGGGCAGGTGGTGATCATCTTTATTAAACACATGAGGAATCTGGGATTCAGAGGCATTTTTAACCTGCCAAGGTGACATCTCTAATGAGTTCCAGAACAATGATTAAGTCTTTCTTACAACGAACTTCAGAATCCCCACCGTTCATGAGATTTTTCCTATTAAAGATCCAAAACTGGACACACGTAGAACTGGAAATGCCTTCCACACAGGAGGAATGGAAAGCAGCCAGTATATGTTTGTATGTAGTATGTGGCTGATACGGGGGCTACAGTGTGTTCTCTGTGAATGACACCCCTGCCGTTCCCCGAACTCATCTGACCACCCTGCCCAGAGAGCACTTTCCTCTGTGCATAGAGCATCTTCTTCTTTCATCACCACACTCTTGCAAGTGTGTTATTGCCCTTACATGTCAGAAGGAGTCACTGAAGTTAATTTTCCCAAAGTCTGCGTCATCGTGAATGGTCCAGGGAAAATGGGAACTCTGTTCTGAATTAAATTCCACCTACTTTTCTTGAGATTCTGCACTATCTGCCTAGAAAGATAATGAGAAATTAGACTTTTAGGGTCGTTAAAATAATTCAAGCCCTTCCTTTAATGGATGAAAAAAATCCAAGGCTGTGGCTCAGGATTTCAGAACATCTCAGGGGTGAGGTTGGAGCTCTGGGCTTCTAGGGCAGTGGCCTTTTTGCTGAAACTGGGATTTTTGTAAAAACGTTGTTCACCTTGCAAGGTGAAATGGCTTTTGATAATCCCAGTAGGAAAATTTGGGAAATTATAGTGGCAAAGACTTTAATGCAATGAAGTATAGAAAAGAAGAATGAGTTAATAGAAAAGGACACAAAATCTTTCTTGGAATTTGTGAATTGTCTCAGATACCTGTTTACCACCCCAGGAGGGTTTTCTATGTCTCAATACGTAGAGTGCAGGAAGAATATTGTTGTTGAGCACATTGTCTCACCCCTTGTTCTTCCTCCTCCTCTGCCCTCTCTTATCTTCTGGGTCCTTCTATTCTCCCTCTATTTGGAGGGAAAGGGTTTAAAATGTCTCTGATGGTGTAAACCAATAGATCATTATAAGACTAGGTAGAATAATCTTTAAATTCCAACTGGTGCCAAGTTAGATCCTGAATGTACTTATGTCTGAAAACTTAAATCAGAGGAAAATATATTATTTAAATGGGATCCCTGATTTGGTAAGGAAACGTGAGATGAATAGTTAATTGCCTTTCTTCCAGTAAAGCATCTTACGCTAATTACCCTTTACATTAGTAAAGAGTTGAGTCATCGAAGATTTGTGGACATTCTCACACTAACCCTCCATACTACCTTGAGACAATGATTCATATAATAATATAAGTTCATATATGAGATATTTATCTTTTAATTTAGTGGTGCTATTAAGCGACATTAAATTAAAAGATTCTGATAACCAATCAGGAGCATCAAAAATACAAATGGTTCACATTGTCAAGTATAGTAAGTACCTGTGTCTTTCCTGGTGCAAAAGATGACTGATAACATTAGGCTTTCGGGGGATGATTTCCCTGACCAAGGAAAGGACACTGACTGATTTAAGAGTAGAAATAAAATTTAATAATCTGGTCCCTAAAACTTGGTTGTCAGTTTTTCTCAAAGGTCCCTATTCAAGGACATCAAAAATCTAATAAAAAAAATGCAGGAATGCCTGAATATCTGTAAGCTGACAATGGGAGCTGCAGTCGAAATAACCTTGTGAAACAACAACTATTTCCAGACTTTTAAAAAAGAGAGCTACTGTACTAACAACTAGCTGCTCATAAAGTAATGGACAGGCCATGAGCCAATAATAGATTTATCCCAAAGAATGATCCAATAAAGCATTATTTTAAATGCAAATAAAAATAAGATAACATTTTCAACTACCAAATTACTGAACATTTTCTTTTATGTACCAAAACAATGTGGGCAAAGAGGCTTCAGTTAAGATATTCTTATTTACACCAGATGAAATAAACTGGTACTATAGTTCTAGAAATCAGTTTGGCCTAGCAGATTAACAGCCTTGACTAAAAAAATTCTATTTCTAGCAAATTATTCTTGAAAACTGACCAGAATTTGATAGGTGATTCGTGTAATGTACAATCGCAGTAAGTGAGGAAAACTAATTTCTAATGATAAAGGAATTTAATACATTATGAATAATCTATTAAAATATCTTAGGAAAAACTGTTCAAAGAGGTTATAAAGGCAGAATAATCAAATATTAACAACTTTATTCTATCAATATTATGTGAGTGTCTCCACCTATCAACTTATATATACAATGCACATAGCATTAATAATAAATGCATAAACATCCTAACAGTGGTTATTTATGGTGATGGATTTACACAGTTACTTTCTTCTTCTTGATTATTTAAAAATTTTCCCAAATATTCTGCAATAACCTGTGAGCCTAACCTTTCATGGTCATGTGACAAAGACCCTGTTTTCAGGGGAAGTAAGGACAAAGTCCAACAACAATATCTTCATGAATATTTCACTCTAACGATAAATGATAAATAAAAGCATTTCATGGAAAAGAAAAACAAAATTAATACTGTGTGACTCAGTGTATATCTTTTCTTATAATGGGACTAGTATTAATAGGTGTTTAATCATATTTAAACAACTAACAAGTTCATTAAAACACTTCTGAGAAAAATGTTTAAAGCGTTGATTAATCAAAATCTGAATTTAATAAAGTTAGCATAATAGGAAGGTATATTTACTAATATGATTTTGAAATGTAATAATTATCAATGAAAAGAAAATGTAATAATTATCGATGAAAATAAAAATTTTCAGTGTCGGGTGTGGTTAAAGTGAGGGGTATAATTTCTGAAGTAGACTGTTGAGTTACGGTAAAGCCAGCAGGTTCTAGTATCAAACTTCACCAGAGCAAACCCCTGCTTCTACCACTTCAAGCTTTGTGATCTCTGTTAAATTATTTAGGTTCTTTGTACCTCCATGTTTTATTTTTTTGTAAACGATTGTCACAATGGCATAAATCCTATAACATTTTGGTGGAATTAAATAGGATGTACTCAAACATTTTAGTACCGTATACAAAATATTTTTAAATATTGTTACTCTTCTTGATAATTCCAACGATGATAATGTTTTACTAGATGACTGCCGTACTTCCACTGAATGTGACTTACATGGAAAGATGAATCATATTGTCAAGAGGTGTTTGAACCAGAGCAACTCCATCTTGAGTAGGGACTGGGTAAAGTAAGGCTGAGACCTGCTGGGCTGGATTCCCAGGAGGTTACGGAATTCTTAGTCCCAGGATGAAAGAGGAGGTCGGCACAAGATACAGGCCGTAAAGACCTTGCTGATGAAGCAGGTTGCAGTAAAGAAGCCAGCCCAAATCTACCGAAACCAAGATGGTGACGAGAGTGACGCTGGCCGTCCTCACGGCTGCACTCACCTCAGCGCAATGGCAGTTTACAAATGCCATGGCAGCATCACAAAGTTACCAATATGGTCTTAAAAGGGGAGGCGTGAATCATCCACCCCTTGTTTAGCATATCGTCGAGAAATAACCATAAAAATGGCAACCAGCGACCCTCAGGACTGTTCTGTCTATGGAGTAGCCGTTCTTTCATTCCTCTATTTTCTTAAAAAACTTGCTTTCACTTTAGTCTGTGGACTCACCCTGAATTCTTTTTCGCTTGAGATCCAAGAACCCTCTCTTGGGGTCTGGATCAGCACCCCTTTCCAGCAACAATATATACTAAAGTACCATAGACAACACCCATCCCTGTGAATAAGGAGCAGCCAGTGAATTAGAAGGAATACAAACAGGGTGAAGTTCTGGAAGCAAAGGGCAGAAAGTGATTTCAGGAGAAAGTGACTGTTTCAGAGTGAACAGGAGGATGGACATTCGACCAAACGATTTAGCAACAGAGAAATTACAGCTGATGAGATTTAAGAGAGAATGGGAAGAGATGTAAAGAGAACCGTTCATCTGAGAGGTTTCCTTCCTCATGTCCACAGGGAGTACGGGCTGCAGCAGCTGCAGAGGAATGTGGAGGGAAAGATTCCTGTCTGTCTGCAGGCCATGTGCCTTTTAAAACGTTATTTGCAGGCTGGACACAGTGGCTCATGCCTGTAATTCCAGCACTTTGGGAGGCCAAGGTGGGAGGATCACTTGAGATCAGGAGTTTGAGACCAGTTTGGCCAACATGGTG